>NW_026526655.1:106936300-107356300 GCF_024362965.1 Panthera pardus
GCTAATCCCTAACCCCTTATGGAATGGCCAAGCACCTGCCTGACAGCTGGAAATGAGAGCATCAGTGAGACAGGGGTGGACCTCGTGTAAGTGCTCAGCACATGCAGAGTGGGTAAAGTCAGGTGGGGCAGGTTGGAATCCTGGCTCTGCCACTTGCTAACTTCATACTTCTGCACCTCTTTGAACCACAGTTTCTTCACTTGTAAAACTGGAACCCAAATAGTAGGTTCCTCATAGGCTGATTGAAATCAAGTTCACATAAATCTATATCTATATCTGTATCTGTATACATATAGATATAGATATAGATACAGATATAGATATAGATATAGATACAGATACAGATATAGATACAGATACAGATACAGATATACATGACATCACAGGGCTCATGACGTGTGCTCTCTACATATCCAGACTACCCCCCACGTTGCACATGCATGTACGTTGAAAGTACATTGTGCATACAGTGGAGTCAGGGTTGGGGAAGGAAGTCAAAGATGAGGTGGGAAAGCAGGAAGGCCAGATCACAGGAAGTCTCAGAGACAGAATTTAATTCTCAGTGTAAAGAGAGTTCACTGAAGGGCTTCAGTGAAGGTGATGGGTAATGTTACTTATGTTTTATGAAGATGAGAGAATGGGTCAGAGGGAAGTAGCAAATGTACAATCAGGGACGGCAGTTACAAGGCTATTTTAAGACTATGAAGGTGATGATGTAGGCTTCAATGCATACCTGCTCAGTGTGATATGACAGATACTGAATCAGCCGTGTTCTTTGGATTGTCTTCATACCATGCACAAATCTTTAGCACTGTAAGTAATGCCTTTGGATTAATGATGGATGAGATGAGGGGTGTGAGATACTGACTCTTCATTTCCAGGTACAGTTTATGGAATTCTCATGACGACTTTGTAGGGTAGGCTTCGCTTAGCCCTATTGTACAGATAAGAAGACTGAAGCTCAAAGACATCACTTGAGTTGCCTCAAGTCTTCCAGCTTATAAATGGCAAGACCATAATTGAAACCCAGGACTGTTAGACTTCCAACAATATTTGTTGTTTTTGTTTCTATCGATTGCCTCTGTCTCCTTTAGGTTTCGTGGCAATAGGGAGATGTGTTTTCTTGGAGGTAACCTGGGTCATCAACACTTATATCACCAAATTAGTTACTAGATTAGCCAGACATTAGAGGGAACATAATGCAGGTCATAAATGCTGTGATGGATCAGGAGGGAGGGGAGTAGGGCCGTGGAGTGGAGAGAGTGCCTGTGTACTTCAAGCTGAGACACAGGGCACAAGGTGTGTCTGTGAAGTAATAACACACTCCATGTTTACTCATGAAAGCATTTGTCCCACACCCACAGACAATAGAGTGTTTCAGCTTTCTGTTCCCATAACGCTGGGTATACTCTCTATTAGAGCTCGTAATAACCCATACTAGTGTGGCTGTCCATAAATAGTATGTGTTGTGTCACTCAACAGCAGGCTCCTAAGGACCCAGTTTCTTACCCAGAGTCTGGTGCAGTGACAGAGGGGGACAATTAGAAGAGAATATGGATTCATAATGTATGCACCCAGCACTCATGAAGAATTGCAAATAGAGTGTGAGAAGCTGGGGCAAACTTGGCATCCCCTGGGCAGTAATCCATTGACTCAAAAAATGGAAAAATGGAATAGCACCATTTTGGGTAAGAAAGTGGAGTGTGACCCACCAGATTGGACTGGTTAGGAACTCAGGTCCCTCCAGTCATTCCAATCTTATTGATACCCCTACTACCTACCATTGATGTAACACAATGTGTCAGACATGATGGCATCACTATGTACGTATTGTCACTTTATATGTATTAGCACATTTAACTCTTACTGCAGTCTTCTCTGAAGGATGTTAAGTACCCCATTTTACAGAGGAGGAAATCAAGTCTCAGAGAGATAGAGTTGCCCAAGGTGACTCAGCTAACAAGCTATGACTATCATTGTTTAAAATCCATGACCTTATCTATGCATGGACTCATTACAACATAACTGATGACATATTGTTGTCTGTGGCCTCCATTTGCTTTGGATAGGAGTCCAGTTCAGGGGACAGGTGTAGGGGTAGCGATGGGTGGTATGGGAAGGGTCTAAGGGAGGTGGGAATTGATGAAAACCTCTGTAGCTGGAGTATTTCTTTCTAGGGTCTAAGGAGTCCTCAGCAACCTTTTGGTTTGAATCACTTTGTTCCTTAGGAATAAATTGCTAAATTGCATCTTAAAACTAATTACAGTAAAAGTATGATTTCACTTTTATTTTCATTTCGTAATTTTGGCTTTACAAAGAATGTTTCTAGATCCTTGGCCAAAATAATATACTTAATTTATCATTGTGTATGCTCAAGCCGAGCATTTTAATTGCTTGATGAATAATGAAAAATTGAGTTTTTATGAGTGCTTGGTTTGAAATAAGACCAATCCCACCCCTTCCATACACCATTCACCACTGTCCCACCCACATAAGATGGTAAATAATGAATCTGTTTCAAGTTATATTAAATAGTCTTGAATTTTTTCTATTGTAAAAGTAATAAGTGTTCATTGTAAAAGTTTTTGTAATTAAAAAAAATAGGAAAACTAATGTGAAAATAACATAGAACACCTCCCAAGTAGAGTCTCTATTAACTTATTTTTAAGGACTTACTTTTTTAAAGAGTGGTTTTAGATTCACAGCAAAATTAGGTATGCAGATTTCCCACATACTGCCTGCTTCCACATATACAGATCCTCCCCTGTTGTCAGCATTCCCTGCCAGAATGGTAAATTTACTACAATTGGTGAACCTACCGTCCCCATAATTTTGCCTTTTCTAGAACATCATACTGTTGGAATCATACAGTAGCCTTTTCAGATTGGCATATTTCACTTGGTAATACACATTTAAATTTCTTTCATGTCTTTTCATGGCTTGCTAGCTCATTTCTTTTTAGTGCTGAATAATATTCCACTGTCTCAATATACCAGTTTATTTATACATCCACCTACTGAAGGACATCTTGGTGGCTTCCAAGATTTGGCAATTATGAATAAAGCTGCTATAAACATCCATGTGCAGATTTTTGCATGAACATAAGTTTTCAACTCCTTTGTGTAAATACCAAGCAGTGAGGCTGCTGGGTAGTGTGATGAGAGTATGTTTAGTTTTATAAGAAGCCACCAAATTGTCTTCCAAAGCAGCTGTACCATTTTGCATTCCTACCACAAATGAATGAGAGTTCCTGTCACTTCACATCCTCACCATCATTTCTTGTTGTCAGTGTTCAGTATCTCATTCTTGTTTTAATTTGCCTTTTCTTAATGACACATGATGTGGAGCATCTTTTCATATACTTACTTGTCATTTCTATAATTTCTTTGGGGAGGTGAGAATCCCTATTAACATTTTGACGTATAATTTTCAGATATGTTTATACATATCTACAAAGTGAGTTGATTTAAATCACGATCTTTCTCTTCACTTTCTCTTCTTTGCTTTAACAATAGTAATTGGACACTTTTTATATATAAAAACTAAAATGAGAGCTATCACTGACACAGGATAAGTCAGGGATGGTAAGGGTGCCATATATTTGCCTTCCCTATACAAACAGCAAGTTTTCCTTTACCTCATATTCTTTTCCACTGAACTCAGAGGAGACCTCACAATATTTTTCAACACAGGTTCTAAGAAGACAGTACTATTCAGTTAATTGTGGAATGATAGACTGTATTTTTCTGTCTCTAACCTTGAACCTGAGATGAGGTCAAGTGGCTCCAGATATCGGAAGCAAATTGATAATGAAGATCGATCATGAGAGATTATTACTACCAGGCACCTGACACTGTAGAGCCTGATGTAGGTACTTATGGTATTCTCACCCTGTCCCCTCAAGCAAAATATGACATATCACTAATGAGGGGTTTTACTTCCAGGCTACTAATCAGTTCACTTTGATTCAGTGTGTGATGCTTGCTTATAAATGAATAATCCCCCTTGAGTCTGATTAAGTTGAGTCTAGTCTATATGCTTCCTGTTGAGATGGGACCTTCCCAATGTCAAGAACATTCCTATAACTTGGACAACAACTAAGATGGGAAGCAGGAAGAGCAATTATGAGGATATTAACTGATCTCTCTCTCTCTCTTTCTCTCTCTCTGCCCAGAGTCAGATGTCGCTGACTTTGATGGCCGAAGCTCCCTTCTCTACAGGTTCAATCAGAAGCTGATGAGCACTCTCAAAGATGTGATCTCTCTGAAATTCAAGAGCATGCAAGGAGATGGGGTCCTGTTCCATGGAGAAGGTCAACGTGGAGACCACATCACTCTGGAGCTCCAGAAGGGGAGGCTCGCCCTACACCTCAACTTGGGTAGGGTCAGGCTTTGCTCCTTTCTATGTAGAGATAGCAGGAACTCCATTTCGTAGTGGGTCACAGTTCCTTATTGCCCAGGTGTATCAGGTGAAAATTGCTGGAGCTCAGTGTCAGTGGTGTTTTCCCCTTTTACATGTCAGAGAAGAAAAAATTACCATTTTGTGAAATAGTTAAGCTGTACATAGCATTCTTTGAAACAAGATAGTATTGGCAAGTAGGGAGCTCTACAAGTTCATTGCTATCATGTATCTATGTATCTATCTATCTATCTATCTATCATCGATGTATCTTTTTTAGTAATAGAATTTAATTTGAGCATATTTAACACACATGAACATATATTTTTTTTAAACTGAGTTGAATCCTCAGCAGCTTTTTTTTTTTAAAGTTTATTTATTTTTGAGACATAGAGAGACAGCATGAATGGGGGAGGGGCAGAGAGAGAGGGAGACACAGAATCGGAAGCAGGCTCCAGGCTCTGAGCCATCAGCCCAGACCCCGACGCAGGGCTTGAACTCATGGACTGCAAGATCGTGACCTGAGCTGAAGTCAGACGCTTAACCGACTGAGCCACCCAGGCGCCCCCATGAACATATATTTTAATGAAGCTTGCTCATAATCTATTCTGATTGGTATATTTATGACCAATCATAAATTGGTACATTTATGAAAGTTGAATCCCAAGAGAAAAATAGAGAAGACACATTTTAATTTATTTGGTTTCTTTCTTCTTTCTCTCTCTCTCTCTCTCTCTCTCTTTTTCATTTGTTCTTTCTTTATCTTTCTGTTTTTCTGTCCTTTTTCTGGTTGAAGGGAGATAGAGGGTCATATGTATAGTGGGAAAGTCTAAGTTTCTAGGCAAACACAGTTTCCTTCAAGTGCCCTGGTTGTGCCAGGATGAGCCCTAAACTTGCCAAATACCAGTTAATTTGGTACAGAATGTCCTCCTGCCTTCTGTGCATTGAGGACACTGGCCTCCTGCTGTGGGCTGGCACCCAGCATGGCCTCACCACAGGCAGGCCATCATTGTAATCAACTTCCTATTCCAGGGAACAAAAGAGAAGGGAACAGCCTCCTTTGTGTGCTCAAAGGTACTTCTGAAGGAAGAGTGAAACAAGTGCTGACGGCAGGGGGCAGAATTCCCAGAGGTGCAAAAGCAAACCTAAAAGCTCGTCTGTAGAGAAAGAAACCAAAAGAAACACACACACACACACACACACACACACACACAAAACAAACAAACAAAAAAAACCACGAGCCCATGCTGAAGGAACAGCAAAGTGCCATTCCTTATGAGAATGATTCCCTGCCTCTCATTCATATTTGTTAGCATTTGGGAAAGGGGTGGTTATTGTACTTGTGGACGATAATTATCACTAAGTATTCGCTATCAGAGTAAAGAAGAACAGTCATAGCAGAATTGAGTTTGTAAGTTCAAGTTGCATGGAAAGCTGGAAATAAATCTCAAGCATACTTTCACAATTAGGAGGAGAGACATAAGAATAAAAATTAGTGTGGACTCATCCCAAAAGCCAAACTATGTAAGCCTCTATTTTGAGTCATTTCTGAGTATCTTCTTACCCACCATGGTGAATATTTGCAGGGGTAACAGGGAAAACATCTGGAATCCCAAGTTCAATTTATAAAATTGACATCTAGTGCATTAGATTACATATCCACCAAAAGCATCCTTAGAAGCAGAATTTTACCCAGAAGAAAGCAGTAAGAGGATTTGCTAGTAACCTGGTTAATTGTATTAACATACATGCAAAAGCAACTCAACAATGAATTATCTGAAGGGCGGACATACACATATTCAGCAAAAGATGTATCAGTTTATTAACTGGCCTTCGATTTTGAGGAAGGGACTGTGGATGAATGGAGTGGAGCCCCTCAACTGGCCATGCCTCAGAGAGCACTGTGCATCGTGAGTGAAGTTACAATTATTTGTCAACGCCAGAGCAGGCACCTTCTGATGACACTCAGTCTGCCAGTTGCTGCCATTCCCAATTATGTATGCCGTCCCTCTCCAATGCTCTGCTCCAGCATGCATAATCCAGTGTTGCAAACCAGTTTCACTCACAGTATTGGATGATGGAAAGGAGTAGGTGTGGTCACTCAACAGAACTGTTTTCATTGCAGACACGTGCCAGCTATTTGTTACGGGGAAAGTCACATAACCCACAAGCCTCTGTTTACTTATGTAGAATCCGGGGCTAAGGAATAACTGTCTTGTAGAGCATGGACACGAAAACCAAAAATATTATAAATTAATATTCCATGTCAGTAAGTGAACCTAATGAAGGATCCCAAAGATAAGCTCTTAATATTGCTCATTTCTTCATCAAACAATATCCAAATGCCCTGTACTCTTCTCCATGCCAACCTTCCTGAAAAGAAATGGTATATGAAATAAATAGGACCTATTCCTTGCAATGAAAAACAAGGCAAGTCTCTTTTCCCCAGATTCCACGTGCCCTGTTTTTCTAATCAGGATGGTGACAAAGTAAAACCTCATTGAGTGAATGATTCAGTAGTGAGAATATGTTCTTCATGTAGTCTGCATAGTTTGAGAATTTCTTCATCTTAGAAAATGAAATGCTGTGTATTTGATGTTCCCTGTACTTCCCTGTTTGAAGCAGCCATCTAACTTTCTTATAAATCAGTGCCAATTTGCATGTTTCTTCTCTAGAGAGACACTGCCACGTATCAGTTCCTTAGCCCTTCCTACCTCACAAATAGGCAGCAGATCTCTGGAAGCACTAAGTTAAGGGCACAGGGGATGATAACTGCTTTGATTTGCTCATAACAGACAATCTGTCATGTAGATTGCAAAAGGTCAGGACAACATTTGTTCATTGCTATAGCTCCAGAACTTAGGAAAACACCTGCCTAAAAATGAATACATTGGAAAACGGGGGTTCCATCTAAAATAGCAGGGGCTGGCACAATGCACGTTGTTACCGTTGGGCTTGCTCACCCCAAGCCTGTGCACCTGGCTCCCTCATGTGCCACTCTCTCTCCTATGATGGCGCCCTGCTATTTATAAAATCCCCACAATGTGCTAGGATCCTAGCCAATCTTCAAAGCAGCCCTGTTAGGTGAACAAACCAAATTAGCCCAATTACCCATAAGGAATATTAAGATCAAAAAGAATAAATCACTTCAGTTTACACAGTTAGCTATAAGGTATTGCCACTGTTAAAATGTATTACATCCAATCCATTTTTTCACTGTTATGTTCAGATTATAAAATATATGTCAGTTTTAGAAAATCTGAAGAAAAAATAGAGGGAGGGAGGGGAAGCAGGAGGGTGAGAGAAGGAATGAGGGAGGAAGAATCCAAGAATCCAAGATAGTGGGCTAAAGGATAGTGCTAGGCCAATGAAAGAGGTAGTTGTTGTTTTGTTTCTTTTTCTTTTTTTTTTTTTTTTTTTTGTTTGTTTGTTTTTTGTTTTTTTCCTTTCCCAGCTCTCATGGGCACTCCAGCAGCCTTTCCTTTAGTGACAATTCTCCAGTGTGTGTCCTTATCTAATCTGAGACTTTACAAGTCAGCAATTCAGAAGAGTGGAGGGGTTCAGCACCATGGACAGCTGCCAAGGCTCCTGCTTGGGAGTCCTGTGGGCTGTGGTTCTTTCCAAGTGATGCTCTTTCCTGGTTGATTCACATTGCCTAGTTACCTCTACTGTGACTGACTTGGACAGCTCAGTTCTATGGTGAAATTGACCTACGTCAACCCATTTAATTAATTTCTTAGGGTAAAGCAATATTTTTTTTTCCCTAAAAGTATTAATGGGAAAGAGATTTCTTCTCGTAAGGAGATTATAGAGATTCCTCTTCTCACTCTGTACACATCTCATTCACACTACCTGTGGCAGTCTGCCCTCTGCAGAATTCCATCGGCACAAACCCACACATACAGGTGGGAGAATCAAAGAGCTGAGATATTACATGACTGGGAAACTGTTGTAAGAACTAAGCAAGACATCAATAGTACATGTTGGTCATTCATCCTTACAAGAGTTCAGTGCCTTTGAACTGAGGCAGAATGTGCAATGTGCAGTAAATACAGCAGTAGTAAAGTGAGAATCCTGGAATAGCATAGACACACGTAAAGCAGTGTCCTTGGGGGAGCAACCATAGAGTTCAGAGGCCAGAGCACTTGATTGAATATTCAATTTATTGTCATATCTGGAGATGTAGGTGATAGATCTGCATATTCTCCAAAAAGTAAAATGGACATTTACTATACTGTTTTGAAATCTAGACATTTGAATAAGCCAACCCACATGCATTTATAAAATGTTTATCATGTTTCTGAGTTGGTACTGAATACCATGGAAGATGTTTTAAATGTTGCCATTTTTGAGAGCCTGCACTTATGCCATGTACCAGATACATTAAATACATATTTCATTTAAAATCACATGATAGTCCTAAAAAATATCCAAACCCATTTCCAGATGAAGGAACTGATGGTCAGTGATGTAGTCAGTTGCCCAAGATCACACAGTTGCATTATGTTAGACCTTGGATTAGAACCCTCTCCAGTCCTACCCCAATGCCCTGACATTAATAATTAAGATGCTATAAATCTTTATGAAATAATTATATATTAAATATCATGAAGTCCAAGTTCATATGTTAAATTGTGACAATGGAAGGATCAGGGTGGGAGAGAGGAGCCCAGAAAAGCATTATGGATGAACCCCAACTTACCTGGGCATTTTATTATGAAAAATAGAGGAAGACAGGTGTTTCAAAGTATCATGGGGATAAGGTGCATCCATTTTTCATAAATTTTGTCACTAATGTAGTAACAATTTGTTGAACAAGTATATTAAATCAGATTCTAAGCTAGCCACTGGGGGTTAAAAGTTCTATTTACCTGTCCCTATATTCAGGGAGTTCTTAACCTGGTAAACTAATTATTTCTATTTACATTCTACCTTTTTAATATTAATTTAAAAATATAATTATGTATTATCAAAACCATATACCATAACTGTATTAAGATAGTGTTTTTATGAGGATTTTAAGTTACAAAACAGATGAACATAAGGGAGGGGAAGCAAAAATAATATAAGAACAAGGAAGGGGACAAAAACCTGAGACTCTTAAGCATGGAGAACAGAGGGTTACTGGAGGGGTTGTGGGAGGGGGGATGGGCTAAATGGGTAAGGGGCATTAAGGAATCTACTCCTGAAATCATTGTTGCACCACATGCTAACTAACTTAGATGTCAATTTAAAAAATAAATTAAATAAAAAATTAAAAAAAAAAAAGATAGTGTTTTTTAACATAGCAGCAGTCACAGAAGATGGATACACATTAGGGGTCGGACTTGAACAACCATCCCTAAATCTGGCAAGTGTTTTATTGAATGAATTTTAGAAATTTCCTAACAATTAAAGAAGTATGTTTCATTTCTTTAGTGATACATAAATATTTTCTCTGATTTGAGAGTCAAATACCCCGGTATCATGTGGCTTACTGTTAGCTTCTTGTTTGTTTGTTTTTGTTTTTTTTTTTTAATTTTTTAAATTTTTTTTTCTTTTTTTCCAGAAAGTCTTCACTTGAGCACTTAGGAAAATATTCATTAGCCCTGCATCTTGCCAAACAAGGGTCTTTGTAATACTGGATAGCCTATGGAGTTGAAATTTGCCTTCTTCTAAATCTTAGTCTTCCCCCTTAGTGTTGCCCCATGTTTCTTTTCCACAACTTTTTGCTTTCCATCCATCAGACTCTTTCCTGCTAAGCTAAGCTGCATAACTTACACATGTGTATGGTGGGATGCAGAAGGTAAGAAATGAGGGTGAATGGGAGTATCTTTTTTTTTTTCCAATAAGGGTAGTAGTGAGAATATTAATGTTGGAATAAGATAGAGCTGGGTTGTAACCCTAACTCTGTGTTCTTGGGTGAGTCGTGTGTCTTCTTTGACAGAGCTTTTTGCAGGGTTTTGGTCAGGAACGATTGAAACAACATGTATAAAGTGCTCACATTATGTGAGAAATTTATAATATAAGTGAATACCGATGTTGATAATCTGAAAAATTAAAGGTGGAAAGGTCAGTTCTGAAGGTCAGATGGAGGCAGGCATTAGAGACTTCCATACGAGTGGCCACCTATTTCCTGAACAGTAAATGAAGCCCTTTCCACTAGTGACTTTTTGCAGAAATACAATCCGAAACAAGAGTTCCCTTTCCCTTTTGCTCAGGTGATCTGAAGTTCACCAATTGTGAAAGGTGATGTGGCATCTATGTTTGAACTGCTAACATAAGACCAAGCAAGAAGATCCAAACAAAGACGACTTTGGGTGAAAACCTAGTGATAATGTGTGCCCTTAAACAGAAAATGTTAAGTCTAAGGGTGGAGAAATTGGCATGCATATCCACAGTATGTTGGCAGGGGAAAAAGATGAGAAATTAAATCATAAATATTTTGGAAACATTGCAAGCTTCCTGTAAAAATTGTTACCTGCTTTAGGGCCTTGAGAATATTTACATTGTTTCATTTTAAATGTATCTCAAACCACATGAAAACAAGTGGTTTTTTGTTTTTGAGTAAAAGGTTGTTTTATTCCCTAACATGTTCCTGGCCTAAAAGGTAACTTCTGCATATTTTTGTCTTTGACCTCCACAGTTGCCCATGGGCATTTTTATCTTGCCTTAAGAAATTGGAAACTACTGAAAGCTAGTGGTCGAACCTCACTTGCCACTGAGGAAAAACTTGAAATATGTATCTCAGGATAAAGAGTTTGATAATCTCTTGAGAATTAAGTGTTTCTTAATTTCTAATAATGGACATGTCTTGGTAAGATAGAACATTTCCTAAGACTAACATTCATCTTTCTTTATGGTAACATCTAGTGTAGGTACAATTCAAAACGTCCTTCTTGATGAATTTCAGAAATTCCCTGTTTCCCCAATTGTTTAAACAAACTAATTTTCACTCAGTTTGTTTTAATACAAGATTTCTGAATGTTAGCGTAGCATGATTGATGGAGGTGTGGGTGAAATTCATTCACATCCTCCACTTTTTTGTTAATAAAGAAGTAACTTGTACTGCAGGGAATAGTCAGTAATTTATACATCACTTCTATATAGTTTTCAATGAACCCGGAATGCATGATAAGGAATTTGTTTGTAATGAATTTTATTATTTTTCTCATTATCAAAGATAGTTATGCCCACTCTAAAAACAGCAGAAAAAAAAAAAGAAATCAAAGCCTCTTAATATTTTAGTAAATGCATGTTTTTGTTTATTTTCACATAGTGCTTATCTGTTTCCTTTCCATACTTGTTACTTAGTCCTTATATATACTTTTCTATCCTACCTTTTTATAATTTATTTTAAGTTTTTTTAAAAATATTTATTTATTTTGGGGCACCTGGGTGGGTCAGTCGGTTGGGCATCCGACTTCAGCTCAGGTCATGATCTCATGGTCTGTGAGTTCGAGCCCCGCGTGGGGCTCTATGCTGACAGCTCAGAGCCTGGAGCCTGCTTCCTGTTCTGTGTCTCCCTCTCTCTGGCCCTTCCCTGCTCACACTCTGTCTCACTCTTTCTCTCAAAAAGATATAAACATTAATTGTTGTTAATGTTTATTTCTTTTTGAAAGAGAGAGAAAATCCCAAGCAGGTTCTACACTGTCAGCACAGAGCCCAACATGGGGCTTGATCTCATGACCATGCAATCATGACATGAGCTGAGATCAAGAGTCAGAGGCTTAACTGACAGCCACCAGGCTTCCCCCCTGCCTTTTTATAATTTAAATCAGGAAGGTGCACACTATTTAATACCCCTTTTATTAAATGTTATTTTTTAATGTTATCAAAAAATAGCAGTTACTACTGAGTATACTTTTGAAATGATATAAATACTTTGTATGTATTATTTAGATTCATATGTAATATTCCATCTGGTGATTCTGCCTAAGTTTACTCAAAGTTGTTTTTTTTTTTTTGTCTCTTTCCAAACGATTGGACATTATCTCTAATATTTAAATTATTAGATATTTTTAAAACATTCATATTTTAATTTTAGGTTTTTTTTTTAGAAGAGACTTCCAGAAAGTAGGTTACTAAGTAAAAAGTTATGAACATTTTTTAGTTCCTAAGTATGTATTGATTTTTTTTTCAAAAGAATTGGTGGGATTTTCTTTTGCATTATTTTTGGGCAATAAATAAATTTGACCAGGTAAGTAAACAATGTAAAGAAGGAACAATGTTAATTCACCTTTGAGGGCAGGTCAACAAATTGCTATAAATATTCATGAAAATTTCATAACCTATTTTGCATGAGAAGATAAGTGTGTTAATTAAGGTTCATGTTTTCATTAGGTGCAGTAAGACAGAAGTAGCTGCCTTTTATTTAAAAAGATATACAATGTTGTTCCTCTGAAGTTTTAAAATTATGAGCAGGATTATTGGCTGAAATAGCAAACTTGGTGCAGTAAGATTAGGGTGTGGGAGAGGAAGGCTGACTTTAATGTTGATGAGGGTATGTACTGATGGGATTACAGAAGCTACTTCCTCTTCCCAGGTGTTCTGAGGCATGACAGTGGTGGTGATGGTGGTTCCAGTGGATAGAAGTAGGTAGACTATGGTGGTAGCAGCCAACTTAGAAATTTACTCCTTGAAGTTTCAGAATTTAAAGATCCCAATATACATGCCCAGAGAACCTTGATCCAATCAGGGTAACATATCAACTCATCCAATTTAGTATTACATTTGGAAGTTGTACACCTGGTTTACTTAAAAAAAAAAAATCACCTAACGATTTTAAAACAACGGATCAGGGACATATAGTTAGCCATTTAAAAAGACAAAATAGGAGTGGGGGGTGCTGGGTGGCTCAGTCAGTTAAGCTTCTGACTTTTGGTTTCAGCTCAGGTCATGATCTCATGTTTGTGAGTTCGAGCCATGCATTGACACAGGGGAGCCTACTTGTCTCTCTTGCTCTCTCTCTCTCTCTCTCTCTCTCTCTCTCTCTCTCTGCCCTTCCCCTGCTTGCTGTCTGTCTCTTAAAATAAATTAAAATACGCTTTAAAAAGATAAAATAAAGGAGGAACTCTACCTTATGTCATATGCATCGGAATAAAATTCAAATGAAATGAAGTGGAAAAAATGGGAGAATTCTTTAATGATCTCAAAATGGAAGGGCATTAAAGTATAACAAAAATACATAAAACAAGCCATAAATGAAAAAGAAAATGGTGGCTTTTTCAACCAAGAATGTCTGAATGACAAAAAAAATTTAAAAATAGAAAAAAAATTTAAAGTGAAAGCAAAAAACAAAGAACAGCAACAAGGTATTGGCACCATTCACATTACAGACAATGGACTAAATACAAATTGATAAGGAATTTGACACAAGAAATAGGCAAGAAATGTGAGGAAATAGTTCATAAAAAGGAATTAAAAATGAAAATATTTTCAAAATCATTCACTTTAAGGGAAATGTATATTAAAACTGCTCAGAAATATACTGTTTTTATCTATTAGGCAGAATTCCAAAAGCTTGAACATATTTTCTTGACAAACCTGTGCAGAAGAATCACTCTCATAACTTGCTGGTAGGAGTTTGAATTGTCACAACTTTCCTAGAGGACAATTCGACAGTACCTGTCAAAATTGCATATGTGAAAACTTTTGACCACCAGATCCTTACCTAAGAATGCATGTTACAGAAATCCAAAGTGCTGTCTACACACATCCAAAGTGCTGTCTACATACAAGGTATTTGAGAAGTTTTAAGTATCAATAATAGAGAGACTGCTTCAACATTTATTCATAGGAAACTGGTTAAAATGCATATCACATATATCATTCAATGGAATGCTATGCAGCTGCAAAAAAGAATGAGGCAGCTTTTTATATACTGATGTAAGAAAACTCCGAGGATAAATTAAGGGAAAATGAAAAGGTACACAAAAGTTGTGAACTGTATTTCATCATTAAGGTAAAACATTAATGAGGAGAAATAAAGAATATCTTTGCATATATATATGTGTGCATATGTGCGTATATAGTCTTGCATATATTGCTATATATGCATATATTTAATGTGTGTATGTATTGCATTTATATAAAGTATATATGTACATATAAGTTTTATATGCATACAGAGTGCATATATATAAAGTATATATATGTGTATATATAAATAAATTGTGTGTGTGTGTATACACACACACTGGCTTGCATATGCCTCAGGTTTTTTGGAAGGAGAAAGAAGACATTAATAACAGCAATTCTTTATAGGACATACATGGAAGATTAGCATATGGAGGCAAGGATGGAGGAAGATTCATTACTGAATCCAGAAAGTTAAAATATATATATAGTCACTTTGACCCATTTGTAATTAAATTCACCTTGTGAAGCTGGAATAATAGTACAGAAAAAAAAATATTTAAATACTTTGCTTTAATCATTATCCTTGGCTTTATTAAAGAACTCAGTATATCTCCAAAACCCACCAAAAGCAGCACATAGAATAAATAAGTAGGAAGAAAGGATATGGTTCCTTTTCCTTTTTTTTTTTTTTTCATTCTGTGACTTGCAGTGGCATTACATTTTCAAATGTTTAATGTTTGTGACTTACTGTTTAGAAATAATTGCTACATCATGCATTTTTAATTTTTAAGAAAAAAATTGAGGCCCATACCAAAGTGAAATCTCTACGATTAATTTCACGTGGCTTATTACCTGGAACTAACTGTTTATAAGGCACACTACGTTTCCTTCAATAGTTCATTAGCCTTTAGAAAAATTTTATTTTAAAAATAAAGGGTGTGTGTGTGTGTGTGTGTGTGTGTGTGTTATGGGGAGAGAGAGAAAAAGAGCAAGATAGAGAGAGAGGGAGATGTTCTCTCTCTTTCTTATCTCATGACTGGTACCACTTTTCATGCATCTGCTCAAGAAAAAAAAAAAAAACTAAACTAAAAGTCATCCCTAGGGGACTCTTCCTTTATTACTTCCCCCTCCAATATCCAAGGGAAAATATCCAAGTGAAGTTGCCACATGTTAGCTCCTTATTACACTTGGAAATGCATCCTTTATGCCTTCTCTTTTCCTAAGCCCCTGGGTCCCCCATCTGATTACTGCCAGTCTTACTTGCCTTCTGATCAAATTCTCATACAGCTGCCAAAATAATCTTTTTTTATGTAAGAGTAAGCAAACAACAACAACAAAAATTCCAAGACGCTCCTCTCTCACCCTCAATGTGATTTGAGTTCCTAATAAATTAATAAATTGCTTTCTGAGATGTTAATCTGAGTTAGTAATCTCTGATTTACTAATTCACCACATGCCCATTTCTTAAAGGTAAATGAAATGCATGGTTATGTCACACACACTAGCACACTATTCCCAGATGATATAAGCCAGGCTGGTGTGGTCATGGCACACTGCTGCGTGGACTCCCCTACCACGTTCCCCTCTATCTCCTAGCCTTGGCACGTGCTTCTCCTGGCTGTGTGGGGGTGTTCCTTCTTCCAGCCAAATCTTAAACCTGTCACTGCTCCTTTGGAGCTTCACAGCTGCCTAGCCTGCATTTGCTTGGCTCCTGGCACTAAATGCTATATACCAGCAGCATACTTTTTATCAATTTACTTATTGAGAGACTCCACATTAAGACTTTCAAGGAGGGAAATGAGCCTTTTAACTCTGTATCTCCTTTATCTCCTTTATATATCACATGCCACTATATATCACTATAGCCAGTACAGGTAGATATCAGTGCCTTTTTTCTTTTTAATGTTTATATATTTATTTTTGAGAAAGAGAGAAAGTGAGCACATGGCATGTAAGGGAAGGGCAGAGAGAGAGAGAGGGAGAAAGAGAATCCTAAGCAGGCTCTGTGCCATTAGCACAAAGCCCGATCCTGGGCTTGATCCCATGAACCATGAGATTATGATCTGAGCCGAAATCAAGAGTCAGATGCTTAATCCACTGAGCCACCCAAGTACCCTGGTATCAGTGCCTTTTTATGGAAGGAAAGGAAGAAAGGGAGAGAATAAAGAAGGGGAGAAGGAAGGAAGGAAGGAGAGAAAAAAAGAAGAAATGGAGAAGGTGAAGGGAGGAGGGAGAGAGAAAAAAATATCTTTTAATCGTTAGCATAATTTCACCAATGGCAAGAACTCAAACAATGTGGGATAATGAACAAATCAATGAAATAATGTCAGCTATGAATGCACCGCCTATCATTTTTCAATTACAATAAGTTTGATACCCACCACCACCCCCATATGAAGCAACCAAGTGTTATGAAGGAAGCAGTGCCTTGGGGCCATAATGAAGGTGGGAGTGAGCAGCCTACGGGGGAAATGGCAGCTCCTGCCCCCTTAATGCCACACTGTTGAGCATGCTGTTACAGCACTCTGGTAAAACATGACTTAGAAGAGAGGAGGAAGACATTCAGCTTTCAGTTTCTAAGGGGACCGAATAATAAAACACTCAAAAACTTGAAAGTTTATATATAAGTCATAATTAATTGCATTTAACTGCTCATTTAGCTAAATCTGAGCTGTTCTAAGGAAAAATGTTGTAATCTTTTGGACAAAAGGTACTGGCAGGAACTTCCATAAAAATTGGAAGAGGGACATGGTGGGGGGCGAACAAGCCCAACTTGATGGTAAAATATACTTCTTCACTGGAATCTCTCATGGTCCCTCTCTCCTGAGGGCTCTCCTCCAAGCTCCATTTTGGTTGAATCAATGCCTATGAGCCATACTATCGTCAGAGTAAAAAGGCTCAAGTGGACCTGGATTTGAACGCTGGCTACATCTCTGGGTCATGGGTGCTTAACCTCACTGATCCTCAAGTTTCTTATTTGTGAAATTCAGGTAATAATTTTCCCTAAGAGGATTAAAGATGAAGGATATAAGCTTCCTACTTATGTGCTGTTCGTATAATATAGTAGGCACTTGAAAATGGCAGCAGATGTGACGATTTCCTCATCGTTGCCTTTGACCGCAGACTTAACCTAACTCAGTGTGCCCATTGCCTTCCCTTCACTTCTCCAGAATCCACTTTTCCTCCAAGGCATAACTCAAGATTCGTTTTCTTCATTCAAGAGTCGTTCAAACACAACGTGTGTGTATTATCTCTAAATGTGATACCCTCTGTTTTCGATATGATCGATGACCATTAGGATATGGTTTATTTTATTATTTCATTGTTCACATTCTGCAAACGTGTCCTTTCATGTCTACAATGGGATGTTTTTATCATCTGACCTAGATTTTGTTCTTTGAATCTGTGGGCAAACCTTGTTATTCCCTTACAAGCCCAGCACGGTCCTGGGCCTGTGGAGGGAGAATCATGGTTGACCGTTAGGATATAGAGCTGACATTGCTTGCAGAATGTTCCCGTACTCAAGACTGCCCTTGTGCACAGATGCCATCCCGTCTTCCTCTCTCCTTCACAGATGACAGCAAACCTCGGCTCAGCAGCAGCCCACCCTCAGCCACCCTGGGCAGTCTGCTGGATGACCAGCACTGGCACTCGGTCCTTATCGAGCGGGTTGGCAAGCAGGTGAACTTCACAGTGGACAAGCACACGCAGCATTTCCGTACCAAGGGTGAGGCTGATGCCCTAGACATCGACTATGAGGTGAGTTGACTCTCCCCGCAGGTCCCCAGGCCCCTTGCTCAATATCAGTAAAAATTGGCCAACAGAAGAGCAATGGAGAGAATTGCTCAGGCAGCCTTCAGTGGAAGAGTCCAAGGAAGGCATCTGACCCATGAGTGTGGGGTACATGCCTTGGCAGTAATGGGGCATTAGCAAATTGCGTGCATTTTAAAATCAGGAAATCTCCTTGTTCACTTTTATAGATGTGTTCTGCTTGTAGCCTTCCTGGATCACTGTGTAGTCTCATAGTTACACTCAGCTGGACTGTTTTCAAAAATCAATTTTGAGAATAGCTAGGGAGATACAGAAATTATACTAATACAATATTATTTGTCAGTAATACCTGGATTTAAAGAAAGAAAGATAAACAAAATCCAAAGGAATCTGAAATCCACATGATATGCACTTGTTTTTTACCTTCATTCCTATGCAAACTTTTGACAGTACATGTGGACAGTTGGTTCTTTCTTGTTTTCTTATACAAGAGGCACCACGAAATGCACCAGACTTACAACACAAAGAAGATTGCACACAATTCTGCAAACTGGCAGCCAACAGTTATCCATCTTGGCTAGTAGTTCAGTTCAACAAGTATTGTGCCCCAGCTGTATACTGGACTTTGTTTTAAGCCATCAACATACAGAGATGGCTGAGACAGAGTTCCTGAGTTGGAGAAGCATACAGTCCAGTAGCAGACCCAGACCCAGAGATGAGCTGCTGTGGCATAAGGGAGTAAAACCTACCGGGAGGAGAAGTGAGGGGCATTGCAGGGATACTGGGAAGAGGGTATTTGGCTCAACCTAGGGAGACCTGGAAGGTATCTGGAAAGAGACACTTTTGAGTCTTGAAAGAAGAAGAGCACTAGCCTGATGACGAAGGTTAGAAAGGCAGGCCAGGCCAGGCATGAGATATCACAGTCCAGTATTTATTGGGTTTGAAACAATAGACAGGCAATGGTATGTTGGACCAGCTGATATTGACGCATGAGGGCCAACTGGTAGATTTTTCAGGAATTTTGTGAACTGGATGGCAAACACGGACTTTAAAAATTAAGTTAAATAAACTAATAATTCACTGAAGTATTTTTAAAAGTAATGCATTCATTAATGCCTAATTATTTTACTATGTTATATCAATTTATCCATCTATCCATCTACTTACCTACCTATGCATCTATCTATATGTACTCTTGAGGTTTTTTATATCTGTTGTATTTGTGCAGTAAAAATATTGTAAATTGGGTTTGCTACAGTACATCTCTTCCCAATTTCATATTCAGTGACATCCCTTTGGTAGTTTGAAATCCACCATGGTGAGTATATTTGTGCCAGGGATTTGGGCAAATGCTATAAATTAGGGCTTGGTTTATTGTTATGTAAATTGTCCAGACCAGGGATTTGTGAACTACAGCCTGTAGGTCAAGTCTGGCTTGAAGCCTGTTTTCCTGGAGCCTGTGAGTTAAGAATAAAATTTACATTTGTAAAGGGTTGTTAAAATTTATTTTAAAAATTAAATAAAAGCGTATGTGACAGAGACTGCATGTGAACACCGATAAATGAATTCAGTGAAAAATCAACAAAAGCAGTCTATAAGAATCAACTGGTTACATGGCATTTACAATAAAGGTTATCGTATGTTATTTGCAAATTGTGTCTACATGTTTCTATCAGTAAAATAATCTCATGCTTGTGTAGGCACACACACACACACACACACACATAACATATATGTGTGTGAGCCACACCCTGAACAGCCAGATTTTAAACCTTTATGAACATGCCACGTGAGGCAGGGTATGTTAGAGATCAAACTTAAGAATTTGGGAAGACGCAGATGATGATAAGCCATGTGACCTGTGTTAGCGAACTTAAACTATGGGGGCTAAGGGGCCTCTGAAGGACATTTTGCAGGATTGTGGCTAGTTTTATGTTTTAGACTAGTAGTTCTGAATGTCTGTTTCAGGAATCAGCCCAATTAACATCCCTTGGGGATTTGTTAAAAATAAAATCACTCAGGTCTCACCCAGACCTGCTGATTAGAAACTCCAGAGGAAGGGCTCAGAAATCTGTTTTTAGCAGGTGACTGTGATGAACGCTACCATTCGAAAACCACTGTTTTAATTTTTTTAAAGTTTATTTATTTATTCTGAGAGAGGGAGAAATGGGGGTGGGGGGGTTGGGGGAGAGAATCCCAAGGAGGCTCTATCACGTGAACCGCGAGCGCGTGACCTGAGCTAAAACCAAGAGTTGGGCTCTTAACCAACTGAGCCACCCAAGTGCCCCAGAAAATCACTGTTTCAGAGCAGTTACACTCTAGCTTAGACTTGAAGGCAGGGGATTGTTGGACAGATGGTGGGGACACTCTGTTAAAAGACAATATCTGTCACCAGTGGGGTACATTCTAGAACAGCAGAGGTGGATATGAATAATTGAAAAATTAGGAACTGACTTATTTTTTTTCAATCACCATCATGAGCTATAAGAAGGACTTCATCTTTTGATCCTAACTTTAGCTTAGCATACTGTTGATGAGATATGCCATGCATTAAATTCAAAAGAGAATTTGTCCCTTCTTGACTCAGGAAGCTACCAGATCTTTTTTTTTTTTTTTTTTTTTTTTTTTTTTGAGTGGCTGATAACTGGAAATCTATGAATATCAATTATCTTTCTTTGCCAAATTTAAGTAATTGCAAAAAGAGAAAAGAAGAAAGAATACACACAATATTGGAAGAGATATCTTTCATGAACTTGAGGACAACAGAAAACATAAAATCATCTCTATGTCTTATCATTTCCCCAAATACTTTAATTCTCCTGGCTTGGGAGATGGTTCTAAAATTCCCCCAATTGCTTGATTTAACATTTATTTTCAAGCCTATGTCCACCTGTCTCTCCTGTGTAGAGAATCTTTATCGGATCACAGCTAAGTAGCATTAAAGTGAATGTCAGCATTTGAGGGAAATGGAATCCAGTGATGTCATTCAATTTATGGAAGTGGAACAGATTTCTTCAGGAAATACCTAAATTCCATGTTGCCTGATAAAAACTATTTCCTAGGAAAGAAATATCTTGGAGTGTTCCTTTGAAGTAAACTCTGCTTCAGAGAATTCAGGCCCCTGCTGGAGTGCCCAGCTGGCTTGCTCCAGTGACCATATAGGAAAACAGATCGACTGTAATGGCGACCTTAGACGTTGGCTATATGAGAACACCGGAATTATGTGTTGGGAGAAGTCTCTGGAATGACTGGAGCTCTCCAGATTTTGCAGATTCACCTTAAAGAATATTAGGGAGAAAAAGAGCACTAGAATAGGAGTCTTGTGGTTTGTTTGTTTTTTTTTTTAATTTTTTAATGTTTATTTTTGAGAGAGAGAGAGAAAGAGTGAGAGAGAGAGAGAGATACACAGCATTAGCAGGGGAGGTGCAGAGACAGAGAAGACATAGAATCTGAAGCAGACTCCAGGCTCTGAGCTGTCAGCACAGAGACTGATGTGGGGTTCAAACTCACAGATTGTGTGATCATGACCTGAGCTGAAGTTGGACACTTAACTGACCGAGCCATCCAGACTCCCCAGGAGCCTTGTGTTCCAGTCACCACTTTGCCACTAATTGTGCAAACCCAGAAAATCTTAAGTTACCCAGAAGTAATATTAGCACCCTATTGGCAGGCAAAGAGATAAATAAAATATCTAAGTCTAACGTTTATTTTGTAACAGTATTGTCTATTAATTAGGATCTAGGCTATTGGTATTATTTCTGCCATGGGACCCTATGTGCACATATGAGCCCTGGATACCACCAGCCAGCAGGATAACTAAAGTCAGCTCCTTGGGCTCCAGTGACCCATTGTCAGAGCACATCCTGCTGCTCTACAGTTATCCCCATTCAGATTTTATACCAAGGTTGAGTATATTATGAAAATCTATGTTCTTCTTAAAATTTTAGCATTAGGAGTTAATAATTGACAAGACAATATGCTAACTATGGTGGCCTTCCTTCCTTCACCTTAGACTACCTTGAGGATATCAACTAATGACATGATGTCTTTCCATGCGGCCCCGTGAAGACTTTTGTTTCACTAAGATGTATGAAGTTGTTTGTTTCTGCTCCTGGCTAGTGCTGAGATCTTCTGTCAAAAGAGAGAGAGAGAGAGAGAGAGAGAGAGAGAGAGAGAGAAGCAGAAAGTATATAGATTCTTGTTTCACTTTGGGAAACTTATGCCAGTTTACATCACTCAGCTTATATGATTTTCTCCAAATGCATGTGAGAAAGACTCTAACCATTCACTTCACTTCTGGCCTAGAACAGAAGAATTTTAGGAAAGAGATATTTTTAGGATCTTAGTAAGGGCCCGTTTCTCTGAGATTCTTATAATCCAATAATTCTTTTCCTATCAAAAGTGCTCAGTGACCCTGTTTACATAGCTGTTTTACAAGCACCAGAACTATTAAAAACATAGTTTGGAATGTATGATTTGCATTGTATCATGGCATAAATACCAAAAAGGCATTTTACAAAATAAAAAAATACATATATTTAATAAGAATATTTAGTTAAAAAAACTAGATTGAACTAAACTCTCTAAGCAGTTAAAAGCACATATGTATGTGTATATATATATATCTTCAAGTGTAATTTTTATCAAAGTTTCAAAGAAAATAAGAGATAGCATTTTTAATCAAGAATTGTGGGAGGTTGTTTTAAGTCTGACATAAATTTCAGACACCTGGAAATAGAATATATTAAAAATATTGTCCGTATAAATGTTTTAAAAACTTCCCTGTGACCTTCCATAAAAATACATATATAATGATAGCACTCCCTCAATAACTTAGAAAGGTAGTTAAAAATTTAATTAATGGGTAAAAATCTCCCACAAATGATTTTTAATAAATAACTTAAAGAGAAATCAAGAACATGAGTATGTAAAAAATTGCTGTCAAATATATGAAAGGATATTCAACAACACCCATTAATAAAAAGGAATGCAAATTCATGCTACAAGTGATATTTTTCACTTATACTTCAGACACCAAAAACCTTATAATGTTGGCATGGGTATGGAGTAACCAGAGCTATTTCATACATTGTTAGTAGGATGGTAATTAATATTATATCAAAGAAAGAGCAATGTCTTCAAAATTAGAACTTTATGGTCTTCAACCCAACAGTTCTGTTTCTAGCAATATATCCTACAGTCATAAGCAAATGTATGCAATGGGACATATGTTAGGAGTTTTTATAGATTGGAAATTCCCCAGAAGTCCATCAAAACAGGGTTAATTAAGAATCGTGCTAAGCCCTGTAGGGAAACATCTCTGCCAGGGTGCCCTGGTGACCTCACACTATCTACGTGGTCCACACAACCAGAGCTTTGCACAACAGCTGATTTGAGACTTGGCGGGATGCCTTATGCTCTTCCCGAAACACCAGAGGTTGGAGGCCTGCAATTAGCAGCTTCAAGGCCATTTCCCACTCACTGCACCTGCTCCGTGGGAAGCTGTCATGACAGTTTCTTGTTGCCTCCTAGGTTCTGATAAGGCATGAGGCTTTCTGCCATGCACTCGCAGAATAGAGGTGCATCATCTAGAATTGGTGAGCTAAAGTCTAGAATAAGATCTGTAGCAATGGAGAACCGTGTAGCTTATACTGTGGTCATCTGACCCCTTTTTTTATCACCTTTTTTTGGTGTGTGGGACAGGGACCATGGGGAACAGCAATGTTTGGACACTCTTGCCTTTGTTGACTCTGTAAGTTACAAACCGTCTGAATCTACAAGTGGCTCCTTTGCCTTTACAGGTGGGTCAGTCAGGTCTTGGTCTTGGGCTTGCCTTGTTTTGTGTGTGTGTGTTTGACAAAGCCATACAGAAGCATTATGCAGCCATTAAAAAGAATGAGGCAACCCTATATATTCTGGTGGGAACCATCAACAATATGATTAGTTTTTTTTATGTAATTTTATTTATTTTTTTAATATTTATTTTTGAGAGAGAGAGTGTGAGCATGGGAGGGGCAGAGGGAGAGGGAGACACAGAATCTGAAGCAGGCTACAGGCTCTGAGCTGTCAGTATAGAGCCCGATGTGGGGCTTGAACTCAGGAGTCACGAGTCATGACCTGAGTCAGATGCCCCAAAATAATTTGTTAAAAGAAGAGAAAAATCATTGTGGACTGCAGTGTAAACAGTATCTGTGTTTAAAATTAGAAAGAAAATATGGACTTGACAGCAGACTTCATATAGACAGAAACCTCTGGGAGAGACTAAGATGGAAATTAAGAGAATGGGGTCAATGAAGATGGAAACCTTACTTTTCCCTGACTACTTTAAAAAAACGCTTTGAATTTTGTACTACATGGGGAAGTATTTTAAGGAGAAACGGAGATGATAGAAAGAATATATGACTCAAAAGGTTTCTTTTGCTACTAAACTTACAACCTCTGATTTATGTTTATTAATAGTTTTTTTTAAAGCAATTACCACTTCAGAATATGTTATTAAATTTACTTATTTTAAAGGCTTATTTAAAATTTTTTTAATGCTTATTTATTTTTGAGACAGAGAGAGACAGAGCATGAACGGGGGAGGGTCAGAGAGAGGGAGACAGAGAATCTGAAGCAGGCTCCAGGCTCCAAGGTGTCAGCACAGAGCCCAACGCGGGGCTCAAACTCACGGACTGTGACATCATGACCTGAGCCGAAGTCGGACGCTTAACCGACTGAGCCACCCAGGCGCCCCTTAAAGGTTTATTTTTAAAGTTTGTTTATTTATTTTGAGGCAGAGAGAGGGAGCACATGCATGAGGGGTGGGAACAGAGAGAGAGGGAGAGAGAGAATCCCAAGAAAACTCCACACTGCTAGTGCAGAGCTTGATGTGATGCAGGGCTTGATCTCACACATGGTGAGATCATGACCTGAGCCAAAACCAAGAGTTAGACGCTAAACCAACTGAGCCACCCAGGAGCCCCTAAATTTACTTATTTTAAATTGTCTCTCAACATCCCCGTCCTAGTTGTAGAATTCAAGCTTATCATAAAAGTTGACTTTTTTTTTTAACTTTCATTTATTTATTTATTTTTAATTTTTTTTTAACATTTATTTATTATTGAAATACAGAGAGAGTCAGAGCGTTAGCAGGGGAGGGGCAGAGGGAGAGGAAGACACAGAATCTGAAGCAGGCTCCAGGCTCTGAGCTGTCAGCACAGAGCCCAACACAGGGCTCGAACTCACAAACCGCAAGATCATGACCTGAGCTGAAGTCGGACGCTTAACCGACTGAGCCACCGAAGCGCCCCTCATTTATTTTTATAGAAATGTGTCTGGTACATAATATACACTCAATAAATATGGGCTGACTAAATGAAGGAAGCTTCCTTCTGTAATTATAAAAGGTAATATTTCCTGCCCAACTTTTGTTCCGGTAAGAAGTTCCTTCTAGGTCTGCCATGTTTGAAGGCCACCACCCTTGCTTTAGCTTGACATTGCCTGAAGGACACTTCTCTTAGAACTCAGGCATGATTTGGGGCGCTTGGGTGGCTCAGTCGGTTAAGCGGCCAACTTCGGCTCAGGTCATGATTTCGCGGTCCGTGTGTTCGAGGCCCGCGTCCGGCTCTGGGCTGACAGCTCAGAGCCTGGAGCCTGCTTCGGATTCTGTGTCTCTCTCTCTCTGACCCTCCCCCGTTCATGCTCTGTCTCTCTCTGTCTCAAAAATAAATAAACGTTAAAAAAAATTAAAAAAAAAAAAAAACTCAGGCATGATTCAAGGACTGGCCAGAAATAATGCAACTACTTATTTAGTGATCAGAATAACCACAGATCACCAAGGAAATGGTTTTTCAGATCACATGGCGGCGTAATCGATCCTTTTCTTTCTTTGGAAACTCAGTTGCAAGGCTAAAGTAGAGGGCCTATGTGGAAAAAAATAAATGAAAGAAAATAAGGAAAAAGATAATGAGTAAATGCAAAGCGGAAATAAAGAGGAGGAAAGTGGGAGGAATAAAAAAAAAGAAAAGAAATACTATTTTGTGTGGTATTTTGTGATTTTGTTTTACCCCTAAAGCAGCCTTGTGAGGGAAATTATTATGGCTTATATCACAAACGTAAAACCAAGACAAGAGAGATGGATAACCCCCCCCCACCCCATCCCTATCCCCCAATAACCACTGTGTAACAGAAATAAGACTTGAGCTCAGATCTGTGTAACTGTTCAACTGGAGACCCTTCTAGTGAACAGACATTCTCCCAAGGAAGGATGATCCCTCAGTATATGAGCGCAGCCTCTGGTCCTTATCCTGGCCTCTGCAGTGTACAAGACTTGAAGCCACAGTAATTGCTTCCATTTTTCTTTCTACTTTAAAATTTGAGATTGTTGTGATTCGTGGACTTGATAATTTTACGTTTCCCCACATTTTATAACTGCAAACTGGAATATAAAAACTTCTCTTCTCTTCCATGTATATTAAAAGTGAACTAATTGTGTTGAACATGGTGGAGGGAGTATTTCAATACTAGCATTAAAAAAAACTCACAAAAATCTTTGTTTTCATTGACATGAGCTAAAAGAACAAATGAAAAATTCCTTCCTATTTTATTTTAACTGCTATTGGGGTGGGGGATGTAACAGGTTTCAGTTATCTGATAAGACATCTTGAGCCTGGCTGAATTATTATAACCATCGATAAAATATTATAGAATTAGCCATGCCACAGTTGAATATGTGTATAGCCCAAAAGAAGAGTACAAATGGAGGTCCACATACCATGAGTTTACATATTTAAAGGGTTACAAATAAGCTAACAAGCTGTTGAATAAAATATGTTCTAGTCTCCTGCTTTGACGAATGTAACTTACCTGGTACATCCCATATGTTCAAGCCCTGTCTACAGTGGAAACAGTTGCCCCTTGGCCACTGCTCAGACCTATGCATCCATGGTCCATCCTCAGGATGGCAGATGAGGAGAGAACCATTCAGGCCCACAAGGCACTTTCAGAACTGTTTCGGCAGGAAGCTCTGGGGTGCTGTGTAAGGAAATTGTGTTTTATAAGGGTGGTAGCAGCTTTCCATAGTTGTTTCCCCTTGGCTCCCCCATGAGGCAGGATGGAACTGGGGAAAGGTCAAGTGGGGCCCACCTGGGTTCTGGCTCCACAGCAGGAGCCCGTTTTGCCTGGGTGTATGGGGGATACTGCAGTTAGGATTTTTAATGAGCTCCTTGTTTGAATGCAGAAACATACATGATTTAACCCACTGTCCAAAACTTAAGGTAAAAATATTGTTAAGTTCACTCAGACAGAACAAGTTATAAATATGTGTTGAACCAATTGGGCTGTGTCAGCACCTGACGTCTATGAGTCTGTAAAAAGATGCTTATTTAGAGACAGGAACCATAGGCTAGCAATTGACAAAAGTTGGGCCAAGAGCAACACTAAAGATACTACTGGAAATTAAATAAATAAATAAAGGTGGCTGGAATCTAGCCGCCGGTGCAAAACATGCTTATAGATTGAGGATATAGGGTTGTTCCAGCAGAGGAAATAGGGAAAGCTGATTTATGCTGTTGAGGAAACTGATGGTTTCTGCTGCAATAATTGTACATCATCTCTTCTTTTCTCCCCCTCAGGGAGACTGCAGACATCCTACCAACAGTGTATATAACACAGTTGCCCAGGATTAAGGAGGTCCAGAGGGTATGAGATTTTCAGTTTTAAAAATGGGAAAGTTTCCGGAAAACCAGGGCAAGATGTTGACCTGAACCTGGGGCCTGATTTACTAGGAGGGCCACTCTATGGAGCCAGCAGTAGCAAAAGTGATAGGGGAGGTAGTGTGTGCAGTGGATAAGAGATGAGGTTCTGGATCAAAGCGCTTGACATTCCAACAACTCCACCTCTTGGCTGTAAGGCCTCAGTCAAGACGCTAAAGCTCTGTGTGTCATCGTTTTCTTCATCATTAGTCTGGAGCAGAGAACAATACCCAACTCAAAAGTCAGAAGTAAAATAATGTAAGTAAACTCTAAGCCTAGTTCCCAATGTGCAAAATGAATCAATGCATGCCACTGTTGGTATTATTAGAACAAAAACTTATCCAAGAGAGAGTTCTGAGGCCAAATCCAACTGACACATACAGAGCAAAGTTGGGCTTGGGTTCAAAGGCAAAGCCAGAGCAAGGTAAATGTGGACCTGGAGTGTTAGGCAGGAGGCACGGGCACAAACAAGGCACTTTGTATGACGAGGGGGACTGGTGAAATCAAGGCTCCCTTGTACTCAATGCAAGTCTGTGTCTGGGTCAGAGATTACTCGCTTTCTGTCCCCAGCAACACAGACATAGGGCATTTCTTGTGCAGAAATGAGGGGACACTGGGAATTTATAAAAGACTAGATTATGGAAACAATAAAGAAGAGGTAATTCTTGATGAACATGTAACCTTTTATATTCTCTAATTTGTGACCCTAAAGTAGTGACAAAAATAAGACATCATATATACCGTATGCCTTTTAAAGAGATCAAACATTCCAGAAAAGTTACAGAGTCATCAATCAAGTCAAACAGTAGAGAAAAAGCCCTAAGATGGTGACCTTGGGAAAGATTTTGGGCTGCTATTATCTCATGTGGCCAGTTTGGTATTTTTCTTTTTTTAACTATTTAAATTCAGGCTACTGTTTAAAAATCAAAAGATTTCACGGGAAAATTGGGGTTTCTGGTCTCATTTCAAATGGCAGAAACTCATAACCTTTGAGAACATTCCAAAAGTCAGTGATGGGTTCTTCCTGCATAAGGGCCACGGACTCTACCCATGGTTCACCAAGCACCAAGCCAGTAGCCATCAACTCGACCCATGGTTCACCAAGCACCAAACCAGTGCAAGTTGTAATGGTTGAAAAAGAAGACAGCTGTTTGAATCTATTTTCATCCACTCTCTGTTAAAAAGTGGACTATCAGAGCAAAAGTGAGACAAACATTCACAAACTGGAAACTTCAAAAGTACCAGAAATCTCAGTCTGACAGAAAAAGGAATCTTCCAAGCAGGAAGACTCTCAAATTTAAACTGGGCCAGGGAAAAAGCCAATAAAGAGGAGTTAACTCAATGCCATAGAAGTAACATCAAAGATTTAAAAAGAGAAGCAAACCCCAGACAAACAAGAGGACTGAGATCAAAGGAAGAGAGAGTGGCAGATTCTGGACCTCATACATTTAACACCAAAGCAGGTTTTCTTCTGGGACTCATCCAGTTGAAGCCCACCTGTGACACCAGCAAGCCCATCAGGTTACCAGATGGACTATGTTGCCCAAGACACTGAGACTGTGAGTGGAACTTTACAATCGAACCCCCGGTTTTGTTGCCCAATAAGATCAATGAAAGGCACACTATGCAATTTGGCAGGAACAAACAAGAAAAGTAAGCTAAGAAAGGGGCTAGACTGACCAAAGCAAAAGAACAATCATAAGGCAAAATCAGTTTTTAAAGTAAATCGCTAGTGTTCTTTTTTAAAAGCAATTCAACAAATATTTGTTGGATTTGTTAGGTTTGAATCCTACCTCTTGCATTAAATATTCAAAAATGAGTGAGATATTGTCTGTGTCCTTGAGAAATGTTTTTAGAGAGATGATTCCAAAACATTCAACTAATATTTATTCAGCATCCATTATATATCAGGCATCATTTCAAGTGCTTGGAATATTGGAAGATGTCAGAGAAAAAACAAAGACACTACCCTCATAATGCTTGCATTTTAGCAGGAGAATCAAACCATAAGCAGTAAATATAACAAGTAAATTACATAGTGAGTAAGATGACACATGCAAAAATATATCTAGGTAATAGATTGGAAGTTCAAAGACAGACAGAAACAGGTTACTGTTTTGAATATGTTGTTCAGGGTGGGCATCACTGAGATGGTGTTAATTGAACAAATATTTTTTAAAATGTGATTTTGTCAAAGGCTATTTGGAAAGAACTGGTTCAGGGTATCTGGTCGCCTTACACTGTAACAATTATATAGCGTTATGAGCCCATGAACTAATAGAAGCTGGTTTCCAGCTCTGCGATCCATATACTGAAGACCTTTGGGCAACATCATACAGATGATGCTCTCTGAAATATAATCTCTGTTCAGTATCATCAATATCTGCCCCAAGGTGGAATATGCCAGAGTCTGAATGGACACGAAGGATCATATCATAAGAATCCTGCACAATGAAATTAGTGAATGAAGAGGTTCATAGCGTACAGCAAGGTTTGGCTTGAAAGCAAAGATTAATTTAAGGAGACTCATTAAAGTTTAAAGGAAATACATGGGCAATTGTAAACATAATAATGATATGTGGGGCAATAAAAATAATAGTTTGTACAACACATATATTTAAGGAACTAAAAAAAAATAGAATAGAAATTCAGGAAATCAAAAAAAGAAATAAATCAAAAACAATACTTTTTAGAATGATGACTGAATTTAAAAATGTAGAACATGACCCTGAGAAGATATCCTCCCTACCTGTAGAACAAGTGATAACAGATTTTTAATTACTATTCTTATAATACTATATAATTACTAGTCTTCCTAATTTGAAAACAAATGAAAATAGTCAGTGACCATAAAATTCTAGCAAGACATATCTCTCTTTTTCTTTTTCCACTCAATATAAATGGAAATCTAGAACTGACCAATAAGCCTTTTTAAAGGAGAACACAATGTATTTAGTTCCAGTGTTCTGAAAATCTAAAAACCAGAAGGAGGCATCTATAGGATGTTGGGGGAAAGTTAGTCTGTTTATTAATTCAAAACAAAAGTCACTCTCTTGAATTGCTATTGAATAAAATATCCATATAGATTATCACAACCTTTAGACTGAAAAATATTAAAGGAATTACTGTCCATATAGATTTCATTCAGAAATTGTTGACTCTAATGCCACAAAATGACAGTTTGGAAGAACTTCTTAACTGAGAAGTTTCTTCAGTATGAACAACACTGATAACAGTAAGCATTTATGCCAGGATCTGTTCTTAACCCTTCAGGTATAGGAAAGCTTTTAATTCTCACAACACCCAGTCACACTAAGTTGTTTATGTGACAGAAGTATCATCATTACCCTCATTTTGTATATGAGGATCACGAATCAAATAGAAGTTATGTCTTTTTCCCACGGTCCCACAGAAAGTACGAAACAGATATGGGCTTGATTCCAGCCAGAGAAGTTCCTGAAGCAGTGCCTTTAAACACTTGGCTGTGAAAAGGGAGATGAACACTGATATAATTTATAAATTTATGCAATTTCCTAACAAATTGCTACATAACATAATACCTTAAAAAGGAATTTCAAACTGGAAAAAGTAGGAAGACTGATTAATAATAATCATTATGATAGTTTAAGTAAACAAAATTAGAGCAAGTTGGGGCTGAAGAAAAAACACAAAACAAAACAATCTGTGCTTCATAGAAAGTAATCCAGGGGCACCTGCATTGCTCAGTTGGCTAAGTTTCCGATTCTTGGTTGCAGCTCCAGTCATGATCTCAAGGTTTTGGGGGTTCTTCCATCAACTGATGAATGGATAAAGAAATTGTGGTTTATATACACAATGGAATACTACCTGGCAATGAGAAAGAATGAAATATGGCCCTTTGTAGCAACATGGATGGAACTGGAGAATGTTATGCTAAGTGAAATAAGCCATACAGAGAAAGACAGATACCATATGTTTTCACTCTTATGTGGATTCTGAGAAACTTAACAGAAACCCATGGGGGAGGGGAAGGGAAAAAAAGAGGTTAGAGTGGGAGAGAGCCAAACCATAAGAGACTTTTAAAAACTGAGAATAAACCGAGGGTTGATTGGGGGTGGGAGGGCGGGGAGGGTGGGTGATGGACATTGAGGAGGGCACCTGTTGGGATGAGGACTGGGTGTTGTATGGAAACCAATTGGACAATAAATTTCACATTTAAAAAAAATGGTTTTGTGGGTTCAAGCCCCCCATTGGGCTCTGCTCTGGTGATGTGGAGCTTGCTTGGGATTCTCTCTCTCCTTCTCTCTGTCCCTCCCCCACTTGCACTGTCTGTCTCTCTCGAAACAAATAAACTTAGAAAAGTTAAAAATTAATAAAAAGAAACTGATTCAAAGCCATTGTTTGAGAAGCTAGGTGATCTTAGTGACTGTCTTCCAAGTCAGCTTCATAAAACAGTAACCACTGCAGAGTCTATATAGCAAAAACGTGTAAGAGACAATAAAAAAAATAAGAAACAAAATAGAATAAAGCAATGTAGATAATATTTATAATTACAGCAATAAATTTAAAAATTATCTACAATTCCACAGGGGGTAAGTAGTCTTATACTGCTTTAATAAACAAACACCATACATATGTGGTTTATAAGAAACACACTTATTGTAGAAATAAAAGTGTTTTTTTTTTTTATAAAAATTTGGAATCGGGGACAAAGATACACCACATAAATTTATAGAAAAAGCAGGGTTGGAAAAAATAATACCACTGAAAGTAAAAATTAACATCAGAAGATAAAGGCTGTCATAAAATAATAATCATTATGGTCCTTATTTAAAAACACCTAGACTGGGGTGCCTGAGTGGCTCATTCTGTTGAGTGTCCAAGTGTTGATTTCATCTCAGGTCATGACCCTGTGGTTTGTGGGTTCAAACCTCATGTCAAGCTCTGCACTGACAGGGTGAAGGCTGTTTGGGATTCTCTGTATTTCTCTCTCTCTACCCTTCCCCCGTTTATTCTCTCTCTCTCTCTCTCTCTCTCTCTCTCTCTCTCTCTCTAATAAATAAATAAGCAAACATTAAAAAATACCCACTTATGCTAGGCAGATGTATGTATCAAGTAAAATACCAAATACAAAAATTAAAAAAAAAAACTATCTGTTCCTACTATTTAGATATTTGTTAACACTACCCTTACATGAGCTGCCCGTGTGGCAGTTCCAGGATAGATGCCCAGGAGCCAGACTAAAGGAAGTGATCATTAGTTTTCCAGTTCTGCTGCCAGATGAATGAACTAATGGGCAGCATTAAAGGAGAAAAGTCAGTGTTGTGAACTTGGGTGACAGTCAATCAGATGCCAGCTGAAGTAAGCAGAATAATTTGAGAATGATCAATATTCATTTTTTGCAAATAATAGTCAAATAATTTGGCCATCTCAGGTCATGAGAGTGAACTTAGTGTGAATGGCTTGATGGACAGAAACATTGTCCAGAATAATATTTTAATTTTTATTCTCACAGTTTTGGTAAACCAGATGAAAATATGAATGTAAATGATCTGAGGAACAGAATTATTAATGCAGAATTAATAAACACATATCAAGTATAGCCTACAAGGGTTTATGAAGTATTTATATAAAATCAATACTATATGTGTAGGAAAGAATCAATATATGAAGCAAATTTTTCCATTCTAACTTACAACAAACAATAATTCAATAGTATAATTATAATCCCAAATTTTCAGCTACCTGAAAAATTTGAAAATATAAGAGGTCAAAAAATGTACACTGACACTCAAATGTGCAGAAACATCGTTTTGTTTCTTCTCCCCAACTGAATTTGACAGGCAGAAAAATCCAACCCGGATGATAAAGGATAACTAGTTAATGCCTGCTTAAGACTTAGTGCACTGTGTAAGTATTGGGTTATATTGATGTTTCCTATTTCCTCTTCTTCTTCCCTTTTCCCTGGGCAGATCACTGGCCGGGGTGGGGGAGGGGGGCTGTGTAATTTCCAGCATTAGAGGCAGTATGGGCTAAAGGGTTGGTTTCTACGGTTGCTGTCCATGGTACTGGCAATGGGCTCATGCTTTGAGGTCTGGTCACTTGGCCTCTCCCAGACCTCCAGGTCCAACCACCATCCTCAGTCCATCCATATCCCCCAGCCTGTGAGACCCTCAGCAGCCTACCTCACACTATACTAGAATAACCAGGTCGTGGTGAAGAACCCTCACACCTTTCTGTATTATTTCCCTCAGCCATTGATAGTCTGTCTCCCTTCTGGCAAAGTTTGCTCTGGGTCCCTGCTGAACTAGAGGCATCTCTAATAGACTTTAGCCATCACTGTTTTGGGAATGAGGGGTGGGGGAGATACCTCTGTGCTTTCCAAAATCCATCTTGTGATCAATATGACTGTCCCCCAGGCCTCAGCAGGTTTCAATCTTGAAGAGAATCAAAGAACAGGGCCTACACTGATTTCTAATTATACTCTTGTCTCTTGTCCCTACCAAATTTCTCCAAAAATCCCCCACCCAGGCTATAAACAGCTTTTGCTGTCCTTAGTGTGATTGGAAATTACAATTTTATAGTAGATAGTACACTCTATATTACTTGACTTCTAAAATAAATTTCTCTACCCCAAATCTTTCAAACACTAATTATTTTTTTCTATTTAAAAAAGTGTTTTTTTCCTCTTTCTCTCTTTTTCAAGTATTTCCTGTAATTCTTATTTTCCTAAATCACAACTGAGTGAAGTAGAGCGTTAAAAACATTTTTACAAATTGAGGAAGGTGGCCAACATTTAAAAAAATATCATTATATGTTTTAAATTATAAAAATGAATAAGAACTTATGTCCACACAAAAACCTGCACATGAATGTTTATAGCAGCTTTATTTGTAGTTTCCAAAACTTAGAAGCAACCAAGATGTCCTTTAGTAGGTGAATGGATAAATAAACTATGGTAGATCCAGATGGAATATATTCAGCAGTAAAGAGAAATGAGCTATCAAGCCATGAAAAGGCATGGAAGAACTTTAAATCCATATTACGAATTGAAATAACCCAATCTGTGAAGGCTACATACTGTATGATTCCAATAGTATGCCATTCTGGGAAGGGAAAAACTTCAGAGGCAGTAAAAAGATCAACGGTTGCCAAGGGTTGTAGTTGGGGGGCACGGGAGAGGGATGAATTGGCAGAGGACAGAGGTTTTTTTTAGTGCAGTGTAACTATTCTATATGATACTGTAATGGTGGATACATGGCATTACACATTTGTCCAAACCCAAAGAATGTACAACACCAAGGGTGAACTTGAGTGATCATAATGTGAGGTTCACCAGTTAAGACAAATGTACCATTCTGGTGAAGGATGTTGACAATGAAAGAGGCTATGTATGGGTGAGGACAGAGGGTAGATGGAAACCTCTGTACCTTCCTCTCAGTTCCATTGTGGACCTAAACTTCTCAGCACTCAAAAAAATGTATTTACAAAAAAATAATTAAAAATGACAAATATTCCATTTAGTTCTTACGTTATAAATTTGACTTATGGAAACAATGTAGAAAACAGAAATGGAACTTTTTTAATGTAACTGAGTCAAATTGAAAATATTTGAATACTGCAACAAATCAAGAAGGAAGATTTTATACAAGTTATCAAAGAAAGAATTGCACAAAATATTTGTGAACTGAACAATTTCATTGGTGTTTTAAGTTTTCCACAGTATTTCCCAAGATTTATGAGCCATTCTTAAATAGAGTCAAAGATAACATTCCCATAGTTTTTCTCAGAGACAAATCTAGGCTTGATCTAAATACTTGACAAAAGATGAAAATTAGAGCACAAACTGATTTACTATTTAAAGTATGAGCACGTGTATTTCAGGGCAAATGAAGCACATGTGTGGTTCAATCAAAGAGCCTATTAATTTATGATCTATTAATATAATTGAACCTATCAGAAGTTTCAATATAATACCCTGTATTCTTATTTTATGGGGATTTCTTAAAAACCAATGGATAAAACAGCATTCATTTCTCAGTTTGAATAAACAAACAAATGGGCTAATAAATGATTTATGTGTAAAATAGGAGTAGAAAGATAACTCTTTAATGTGATGTGCTGTCAGAATCAGTATAGTATATACTCAGGAAATACATAAAAATTACTGTTTTGTTTTTGCAAAGTTCTATATCATGAATTTAAGAAGTTTTTACAAAGACAGTGAAACAAGAGAAACATGTATAAAAATTGGCTCGAGGGGTACCTGGTTGGCTCAATCTGTTAAGCTCCCAACTCTTGATCTCAGCTCAGGTCATGATCTCATGGTTTGTGAGTTTGAGCCCCTTGTCGGGCTCTGTGCTGACAGCTCAGAGCCTGGAGCCCGCTTCGGATTCTGTGTCTCCCTCTTTCTCTGCCTCTCCCTCGCTCATGCTGTGTCTCTTCCTCTCTCAAAAATAAATAAACATTAAAAAATGTATTAAAAAAAAGCAACTTGTATTTTACTGGAAGAAAGTGGTAAAAACTAATAATAATGCAAAAACTAATATCTCATGTTCTTCCAAGAGACAGCCATAATTAACAGTTCAGTGCATTTCCTCCAAGTTTATACTGTAAGAACAATTTTTGTTGTTGACATCATACATTATACCCAATTATAACTTGCATTTTTCAATCAATATTATGTTCATTTGCCATTTTATCACGTGTTCAGTAAACACCAATATTGACAACTAAGTAACCTTCTATCATACTAATTCTTTATCATTTCCTTTAAAGAAACTGTATGGCATATTTACATTATTTCCTATCTTTCATTTTTATAGAAAATAATTTGGATATAATCATGTACATAGGCTCTTTTGCTACGATGCAGACTTTTAAACTAGGTCTCCCTCCGGGTGAATTGAGGTATATTATGTTTGTCCCTTGGCTTTCATTTGGCCATACTATCTCAGATGTTTGGACAAGAGATAAATATAACGTTGTTGATTTTCTTTTATTTTTTTCACCTTCTATAAATTATTGTTTTATTTGGTATTAAAAAGGTTCAGAAAGGAAGTGAAATAGTTTTGTAAAATAAGCCCTTAAAAAGCAAGCAATTATAGTTATTTTTATGTGGGCTAATCAGTATCCTTTTAAATGTGCAATCAAGTGGCATCTATAATTATTTGAGCCACTTGGCTCACACATACAATTGAAACTACTAAAATTCACTCTCTTTTCTTTCCTACTCCTTCAGGGCTTATAACTAAGAGTTGATTTTTTTTCTCTCTCTCTCTTCATAAAGCTTAGTTTTGGAGGAATTCCAGTACCAGGAAAACCTGGAACCTTTTTAAAGAAAAACTTCCATGGATGTATTGAAAACCTTTACTACAATGGAGTAAACATAATTGACCTGGCTAAAAGACGAAAGCATCAGATCTACACGGTGGTAAGTTAACATCTTTCTCAGTGTGGTGATTTCTAACATGTTGGAGTAAGTCTTTCTTCCATCCTGAACCTCTTTATAATGTGTTTATATTACACACTTTGAGGTCCTATCAGCCTCCCAAGTGAAACTGGGGAGCAACAGAAAATGCAGGAATCGAGTCAGTGTGAATAACGTTATGAGGAGTAACAAAGCATGAGAGGCACCTGAAGAATTCTATTTTCCTGTCCAGCTGTGGGTAGTGTTTGCAGCTTCCTCTGTGTTAACATAAATGTCTTTATTATCTCTGTGAAATGCAACAGTAGAACCGCAGATTCTGTTAACTTCTATAGCTTGAGAGTTATGTATTTCTCTACTTATCATTTGTATTAAAATTTTGAATGAGGGCTTAAACCTTTGTCTTTGAGATTTCCTCTGATGAATTTATCATGCTAGCAAGTTATATAATTTTCTAATTAATTAACTAATATTTATCTTCCCGAATAGACTACGAGTTTTGTGAGTGTCAGACCGGTCTCTTTCTTGTTCACCACTGCATTCCCAATACTAGCAGACTGCCTTGTATATAGTAGGTGCTCAATAATGGTGTTGATATTTACAACTATATTTGTGGATTGGTTTATTTCTCTCTGTTTTTATTTCATATATTTTGTATCCCTGTTGTTTAGTACATGCACAGTTAGGATTGCTATGTCTCCCTGGCGGATTGGCCATTTTGTCATTACATAATGTTCTTCTCTGTCTGTGATTGTTTTATTTGGTCTGAAGTCTACTTTATCTGATATTAATATAAACACTCTTCAGTGTTTTTGATTAACATTTATAAGAAATGTCATTTTTTTCATTTGCATACATTTAACCAGCCTATATCACATATTTGAAGTGATTTTCTTGTAGACAGTAAATAGTACAGTTATTTTTAAATCCACTTCATCAATTTCTTTTAATTGGTGTATTTAAACCATTTACATGTAATGGTAATTATTGGTGTGTTGGTGCTCAAATGCCTGTTTTCTTTTTTGTTTTCTGTTTGTTACCTCCATTTTTTATTTCTCTTTTCTCTCCACCTTCCTGTGTTTTTCTTGAATGACTTTTAGAATTTTGTTTTGATTTATGTAGTGTTTGAATGCATCTCTGTGTATACTTTTTGCTGGTAGTTTCTTCAGGTATTATAAATATGCATCTTATGACAGTTTACTGGTATTTCACCAATTTAAGTGGAGTTTGTAAATCTTACCTACCTTTATATTCTTTTACCTTTTCCTGTTTATTATATAATTCTCTTAATTATTATTTACTATCTATATAACTGGAATCATAATAAGTGTTATTTTGCTTCAACTGCCAAACCTAATTTAGAAATCTCAAAAGAAGAAGAAAAATCTGTTTTACTATTTTTGCTTAGTGTTGTTCTTTATTCCTTCCTGAATTTTCCAGAATTCTTCTTTTATCATCTCATTTCTATTTAAAAAATCATTTTTTGCCATTTTTCGAAGTGTATGCTCATGACAAATTCTTAGTTTTCCCTCAATCTATAATGTGTTGGTAGCTATTCCATCCTTGAAAGATATGTTCTTCGTGTATAAGACTTTGGGTTGAATGCTGTTTTCTTTCAGGCCTTGAGAATGGAGCCACTTCCTTCTGGCTTCAATGGTTTCTGGTGAAAAATCCACCATTATTAAAAAATTTTGCCCCATGAATAAGCTGTCATTTCTCTTTCAGTGCTTTCAAGATCTTTCCTTTGTCTTTAGTTTTTGCGAGTTTGACCATTATGTATTGTGTGATTTCCTTAGGTTTACCCTGTTTGGATTTCATTCTGTCTCCTGAATCGGTGGGCTCTTGTCTTTCACTAAACTTGGGAAATGTTCTGCCGTTTATTTGAGTATTTTCTAGTCCTCTATTTCTCTTCTCCTTTCTGAATGTCACAAATATGAATGCTGGATCTTTTACTACAATTCCACAGGTCCCTAATCCTCTGTTCATATTCTTTTTTTTCTTAGCTCTTTTGTCTTGTGTTCAAACTGGGTAATTTCCATTGTCATATCTTCAAGTTCACTAATTCTTTCCTCATTCCCTTCATTCTGTTACTGCACATATTTGTTAATTATTTTTATGTTTGTTACTATATTTTTCAGTTCTAAATTTTTCATTTGTCTTTATTTTCTGTTTCCTTGCTAAGACTTTCTGTGTTTTACTGGATATTTATATTTTATTACTTGTCTCAAATATCTAATTGTTCCTTGGAGGAGTTTTACTATAATGTCTGCTTAAAAATACCTGTCATGTAATTCTAACATTATTTTTTCTCATCTCAGTGCTGGCATCTGTTGATTGTCTTTTTCATTCAATTTGATGTCTTCCTGTTTCTTGGTGTGACAAGAGTTTTTTTTTTTTTTTTTTTTTATTTTAACCTGGACATTTTAAAGATTATACTATGATGAATTATATTTAAACCTGCTCTATTAGCTGTCTTCCTCTGACAATATTGCAGTAGTAGAGAGGGAGATATTACCTCCGCTCTGCTAGGGGAGGGTAGAGTCCAGATTTTCCGCTCAGCACCCATTGACTCTTAAGGGTAAGGTGGAGAGGGATGAAAGTTCCAGCTCTCCACTAACACTTAAGTTATAGCTCTCCCTGGCTGGGGTATGTATGAAAGCCTCATTACTATTCTTCATGGCACATCCATTAACATTACAATGTGTATGTGTGTGTGTGTGTGTGCGCCCTTCTTATTACTAGACTGTGATAAATGTCATGACTCTGCACTAAGACATCTTCTACACCATCCCTACAGGGGATGGGTATGGTTCCTCTAACTGCTGAGTGGGGGTAGACAGTCCAAGTTCTACCCCACATGTGGTTTCAGTTGATACTACAGGTAGAGACTTGCTACTCTCTGACAAGGCTTAAAGTCCCAGCTTGCTAATCAGTCTTCTTTGACACAGCCTTGGCCAGGAATTTTGACATCTTGTTGCAGCATGAATGAATGGGAATAGGGCCACAGTTTTTCTGTGGTGTTTGGCTGGCATAGAGCAGTTATTGTCTGAAGATAATTCTGTCTTACTATGCCGTTCCTTTCCTGGTTCTTTGATTATAGAGAGCAAACTTCCAATTGGGATTCACTTTTGATCTGCACCAGTTTGTCTCTCCAGGTTGCTGACTGCTTCAGCAACAAGTCTTAGATGTAAATAAGCAAAAAACCAAAAATCTGGGGGAACTTTCACTGTTGTTCTGTGGGTCTCAAGATCCTTATGCATGCTTTCTTCTCTCAACCATTCAGAGTCTTCTTAGGTTTGTTTCATACATAATGTCTGGCAGTTTTTATTTGTACTTAGTAGGAGAAATAGAGAAAATTATACTACTCCATTTTTCCAGAAGTGGAAGTCCTTTAAACTGATACTCCTAAATCCCATGACAAGAGTAGGCCACTGTATCATAGACAGGCCAAACCTGATTCTCTTTGTGATCTGGCTAGTGGAGTATCTGGAAAACCCATAGGTCTTAAATGACCTTGATGTTTATTTTCCCCTTGATAAGTATACCTTATAATGAATATTGTATTTCATTTGGGTTTTTGGATTTTGTACAGGTAGTACATTTTATTTTTTTGTTTGTTTTTGTTTTATTTATTTTTGAGAGAACATGAGTGGGGGGTGGGGCTGAGAGAGAGGGGGACAGGGGATCTGGAGCAGGCTCTGCACTGACAGCAGTGAGCCTGATGCAGGGCTCAAACTCACAAACTGTGAGATCATGACCTGAGCCAAAGTCAGGTCCTCAACCTACTGAGCCACCCAGGTGCCCCAGTAACACATTTCCTAAAGTGGCCATTGGATTTGAGGGTATGAGATAGATTTGCTTGAAGGGAATCATAGTGGGTTAGATGTCGCCAATATTTTATTATTTTTTAATGTTTACTTATTTTTGAGAGAGAGAGACAGACAGAGTGCCAGGAGGGGAGGGGCAGGGAGAGTGGGAAACACAGAATCCAAGGCAGGCAATGGGCTCTGAGCTGTCAGCACAGAGCCTGATGTGGGGCTCGAAGCCATGAGCCATGAGATCATGACCTGAGCCGAAGTAGGACGCTTAACCGACTGAGCAACCTATGTGCCCCAAGATTGCCAGTATTTTAAAAGGCTTGGGCCAAATTTCGGACTCCTGTTGTTCTGAAGAATAAGGCTGGTGCTAAGAAGGGGTTAATCCTCTTACTCTCATTCTAAGAGATCCATTGACATTGCCTATCCATCCTTGGCTCATGCTCAGGAATCTTGACAATTATCCTACCCACATGTACTTCAGTATATCCATCTCCCAATTGACCTAAGTACTAGATTGCTGATGATATTTTTCTTGAGTCTAGTTCGGGACTTGAGCCATGTGAACACATTCATGCCCACCCCATCCCCACTAATTAAGTATTTCATAATATACCACTTCCTTTAAGTTCAATCTGCCTATTGGTAGTAAGATCACATGCTACTGGAAATTTAGTTTAGAGTAATGTCATCAACGTCAACACGTCTAAAAGGCAGGACACTACCTTCTGCTGTTCTAAGAGTTGGCAGATCATGGTGAAACACAGGTGTTTATAATAGCATGTTCAGGGGCGCCTGGGTGGCTCGGTCGGTTAAGCGTCCGACTTCGGCTCAGGTCATGATCTCACAGTCTGTGAGTTCGAGCCCCGTGTCGGGCTCTGTGCTGACAGCTCAGAGCCTGGAGCCTGTTTCAGATTCTTTGTCTCCCTCTCTCTGACCCTCCCCCGTTCATGCTCTGTCTCTCTCTGTCTCAAAAATAAATAAACGTTAAAAAAAAATTAAAAAAAAAATAATAGCATGTTCAGTCCCATTGTTCATAAACAGGTTCAAAAGTATGTGACCCTGGGTGTTATAGGTTAGTGATGAGTCACTAAATTCTATTCCTGAAACCAGTGTTACATTATATGTTAACTAACCAGAATTGAAATAAAAATTGGAAAAAAAAAATATGCGAGCCTGAGACTTACATATAAATAACTAAAATCCTTATGGCAGTATCCAGAAAGGAAATATGCATACATATTACATGTTAGAAACATCTTTAATGATGATATATATTTAAAATTTACTGGTTACACAAAGCAAGAAAAGGAGAAATAACACAGAGGAAAAAAATGAATTGCTGAATATTGGAAGCTTTCATCATCTCCTTTTCTGGGCGAATGATTTACCAAAAACCTTAATAAATGTTGTGTTGATTTTAAACTACTTTAGCACTTACCAAGTTGCCTGAAACTTTTGTAGCGTCCTTCATTCCTGAGAGTTTAATTGGCGGTATTGTTAATACAAAGCACGAGGAAGCCATTTAGCACTAATGTAGTTGGGGAAAAAAAAATCCCAAGAAAACTGTTTTACTTTGCAGGTAGACAGCCTTTAGTTTTAACCTTCAAAATTTAAAGGGGAAATAAAACGTTATTTTTATCCAAAATTGCTTCCATCACCTTGCTTAAGTGAGAATTCACTTCATATCACTACACACACACACACACACACACACATACACACGCGCCCGCGCGCGCACACGCACCTTTATATACTTAGTCTTTTTTCCTTTAGGAATGCTGTGAGGGAAGGAATGGTTTGCATTGTTAATTACAAGCACAAACTCCTTTATTCCCCTACTCATACTTAAAGTTTTCCCCCAAAGACACAGTATCAGCTACAGAATCAGCTTGGCTCCAGGTTACTAAGTCACTGCTGTGCTAAGTAAGGGCTTTTGAAAGGGGTGGCACTTCTGTCCTTTGCCAGTGTTCACAGACTCTCTCACAGCTAGTAAGTCTTGGAAAGTTCAGAGTTTAGCAGGAGAGTCATGGAATCAATGCATTAGGTAGCAAGGGTATGATATTACCCATAAATTATAAAATGTGATTCAAGGCTCAAGGAAGCATCTGTGTTGGCCTCATGCAGCACAGACCTCTTTAGCAAGTGGCATTCGGTGAGTATCACCATTGCAATTTGTCATTCCTTTCTGTGGGACCTGCCCACTCCCTGGAGATTTAACAGCTGTTCCATGGGGATAATTCAATTTAGTCTTTATGGCTCGATTTGACTACAAGACGATTCTCCACATCCCGAAATGCAGTAAAACTAACAGCTTAAAGTAGACATAAAAAATACCTCACTATTCTTCCTCAAATCTTTCATACTATGCTAATACAGCACCATATAATAAACAATCAGAAAGTAAATGGTCCATTGAAGTGTGTGTACAGTACCTGTAATGTGGATGATTATATACATAATATAAGAAATATATTGCCCTGCTAGTTTCCTGAAAATGATTAATTTCATACCCTCCACTTCATAAGAAATGATGCTTTTTTTGAGCTCTGCTTTCCGAGTGTTAATCCCCTCTTCTAGAGGCAAGGAGAGTAATGTGATTGTTGGGATGTTGGCTGAGGTCTAACCCACTTCACTATAGGTCTTAAAATGATTTTTTTTTTCATTTAAAGGAAGAGCATAGCAGAAATGGTCTTATTATTTACTTGGTCTTTGGTAGCAGGACTATAGACATAGAATTGACTTTGGGGCTAATTGACCATGTCAATTCACTTTTGTGCCTTTGTCTACAAATAATTAAAATTAAGGAATTGAATGGATGATAGCAATAGCGAGCACATATAATGATCTCCCAACCTCATGGCTGCAATTGCTGAACAGTCACAAAACGTCTTCCACTCAGCTATCTGCTACGGAAGCCGCACAGTCTTCTGAACCCAGCACCTGCAGTAACATAATGGTTGATAGACTAGTTACATTCCTAAACACGTAGTTTTGTATTCTGTGATCCCACCAAATAACAAAAGTAGATTGGTGACAGCTTAGGTTCTATGTCCTGAATCTGACATTTAGTTTATTTCCAAACTGTATGAACCGTGAAGTGGGTTTTGAGTAAATATATTCCAATCTTATTCATGTCATTCATTTGAGAAAATTGAATGGCCATCTCTAGTCCACATTTGATCAAGTGATGGACTTCCTTGAAATGAGGCATATAAAAAAGATGTTACCCCGTGGACTTGAGTATAACAGGCATACGGATATATAATAATAGCAGGCTTTTATGAAATTTATCGTCTGTTTGTATCTACTGCCACGAAACTCACTGGAGTATGGTTGTTTATTTCTTGCAGCTCTGAATCCAAGAAAATACACTCAGAGATAAGTATAAGTGTGCACATGAGATCACACACACGCACTCACCTCTGTATATGCACGCACAGGCGTATACATGCGCCTTGACAGTAACCTTTGTCCTACCTTCCTGTGACCCAGAAGTTTATGAAAATTGCTCAGAGAAAAGTCCCTAGTGTCTGGTGAAGCCTATAATCTCTTCAGTTTGTCCTCGGGATCATGTTTCATCTCTGTGAGCATGCTCTGTGATAAATGATACTTTCCCTTGATGGAAGGAATCACTTGAAAAAGCAACTAACATATCATGTCTTCTCTCTGCACTTTCCCGCTATCTTCCACTGTCATTTGACCAGTCTGACATTCACATTACTTGCTTCTGTGTCGTATGCACCTCATACCCTGGAAAAAATATTGCTAAATTATTAGCTTCCAGAGAAGTTGCTTCCTCTCTTTTCATGGGCACATTAAAATTAGTTTCAAGGTCATATGAGGAATAATATGACTTAAAAGTTAAGAAAAAGAAACTAACAGTGGAATGGTTTTTCTCCCTGAAATTGTTCTACCTTAAATCAATGTTATGACTTGTTTTTTTCTAAGATGACTGATGTTCATGAGCTCATCTGGTAAAATCATTACGTGAAGTTATTAAAATTTCTTTAGAATGTTAAAAATATACATTTCTATATATTTTTAGGGATATTTGGAATATACAGAATAAAACACACAATAAGCCAGAGAGGAAAACACTATTCTCATCTATATGTATTTTGTTTTTGTATTTTAAATGTATATTTTATAAAGCATAGGTGTTATTTTATTGACAATTTTATATCTTGCTTCTTATGGTTAATGTTTTTCTTAAAATATATTCTATATCTTCAAAATTTTTATTAAAAATTTCTCTGTATAAGCATCATTTAAACGTTAACTCACCAGAGTGTCTTTGGAGAAAACAAACATAATGAAAAAATAATTTTCTGAACATTAAAAAAAATTTTTTTTTATCTTTATTTTTGAGAGAGAGAGAGAAACAGAGTGTGAGTGGGGGAGGGGCACAGAGCGAGGGAGACACAGAATCCAAAGCAGGCTCCAGGCTCTGAGCTGTCAGCACTGAGCCAGATGCGGGGCTCAAACCCACAAACCGTGAGATCATGACCTGAGCTGAAGTCGGATGCCCAACGGACTGAGCCACCCAGGCGCCCCATGAACACTTAGAATAGATAACCAGGAGTGAAGATTATTGGGTGAACGATTATGGATTTTTGACTCAATTGTTTAAAGTCTGTTCCAGTTTAGCCTCCACCTGCCCCCCCCCCCCCATTTTATCCTTGTGGGTTCCACCTCATACCTTCCATTCATTTGAATATTCACTTGTATTTTAATGCTTATTCATTTTTGAGAGGCAGAGAGAAACAGAGTATGAGCGGGTAAGGGACAGAGAGAGGGAGACACAGAATCTGAAGCAGGATCCAGGCTCTTGAGCTGTCAGCACAGAGCCTGACATGGGGCTCGAACTCATGAACTGTGAGATCATGACATGAGCTGAAGTCGGATGCTCAAGGGACTGAGCTACCCAGGTGCCCCTCATTTGTATATTCAAATGAATTTAAAAGACTGTGGTTAATTTGCAACAACATGGATAGACATAGATTGTGTAATCCTAAGTGAAATAAGTCTGTCAGAGGAAAACAATTATATGATTTCACTCATATGTAGAATTCAAGAAACAAAAGGAACAAAGAGAAAAAGAGAAAAACAACCAACCAACCAACCAAACAAAAACAAACTTAAATACAGAGAACAAACTGGTGATTGCCAGAGGGAAGATGGGTGGGGGGATGGATGAAATAGGTTAAGGGGATTAAGAGTACACCTAAATTGATGAGCACTGAGAAATGTATAGAATTATAGAATCATTATATCTTACACCAGTAACTAATGGAACACTGTTATACTTCAATAGAAAAATAAAATTAAAAAGAAGTTGGGTCTAAATGAAACTTGAAATCAACTCAGACTCTTTTCTTCTATGCAAAACTTCTAGCTAATGAGCTGAGCATGTGTTTTAATGCTCTTTTTTTTTTTTTCCCACAACATCAGCAATGTTAGTACCTTCACTTGAGGGCGTATTGTCTCAGAGAGCTGTCTTATAGATAATCATGGTGCCACAAATCACAATGCTAATGCCAGAGGAGAGGAAAGGGGGGTGACATATGGACCTGTGGTTGCATTCACTCCTTCGTCCCTGGGACCTCTGTGAGAGACAGACAGGGACAGACATTGTTATCCACAGTTTATACTGAAAGATGCTTTTTGCCCAGGACCAGGGAAAGTCAATGATATATAGGCAATGGCTATGTCATTCACAGTCTTCTTCCTCTTCTTCTGGAAAGCACTACACCATCAGCTTTTATTCATTTTTATTATACATCTATTTTTTCCTGGGGCCTTGAATGACTTTCACGTCAAAGTGAAAAAAAAAAATACAAGGCTGGGCAGATTCGTGAATAGCACCACCGCTTACTTGGGAATTGAAGACCAATGAGGTGTTTCAGAAATGGCCCCTGTGTGGTTTGCTAATTGACAAATAAATCTCTCTGGGGTATCTCTTGCCATGTACGGGCATTGAGGCAGAACCCTTGCCTTTGGCCAGAGGAGGAAAGAGCCGCAGAAGCAATGTCTGGGAACAGCCTAACTCCCTTACACCGACATGGCTGTGGTCTTGGCAGGGGCTCCTCACTGGTTCCGTGGCTCTCAGCGTGTCCAGTGCCAGCGTCCCGCTTCCAGGCTCTTCCTTCCGCATTTAAGGAGGTGGCTATGAGTCTTGCACAGGGATTTTTTTGCCTCCCTCAACCCTCTGTGACCAGTGGCTCTTGTATTCCGTGATGGAAGCTTCTGTGCCTGGGTTTTGAATCTTTCATAATCAGCTGCTCCAATATATAGAAGTTTATTTCCTCCAGTTTCTCCTCAATGCTGGCTCTTTTCTAGCCAGGCCTAGATGCTTCAGTGTTTCTGGAATTCACTATGTACATACCCTGCTCTAAACCTGTTCATCCCATGTTGCTCCCATACCAGCTGAGCTCATTTTTACTTTCAGCTCTTCCCTGACCTAGCCCCAAACCAGCCATCATTTTCCAAACTCACATGTAGGGTTGACATTCTGAATCAGGATGAGCCTCAAAATATTCAGCTGCTTCTGAGAGATGGAACAGAGTACTGGAGCCCCCAGGCTGTGCCAACCACAGACCCTTGAATTGCTGCCTTGTGGGGAGGCCCAGAGAGAACTGGTAATCAGACAAGTGTAGATTTCAGGGAGCCACTTAGGAGCTTTAGGGCAGTAGACATATAGCAAATAATTAGGAAGTTTCAAAAGTTTAAAAATGGAACCACCATTAGGGTAGACCAGTGTGAACCTACTGCATTCCTGCCCTGCGTGCGTCAACCCCAGTGGGTTGTCTGTGGCTCCCTGGACCATAGGGCTAGGGAGAATCATGGATTCAAGTCCAGCCTGTATAGAAGAAGTTGCTATGATCCATAAGCAGAATCCACCCTGGGTTTGGGAAAGGTGTACTGACGAATACGCTGTGACTGCTGGCCTCATCCGGCCACTCCAGATCCCACCTTCTCCTCAGAGTACCTTTCACCACTCAGCTCCATTATGCTTTCTTTGTTGCGACCCTCATACTTATACAGCATGACACAAGTCAGCATTTGATTCATCATCATCAGTCATCATTATCAAAATATAGTTTATTGAGTATCTACTGTGCTCATAGAAAATGACACTTGCCTTCAATGGGTGGGAAACTTTAAGCCTCTCTCTGCCCCAGTATGCACATACTGGGCATTGAGTCCCGTTTTAGAACTCAGAATTAGAAGCCGATGCAACTTTGCCTGTCTCTTTGTATATACTTTCTGCTCTCCTGGCCACCATTTTGATGGCCACCCTTCCTCATCTCCTCTCAGTTGCCTTAATGGTTTGGCATATATTTTTGTTTCTTTTGCCACCTTGAATACTCTAATGATTATCAGTGGTTCTCTCAATGATTCCATTCGGTTTCATAGCTTCTTGCTTTCTTGCTTTGACTACAGCTCTGATTTCCCACCTGTAAGGCCAGGTGTGCTTCTGGCCGTCATACCCCCCAACCACTGAAAATTACTGGCAGGATTCAAAAATACTTTATAAGAGTTAAGGAGGAGAAGTCACAGGGCTAGTGGGTTTAGGAAAGACTTCAGGAACGTACAAGAACTTGAGGTAGGTTTTGAGGAAAAACATCTCAGATAATTCTGAGGTGATAGGAAGGCATTTCAAGGCAGAGCCACAGAAACTCACAGTGGAATGTAGTATTTCTTGGAAACAATGTTTTATTCTGGTCTAGTTCTTTGCAAGAGTTTCTCCTTTCACTTAAGACCTTAAGTATGTTGTAAGTTTCACAAACTAAACATACCTTTCTGTGTCACTCATAGTGTTGAAATGTATATAAGGAAGGTACTGTGTGTTGAAGAAGTGTATAATCTTTGAAGGCAGTGAGATTAAATCCCAGCATCATCACATAATAACTACAGAATCTGGACCAAGTTACTTTACTTCATCATGATTCGGTGGCATCATCTACTTCATAGATGCATGGTGACTTCTGGGATATTATAAGCATTGAATCACTAATAGCTAATAATAGTGTTATAATTATTTTTATTGCTCCACTTTGCTCATCATTTCTCATTCTATGCTCCCCATGAAGACTGTAGTCCTATGACTATGTCTGTCCTGTTTGGTAAATGGCCTTCGACACGAACAACTCTAAAGATTTTAGGTCAGTGATTACTAACATTTTAGGAGACACGTACCCCTTGAAGAATATAATGAAAATTATGGGCACACTTTATTTTGCATAACATTTCTGGAGCACATACATACCCCTGAAGTCTATCTATGGACGATAAATTAGGAGCTCCAGATTGTATTTTAGGTTAGGAAAATGGTAGATAAAATCAAACCTTTTCCATGTGTTTGTAAGTTCCTAATAATCTTATGTAAATTTTCCTCATTGAATCACCACGACCTCGGTAAGAAGGGACCTGGCACTGGATCTGTTTCATGTGTGACAGCTGAGATGGCTTCTGAGAAGCTCTTTGCTTCGTGTCACAAGATTTAGAAGATATCTCTATCTGCGAAGATCTAGGTTGTTTGAAAAGGATACACACACACACACACACACACGTATATATGTATATTATTACTATTATTACTATTTAAAAAAATGTTAGCTAGTAGAAGGTGGTTAACTTGCTAAAATGGGCAAAAGAGGACTTAAGGATCCAGAAAGAGCAAGTTGAAAAAGATCAGGTAGTTTCTCTTGGCCCTAGGGAGAATAGACTGTGAAGGAACTAGGGACTAGGAGAGCTCCCCCTGCCTGCCTCCCAGGCTGAGATTCACACCTCTTGGAAAGGGAGGTTACCAGGGGACCAGGCAGTCTTTGGATAACAGTGAAACTTGCCAGACAGCGCAGGTCGAAGTTGCCTGTGGGAGCTGCCCCCTACGGGGAAAGTGTGAGCTGAGGGCACAGCTGGAACTCAACTGTGAGAAATCATGGGGCTCTCCAGTGACTTTCCAGTCATGGAAGACAGGAACCCGGAAAAGTCTCCCAAATGCAATCTCCTTGCAGTGGCCCTCTAGTGCCCTCTACTGACAGAGCCTAACGTTCAGGTGAGAAATGTTTACAGAGTCCAATTCCAGTGTCAAAAGCAGGCCAAAGAAGGGTGGCTTTGGAGCTGAAACTCAGAAATGGGTAACTGGCACTCTCTCTAGTCTCTTTTATTTCTTTTAAAATACACGCTAAAAACCAGAGGCGCATCTCTGGACATCTTGAAGAGGGGGTAGGGAAGACAAAACCAGAGGCATGTGTATATTCATGGTTTCATGTCGCCTGGGCATAACCTTGGGCAAGCATAGCATGTCTCACAGGGGTTTAAGTGCAAACTCTTAAATACACGTGCAGGCTTGTGTGAGTAGGGACATGTTAATTTATTTAACTGTGTCATTGCTTGCTGCCTCAGTAGAAAATAGTGAAACTACTCTTACTCTCTTTTATGGGTCCATGTAATCTGTTACATTGAAAGGAATTTCTCATACTCAGAAGGTTTGGGGCGTGCTGTGGGTAGACTAGAATGTGAATCACTTGAAGAATTTACCCCTGTGGTGAGGATTTGACGTGCTGCAATTCTCACAAAACTTCTCACATTTCACCGAAAGGTTTTCTCATGCAACTCACCACTCTCTCTCTTTGAAACAGTTTTATTTCTTTGCCATTTGTTTCCACATTTTTCTCTAATGTCCTAGTTCAGCTCCCCATTCTGTTCCTACATCAGCCCAAGTGGTTATCCATTCTCCCCCATGGTGGTCAATTATTACTTCAGTTTCCTCCCTGATATAAGGTCCCCAGAGTACCTTGCTTCTGCCAAGGAAACAGCCCTTTGAAGGACATTCATATTTGTCCTCATTGCACCCACAGAGTCCAGTAGCTAAATAACATGTTATTTTTAAAAATAATAAGGATAATTTAAAAGTGAAAAATAGATCGACTAGGCCTTTAAGAAAGGTGCCCGGAGATGAAGAACAAGGCCAAATGGACACGTTCAGCCTCCACAAGCCACAGTTGGTGTGTCTGTTAGAAATGTCTTGTGTGACCAGATTTGGGGCTGAGGGAATGCCCTAAAACCCACTGTTTACCTCAGTGATGGATGACCCATGGTGAAAACTTAGAAGCACAGTATGATTTGGGGGAGCACTGCAGGAACACAGTGCTGAGATGCAGTGTTCAATGGTAGCTTCGCAAGGTTAATGGAAGATCAGGCAGCCCCAGAAGAAGCTCTTAGTTTTAGAGGCTCTGGTGGATGTTCGTCATTCTGTTATACACCGGCAAATACAACATTTCACACAGAAACCGTAGCAAGCACCTATCTCATATTCTTCCAGGAAACTAGAAAGCATGTGAATTTTACCAGACTTTTAACAGTGTGATGACTGGGGAAAACTGTTAAGACAATCCAGACTTTTTTTTTCCATGTTTTTACTTATAAAATTAAGTGCTTATAACCAGGGTACGGCCATTTATAGCCCAGAGGTCCAATTTTAGTGCTTCATGACCCAGATAACCCTACAACCTTATACTCCTTACAGGATGCAGTGGGGCCCACGTTTTATAAAAATGTGGGGCAATTAGGGCTGATACTGCCCTGGGAAAGCACAAGAGTCATAGTCCTCCCAGCGATGTAATTAAATGACCAGCATAGGAACCAATAAGTATCTTAGAAAATGACATTTTTTAAAAGTTTATTTATTTATTTTGAGAAAGAGAGAGCAAGCGTGGGAGAAGGACAGAGAGAGAGAGGGATAGAGACAATAAGAAGCAGGGTCTGTGCTGTCCACACAAAACCCAGTGTGGGGCTCAAACTCCCAAACTGTGAGATCATGACCTGTGAGCCAAAATCAAGAGTCGGGCACTCAACCGACTGAGCCACACAGGCGCGCCTAAACAATGATATTTCATTTTCATTTTTCACAAGAGAATTTGGGGGTATAGGCCAGTGGTAGAGCATTTGGCTGCACAAGAAAATTCATGTTTACAGATTACAGGAAATTTGTAAAATATAGAAAAGCAGAAAGAAAGAAAAAGATCACCGGCATTCCCGTCAAACAAAGGCAACCATAAATACTATGCCAGTGTAGATTTTCCAGTCTTTTTTTTTTTGTTGTTTATTTATTGTGAGAGACACAGAGACAAAATGAGGGGGGGTGGGCAGAGAGAGAGGAAGAGAGAGAGAATCCCAGGCAGGCTCCGCACTGACAGTACGGAGTCTACCATGAGGCCGGAACTCATGAAACTGAGATCACGACATGAGCCAAAACCCAGAGTTGGACGCTTAATCGACTGAGCCACCCAGGCTTCCCTCCAGTCTTCTTTTTTTAAAAAGGAATATTCTTTCATATAACTTCTTTTGTTTTTCTTGTCATCAACATAGTCTGTAATGAAAATAATAACTTACTGAGCATTTAGTATGTGCCAGATACTCTGTCAACTGCTTTTCGCACTTATCTATTTTAATCCTCGAAGTCACTCTATGAAGTAGACAACTATTTGAGAGAAACAGGAGTGTTAATGATCTTAAAGTCACTTCTCAAGTTACATAGCTAGGAAGTCTCTCTCCCTGGCTTTTCTGATGCCAAATCCATGTCCATTTGCTGTGATATGTGTTATGTACATTTTCTACCCTGCTCTAATCACTGGGTTTCTAAATTTTAGCTAAAGTAACATCACATCATGAAAATGGTGATCAAAAGAAGTTGAATAACTGAATTACTTTTTTTTTTTTTGTAAGAGGAGAAAGGATTCATTTGAATTCCCAGTGAGGAAGCTAGCATACTACAGGTAGTACATGCTTAATAAGTTATTTGTTTAAATTTGTGCTGGGATGATTATACCAATCCAGACCATCAGGGTCTGATTAGCAGTGAGAATGTCTCCTTATTTAACACTGGAGGGTGGAAGCACCTTCTGAGGGGAGGCTTTTCCTCTGTATACCTAGTGATCTTCACATATAAGTAAGATATCATTGGCACCACCTACCTTTTAGCCACCTGAGATACAGAATTAGAAGATGACCTTCCAGGGGTGGCTCTGTTGGTTGAGTGTCCGACTTCAGCTCAGGTCATGATCTTGCAGTCTGTGGGTTCGAATCCTGCCTCGGGCTTGCTGTTATCAGCACAGAGCCTGCTTCTGCTTCGGATCTCTTGTTCCTCTCGCCTCTCTCTCTGTCTCTCTGTTTGCTCTCTCTCTCTCTCTCTCTCTCTCTTTCAGAAAGGGATGATCTTCGGGCTGTCTACCTCCAGTAATAATCTCTGTCCCTAATGCAGCGGCAGCAGCATGACCTAATTAGATTCACTGTATGAGTCAGGAGATGAGGCTTCTCCATCCAACCAGGTTACTAGGTAGCTGGGTAAACTCTACAGTTGATTTCTTCTTTCTGGTGCTGTGACTGAGAAACATTCTTTAGATCATCTCTAAAATACCTCTCAAGGCAAAGATTTCATTAAGGAGAGTTATTTACCAGCCCTCTCTCACTGTATGAGTTTACAAGGATTTCCATAACAAAACACCACAGATTGGCTTGGCTTAACAGAAACTGATAGTCTTAAGGTTCTGGAGAGGAGAAGGCTGAGATCAAGGTGTCAGCGGGTTCGGGTTCTCCTGAGGCCTCTCTTCTTGGCTCGCACATGGGCACCTTGTCCTCTCGTGGCCTTTCCTCTGTGTCTCCATGCAAATGGTTTTTCTGTGTGCCCAATTTCCCTCTTCTTTTATAGACACCAGTTAGATTGGTTTAGGGCCCACACTAATTGCCTCATTTTAACTTAATCACCTCTTCAAAGGTCTCATCTCCAAATACAGTCCCATTCTGAGATACTGGGGATTAGAGTCTCAACATATGAATTCTGGAGGAACAATTCAGCTCGTTACAATTGCTTCAAATGGTATTATCCTAAGACCACTGGCAATGCTTGTATCAGTTATCTATAAGCTCTTCTGCCCTCTCCACAAAACAGTAACGTTGGGATGAGAAGCCTCAGGAAGCAGTTAGGGACCCAGATCATTCCATCCTTCATGCAAGCCATACTTGCTCTGTGGCTTTTATCCTGAGGGTCCCAGTAAGCTCCTGGAACTTGAGGTATCGTGTCTACGTGCAAAGCTGCCAAACAGGAGAAAAAGCAGAGGCCAAAGGAATATCCCTGCTGGCTGAGTCAGCTCTTTTTGAGGCTTCCAGGAAGTCCCAGTTAATGCTTCTGCCCTGTCATGCCTCAAAGGCAGACTAAGTCACCTGGCCACACAGATTTGCAGAGGGAGTGGGGACATGTAGCCACCCACTGGAGCCTATTGTTGCCTCAAGTTCATTGGAGATCCACTACAGGAAAGGCAAGGAGAATGGATTTTGAGTAGGGAACTAGGGATCTCTGCCCAAATCTCTTTGAACAATAAAAGTCAGTATAGGAGAGTTCTCATATGAAAAGTGGTGCAGAATCTACTTTGGCGTCAAGGTCTATCATCACCATTATAACGGCACTCTAGATTTATGCTGTCCAATATGGTAGCCACTAGCCATGTGCGACTGTGGAGCATTCAAAATGTGGTTAGAGCAAATTGAGATGAGCTGGAAAGGTTAAAAAATATATAATCTCAATTTTAATATTGACTTCATGTTTAAATAATATGAATGTATTGAGTTAAATGACCTAATATGCAAATTAAAAATTAAGTTAATCTCTTTCATTTTACTTCTTTCTTTTTAATATAGGTAGCAGAAAATTTTAAACTACGTGTGTGGCTTGCATTATATTTCTGTTAGTGCTGATATTCACCACCCCAAATAGGAGTAATCTAGTGTCAGCTTCTAATTTTTAAAGTTACTTTTCTGGAAAACTTTTAAAATGTCTATTCAGAGACAGCAGCGATAATCAGAATTAGATACATTTCTTCTTATTTCTAAATCCTTATAGAGGAAAATGAGCAGCTGGTTTTTATGATGTATTCATTATCGACGTATGAATTTGCCTCATTTTCCAGGCCAGGTAGTGGCACTTCCCTTTCGCACGCCCTTGCTGCTTTTCAGTCTCTACCCAGGATGCCCGAAGCCCATTTGTTTCTCACCTCCGTGAATTTAGTCTAGAAAAGCACCATGTGCATGCATGTGGACTAGAAAGTTGCTTTGGTTGTGGGCCAAGTTTGTACAAGAAAGTTCACTCAAAAGGAAAAAGTGATGACATGTACACACACACACACACACACACACACACACACACGACACCTTCTTTTGACTGTCCTGCTGTAATGAATTGTTACATGTGCCTACTTCAGTAGACATGTAACCTAAAGATTATAGTAGAAGGGACAAACAATTCTGAAATTATTCAGGTGTGGGAATCATTTGAAAAATAGTAGTCATTGGGTTTTAGCAGCTGCTTCTATCACTGCTTAGATTCCATTCTTTCAATAATCCACACTGATGCCTTTGATAGCAGCTACTAATCCACAATATTATTGTCGTGAAAACTTTCCAATAGTACTTGGACAACTATTTAACTAAAACTTCTTTTAGAAAAGTATTAATTTTGGGGCACCTGGGTGGCTCAGTTGGTTGACTGTCTGACCTCGGCTCAGGTCATGATCTCATGGTTTGTGGGTTCGAGCCCCACGTTGGGTTCTGTGCCGACAGCTCAGAGCCTGGAGCCTGCTTCAGATTCTGTGTCTCCCTCTCTCTCTGCCCCTCCTCCACTCATTCTCTCTCTCTCTCTCTCTCTCTCTCTCTCTTTCTCTCTCTCTCTCTGTCAAAAATAAACATTAAAAAATTTTAAGAAAAAGAAAAAGTATTAATTTTTCATTTCAAATAAATTTGAAATGGAGAAAAAATTAATTATGTAAATAAAAATCACCACACTTCCACAACCCAGCTGGAGTCACTATTTAGCAAAGGGGCCTCCGTTCTATATCTACATTTTTATCCAGCTATATTTTATCTGATTCATACGTGCAATTTGTATCCTGTTCATTTCTTTTGATGTTGTAGTAAAAGCAATTGTCGTGCTTACCATAAAAAATTGTTATTAGTGGTGGCAAAATAATATGTCATATGAAGATACCATACTTTACGTAACTGTTCTTTTAATTTTAGAGCCAGGTTTATTATTATAAATAATGGTTGCGTAGTGTGTAAATCTTGGTTTGATTTCAGAGTGTTTCCTGAAAATAGATTTCTAGAAGTGGAAGTGTCAAAAAGGATTATTAATATTCTTAAGCTTCTTGATCCATATTTCCAAATAGCTTTGTACAATATTTGGAAATAGAAATTCAAGTGTGTTCAAGGGAGAGTTACAGCTTTGTCTTCTACCTTAAAAGTAAGAGGTTATCAGTTTAGTCATGGGTTTGTCATTCCCTTCTACTCCACAGTTCGCAAGGACCTCTCCTAGGGTTTGTTTCTAGGGGAAAAGCACCACTATTTGTAAAAACTGAAACTCAAGTCGGGGTATTCACCTTTGACACACAGAGAAGAAGCATAGAATATGGGGCCAGGAACAGAGACACACACAGGCAGAAAACTAACACTGACTCCACAGCCAAGGAGCTGAAATTGGGAGCGAGTAGTCTTGGGGTGGGGTGGAGGGCAAAAGAGAGGCAGAGTCAAGAGTGGATGTCTGAGGCCAAAAGCAGCATGTGGCTCTCACTTGGTCCCTGTTCACTGATATGGACATGTAGCCAGATCGTAGAAAGCCAGAGAAGAGGGCCACGTGGGGAACCACTTGCCAGCACACCCACAAATGGGACATTCCTTTCAATAGTAAAGATGCTTCTCCCTGGGTATCCCCCAGATGAAACCCAAGGAACATGATTTCCATCCTTGAAGGCCTTCTTTGGCAGAAACAAAATGTTGCCTGCATAGCCTAATGCCGAGCATCTCCTCTCCCTTAAATTCCAAGAATGCATCATGACTTTCTTCCCAAGGATTGTCTTCCTCTTCTTTCTCACCATTCACACCAATCCTGTTCCCACTCCCACTTCTTCCCACCTGTCATCCAACTCAAAGGGTACTTTGTGAATCCATTTCACATACTGTCCCAGCAACCTCAACTTCTCTCTCCTGGCACCTAATCGTAGTTGCGATGACACGTTCGGTGTCCCCCACCCGGTGCGGTGTGAGCTCCAGGTGAGCAAGTTCTGAGCCTGCCTGTCTCCTGGGCTGTGTCCTTGCTACTAAGACTGAGCGTGGCCCATGCGAATGATTTAATACATCTCTCATAAACAAACAAACAAACAAACAAACAAACAAAGGAGCTTATCTTTGTCTAAATATAAACAAACAAACAAACAACCCTAAATTTGGCCTCTTGCTCCTCCTAAGTTTGTGAATCAGAAAGATAGCTTTAGCTAACAGAACATTCTTTCCTCTACATTTGCTGATAGCACACCAGTCAGTCCTGGGAGTTCTCAGACAAATCAAATTAGAAATGGTTGTACTCATTTGGAAAATCAAGAACTGGCTTTGAAATCTTTCCCCACAAATTAGATTGAATCAAGATCATTTTCCCCCAGCTTATAAATGCTTGATTGGCTTTGTTTGATGCCTCGTGATTGAAACTCAGCCTTGCACTGCTAGCTGTATTTTTTTGCTCACCAGGGTGTTGTGATGTCTGGATGATGATTAAAAACAAAACAAACACCCACAATGAAAATGCTTTGTAAATAACAGCTCAGCACAGTAGTATAACCCTTAGAAGTGCACATTTAGGATCCTCTAAAACCAGTTGAGGTAAGCAGAACCTCAGGATGGGTTTGCTCTATTCCCTTGAGGTCTGAACTTGGGTTTTCTGGTGGCACCTGGGTGGCTCAGTCGGTGAAGCATCCGACTCTGGATTTCAGCTCAGGTCATGATCTCCCAGTGTGTGGGTTCAAGTCCCACATTGAACTCTGTGCTGATAGCACGGAACCTGCTTGGGAGTCTCTCCCTCCCTCTCTCTCTCTCTCTGCGCCCCTCCCCCCTCATTCTCTCTCTCTCTCTCTCTCTCTCTCTCTCTCTCTCTCAAAATAGATAAATAAACTTTAAAAATATTGGTTTTCTGGTACAGCAAGACAGCCATTCCTGACATATCATCTCAGGATCAAAGGAAGGGACATACCAGGACTTGGCTGTGACATTTGAAGAGTCCCAGTGGGAGTAGACTGGTCACCAATCTCCATCTCCCCTAGTTACTCACAAAGTCCCTTTATCTAACTGCTGCTTTGTTCCCCAGACTAGAAGCAGACTCATCCTAACTTTGGTCAAGTTCTGTTCCCACCCTACCTCCATCAATGACTGCAGGTTTCTTGTCAACAGATAAAGACTGGTCTACTCTTTGAATGCTTTCTGCTTTTCCCCTCTCTTTTTCTGCAGGGGTGGACAGAGGTGGACAGAGATATTCTCAGATGAGTGACAGCTATGTGTCCCCAGGGCCAGAAGCCTTGGGTCCCATATCTGGTAGATGGTTTTCTGGTTCGCACCACCCTTCCAGCTAAAGCCAATCCCCACCGCCACCCCACCCCCACTTCAGAGGCTTGGTGAAAGTGTGTGCTTGCCCCTATGGGGGTGAGTGAACTATATGTGCCCTGGGGCAGTTCCCTGACACCTCCATGGGGGACCATTCCAATCATCTGTCAAGGTTCAAGACCACAGCATCCCAACTGCCTCCGTTCCATTGCACATCCTGGTGGCCAGTAGATTCCAGAATAGGGCCTGGCAAGTGTCTTTCCTCTGTCCTCCTCTCCCCCATTGACTCCAGGCCAGGTGAGGACCTTATTGTCAGGTAGTGAGCAGCATTTAGTGGGTGGAATGAAGTCCTAGAAAAGACTCAGGGAGTAGTGGCAAACAGCCTGATTGGGAATGAGTTAGAGGCCATTGGCCTTGCAGGCTCCTCTCATGCCTTGTATCTATGACTTCTTTGAGACCATAATTTAAAGCAGCAGGAGATAACTTTCTGGTGCCTTCCACAAAATAGCCAAATGGCTTGAATCACTATCACAGGCAGGAATAGAGGTCTTTGGGTAGTGAAATGTGTCAGGAAAGAAGGCACTTGCCAAATCAAGACAACTAGAAAACGATGGTGCCAGTCATCACTGGCCAAAGTTTGACTAGAAGAAAATGCCCACAACTGAAAAATGCCTATGTGCACTCCATCACTGGTGGTCCCTTTAGCCATAACCTGTGGTCTGTGCAGCCAACACAAGTAAGTAAGGAACTATCTTGAAACAAAGTGGATCCCTTAGCAGAGAGATAAGGTAAAGGCAACACCTAGGTAGAAACTCGGGCACAGTTAGCTTGGGCTACTAAGATCTGAACCATGTCATGTACGTCCATGACCTCATCTAAAATAAGCATAGGATTATGTTCAATAATACAGCTGTGAAATAGGCACAGATTAAGTCATTTGTTCATGTCTTTCTTCTCAGTTTTGTTAGCTTCTTATTCTACCTTGGTGAACCATGGCATTTTCGCCTCGTGCTGTCTGAGTCCTGGCTAAAATACCCAGTGGCCAATGGGAAAAAGACGATGACTGCATATTCAGCAATGTTTGGCAAACCAGAGACCATTAGCTCACCATTCAGCGCGTTTCAGTCTGTTCCATCTATTACACACTCACATTGAGACCTTGATGGTGTTTCCTCCACCGTGTCCATGACAGAACAGCATCTTCTGAAGTTTGTCCCTCTGTATGGACAAGAAGTGTTGTGTGTGACAGTTCATCAGATTCATTCCGTGGTCACATGACAAAGACTTAAATGTACAGACATTCCTCACTCACAGGTCATCAGGAGACCACAGTAATTATGAGATTACTGTAAGATCTCCTTTTCGACAGGCCCCTCCACCAGGGAACAAGGGTTTTAGTTGGATGGGTTTTATTTGGAATTCAGTCAGCTTTTCACTAACTTCTGATCTCGTGGTAGAATGATGGGGATTCGTTTGGAAAGGGGGTAGCTGTTCAGCACCTGTGTTCTCGCTCATTGTTTTCTTCTGATTTTCACTGTATATCCCTTGGATCAGCACCAAGCTAAGCAGGTTACATATAATTTCACCTATTTTATTATCTGCAAGAAATTTTTAAACACCATAAATCCTGGTGCAGTGAAATGTTAACCCAGCATTTTCTTTGTAAAGTATTTATGGATGCTTTTTGTGTTGAGGGAACTAAGGAGAGGAATAGTCAGTCAGTTGGTTGTTATATCATGTGAAGTATGGTTTTAAAAATTGGATCTCTTCTTTAATTTTTAAAAAAAAATTTTAATGTTTATTTCTGAGAGAGAGACAGAACACGAGTGGAGGAGAGGCAGAGAGAGAGGGAGACACAGAACCCGAAGCAGGCTCCAGGCTCTGAGCTGTCAGCACAGAGCCTAACACAGGGTGTGAACTCATGAACTGCGAGATCATGGCATAAGCCAAAATTGGACACTTAACTGACTGAGCCACCCAGATGCCCCAAAATTGGGCCTCATTTTTAAAAACATAAATAAATAAAATAAAATATTGGGCCTCTTTTTAAAAATATGAAACACAATCATTTTCTGTTTACTATTTTTGTAATATACATCATCCTCTCTGGAGGCTTGTGCTTTCTTCCCTGCAGTTAGAAAGAATTAGTAGAAGGACGAGGTGTCCTTCCTTATGCCCTGAATCATTCTAAAGAAAGGTATTTTAAAATGTAAACACTTGGCTACACTTCTCATCCAAATGACTCCTGTTCCCCCCTCTAAAGAGGACAAATGATAAGGATGTGGGTGCACTCCATCTCAGAGACCCTAGGAATGGGAAGCAGTGGGGACCTTAGAACCATCCAGGCCAAAGGTTTCAGGTTACAAAACAGAAAACTAAGACTATATAAGTGACTTACCTCAGATCACTCAAGAAAGTGGCAGACCTGGGAAAGCAGAAAAGCACCATTAGGAACAATGTTGGGCACCTTGCTCATGGCCTCATTTGATCCTAAGTCAACCCTCTACTATTATGCTGGTACAGTAGCCAAAAATAAGGATCAGACAGAATATGTGTTTTTTCCAGTAAATACTTATGACAAGAAGCCATTTCTCCCTAAATTGAACAGTTTTACTTCCTTCTCAGAATTCAATGGAAGATGTTCTGTACCCAATTACAAATGTATTAATGCGTCAAGCCTAGCCAGGTATTCAAGAGTAGCTAATTACAACAAGGCAGTGTAAGAGATGTAGCAGATGTATGGTAACACACGTGTAAATATGTAGATAAATGGTATGGTACACAGACCAATGAAAGCTTGTGGAGATGGCAGCCACCTTGTGGATGGAGGGATCTAGAAGGGGCTCAGGTATGTGGCCCAAGAAGGAGGGAGTGGGAAGTTGGGTGCCGATGCCTGAGGAAGCCATTCCTGGTGGAGGGAGAAAGGCATGGAATGTGTTTAGGGGGCAGTTGCCATAGTAACTATACAAATTGATTGGATGGGTCAACTTGAGGACTTCTGTTTGCTGTCAGTGTGTCTTCACACTCTACTGGGGGTGGACGCCAGGATGGCAGGTGGCAGTCAGTCAGCAGTTAAGGGCCATCTCTGCTCTTACTTACTTGAAGTCTGTTGTTCAAGCGGAGGAGAGTAGGAGCTATGCTTGGTCTCCCTGCCCCTTCAGCCGGCACAGCACCTCCTATCAATTTGACCTACAAAATACCTGTTTGCTTTTCTCCCTCTCCCCCTTTGCCATTCTCCATGGAGCTCTCCACAAGCACTTCACTGCTGTAGTCTACTAACTGCGATTGAGAGCTTCCTGAAATATGGCTCTTGACTTCTCATCTTTGCACACAATGCACTCCACGCACTAAGGACAGCCCCCTGAGGGATGCATCTGAGGCACAATATGACTATGCATCTATCCTAGACTCTACAGCTATTTCCCCTTCACCCCCTTCCCATTGTCTTGTTTCCATAGGATCAAGTTCTAGTAGCTCAACATGGTCTAAAGGCTTACACGATTGTGTCTCTTTGTGTCCTTTCCACTTTATCTTGCCTGCTGACATGCTGGCTGTTGAACTGCAGTCAGCTGACCTTCTTGTAGGTCCCTGACTATGCCACACACCTTCCTGCCTCCGGCCTTAGCAAATGCTTTCCCTCTGTACTCAGATAACAACACTTTCCTTACTCTCCACTTTGCTTCTCCTCTGCTTCCGTAAAATCTCAATTCCAATGTCGCCTCCCTGAGGAAGCCTGTCGTAACCTTCCAGATTAGGATGGGTTTCCTTTGTGTGAGATCATGTACTGCTTCTTTGTAGCAATTAGTGATGTGGAGATTCTTCTCTGCCCTCTGGATGGAGGGCCTCCTTGGGGAGGATGAATCAATGAAAAGAGTTTGCTTTCTTCACCGACACAAACTTGGTTCTTGGGTTTCAAGTCATGACCATCTGTAGGAGGCCCTAAAGCTGCTCATGACAGGGGACAGTGCCAGCTCTTGTTGTTTATGGTACGAAACACTGTTTTTACACAGATATGGGAAGTCTTTCTAATATGGCCTATGGACAGATCTTTAGGGTTTCAAAGTTCGGTGTTCCATCTGCAGAGATCACTCTTGTGTGAGAAAGGTGGGGTGGGAACGTCTGTGTTTTAAGGGTTTTAAAGAAAAGGCCGTGGTGGATCCTTGAGAAGAAACATAGGTATTGTTGGGGGGTCTCTAATGGACAGCTACCTGCTCTATCTTGGTTCCAGCATCTTTGGGTATCTCACCTTTTGGAGGATGGGCTTATATGAACGTGAAAGCACAGGGCACTAAGAACTGCCATCCTGGGGACAAAGTGAGGTCCTCACTCAGGGGCTCCAGCTCCCTGTTGCAGTTGTTGCCTTGGGGAGGCCTTACCACAGTCTTGACTGGCAGCGTCTGGAGGGTCACCATCCAATCAGGACATGGTGGAGTTGCCAGGAGAAATACATCAGGTACCAAGGATTTAGCCTCTTCAACATAGAGTGACTTCTTTTTTGAACAATGAAGGACACTGCAGGTCTTGTAACTTAGGGAGGGGGCAAAGGGACCCGTGGCAGTGTTACTGACTTCCTTTTAATCTCATCTACAGAGCCAGGGTTGGCCGATTTATCATGAAGATTTGGCCACAGTGCACTCCTGTGTCATGGCATGCTCCGTACTTATCAGTCAAAATGTACATTTAAGGACTAATGCAAAGGATTAAGATCACATTTACAACTTATGTGTAAGCACATTGGTTTACAGTGCTTGAGAAATCGTGAAGGGTTCTTGAATTCTCCAATGAATTCAATGTGCAGTGGAGTAGAGAGTCTGAGAAATGGAGTTTCTTTCTTGGCAGGGCGGTGGGGAGGGAGATGGAATGAAAGTTGAATTGATAGATCGAAGGGGTAGAATACAATCTGTAGACTTTTAGCCACTTTCTGTTTTGACACTGTTCTAAAGTGAATTGCCTTCCTTCATGCTGTTTCTAAATCATGGCGGGGACTCCCTCAAATGCTGCCTTGAGAAGGATTCCAAAGTCACAAATGGCATTATTGAGAAAGATGAAATAATCCATGCTGACTTCAAAAGTAGCACTTGTGCATTTAGCTGATTTTTTCTTCTTTCTCCCTACTGGGGAGATGGGGGTGGGGTTTGGTATAGATGTTTCTCAACACTGTGGCATTTCTGCCAACAGCAAGCATGACTGAGACAGGATTATACGCAGAAATGGCACATGGCAGCTGTGGCATGGGGAGCTGAGCTGGAAACACGCACTTGCAGGCATTTCCATTCTACTCCCATCTCTTTCCTACTTGTTTGTTTTTGGACTTGCCGTCAGAGAACTGAGGAGGGCTGTGCTCTAAGAGCAGGGAGCTTTTGGACAGCTCAAGCAGCTGCCCCAGGGCAAGGGCAACCGAGGACAGTGTGAAGGATTGTGGAGGAGTGTGACCTGTAGTGAACCAGGGACACCTCAAAGCATTTCAACGTTGTCCCGCTCCCCGAGCATGTCAACAGTGTTGATCACTGCACATGGCCTTACCTTAACTGGGGAGAATCCCTGAGGCATTTATCTGAATTTCTTGCTACCAGAGACTAGCCGGGACACTTGAGTGTCCTTCGAGGCTTGCTGAGTCCCCTTGCCTATTTCAGGAGCATCTGAGCTGAGGTCCATTGGACACTGAGTAGATGAAGCGAGTCTGAGGGAGGGGGGTTCCCAGACCTGTCAGATATGAATGAACTGATCAGATCAGAGGAGAATCACAGTTTCTTTAGGCCCCCATCCCCATGCCTGTGGATCCATAGAACACTCAGAGGATGGCTTGGGTTGAGCTCAACATCGGATTGTAAACCAGTGGAGGAACAGGGACATTGGTATGACCTCCTGCTCTTCTACCTTCCACCCCATCACTGCCCCCCAACTGTTCCCCTTTCTGCATAGCCTCCAACTTTGGGTACAGCCTTGCTCTGGCAAATTTGTTACCAGAGGAGGGATACTGACTTCAGGAAGAGAAAAAGAGGAGGAAAAGGACTGCTGTCTCTGAACTTTGCTAGAGGAGTGTTTGTGATTTTGCTCCTTCCAAAATGACATCTTTGCCTCGGTCAGTCGGCCATCAGTGGGGATGTTTTCATTCTTGAAAAGAAGGCCATGAGAAATTTTTAAAATGTGCAAATTCAGACAATGGATATCATGAGCAAATGGGTAGAAGTTTTAGAATGGTTGTACCTGGTACAGAGAAAGAACACATCAAAGATGGTGACTGAAAGGAGATCCTTCCATGTCAGACAAGCAGACAAACAGAGTCCCGTTGTCCCTGCTAAGGAGGCAGGTGGCTTTTGTTAAACTTCTTACCTTCCTTCATGAAGCTGGTTTGTGAATTCTTTTTTTTTTTTAACGTTTATTTATTTTTGAGACAGAGAGAGACAGAGCATGAACGGGGGAGGGGCAGAGAGAGAGGGAGACACAGAATCGGAAACAGGCTCCAGGCTCCGAGCCATCAGCCCAGAGCCCGACGCGGGGCTCGAACTCACGGACCGCGAGATCGTGACCTGGCTGAAGTCGGACGCTTAACCGACTGCGCCACCCAGGCGCCCCAGTGTGAATTCTTTAAATGGAGGCAGTGTTACCGTGCAGAACACATGGATAACATGGTTGAGTGCTTAGTCTATCGCCAGGTGTGGTGGGCAGTGTGAGCCATAGGCAATTTCTTGATGGATATCAAGGCCTTACCCTTTGACCCATTAACTAACTTCTGGAGATCTAGCTCAAAGAGGAGGAAACATCTAAACAACGACAACAAATGATTAGTGCAAGAATATGCTCATAGCGGCATGGTTGATGAGCGGACCCTCAGAAACATGCTATTGGTAGCAGTGTTTGGAGACTGCTGCTTGCCTTCAGAAATATAAGACTATCATTAACAGGCCTGGCTGGGATCTAGGGATGTTTTCCTGGACTATGGGGATTTGGGAGTTGAATGATTCACCTGCTCTGGTACTGGGGGCTGCCCCAGGTATCTAACCTCCCTATCTGGCCACCTTAGTGGAAAGGTGAACTCAGGCAGCCAATTAAGGCAGGGCATTCCCCCCACTTTTGGAAATCGCTGTCTTTTTTTGTGTGTAAGTGCCTGTAAGAGTGTCTTTAGAAGGCTGAACCTAGCATCATGCAAAGACAGACCATTCGCGGCCTTGAAAGGAAAGATTTGCAGGAAACGTGATGTGTCCATGACTATTTAGATGAGAATATTGTGTTATGCTACCTGAATAAGCCTGCTGCTTTGTTGTGGAGATTAGTTTGGAGCTTAAAAGAGACAAATGGTAGGGATAGAAACTAAGATGTGGTGGGCTGCTGGGTTTGCAATACAAATTCCAAATGGCTTTCATAACATAACACCTATTCACAATTTATAAGGTATCCCAGGCTCTCTCTTTATTGACCTAGCAGAAGTGATTCTGGAACATTTTTTTATTTTCCTGTAACTGCCTGATGTAAACGCATCCTCTAATCATCCTCCAATAAACATGGACCAGTTTTCCCTCACTTAGGCAAAGGATAATCTTCTGTGTCTTCCTGGTTCTAGTCTATGCACACTTAATATTCCCCACCTCTAGTCTTCCCACCGCCCCCCGCCGCCCCGCAACCCATGCTGCTGAAAATCTTCATAGCTTGAAATCAGGTGGCTGTCACTTTATTTTTTCTAAACTTGAATGATAACTTAGCAAACATAAACTCTACCTGTTTATCTTTCTGGTCTGACTTCTTCCATGGCCCCTGGCCCTCCCTGCCCCATATAATGTTCAGAAATGACAAGTTCCCTGTAATCCCCAGGTATGCCATTTTGCTATTATATCCAAACCTTCCCACACAACGTGCCGTTTATTTGCTGAAAAGCCTGGCGGGGCACACTCACTTCTCTCCTTCCCCCACTTCCTTCCAGGAAAGCATCACCTCCCTTGTGAAACCTTTGCTTGTATAGTTATTTCTTCTACCAGGCCCCCCCTGGGACCTTTCGTGTCCTTCTTTTAGCACATCCACATTGAAACAAACTTGTTTCATGTGTATCTCTCTAAACTTTGTCCCCTGCTTGGCCCATGGTTGACTTGCGGTACATATTTGTTCAGTGGATGAGTGTAATTGCTTTCCTGTCTGATTCCTTAGAAAATGTTGATGCTTACCCCTTTACCCCCCACCCCAACTGGGGTCTTTGATGGCCTTCTTGAAGATAACACTCCAGAAATCAGGAGTGGGAATAGTCTCGCAGGTACATCTGAACAAAGCCGACGTATTTCTTTCCCTTTAAGATCTTGAAGCTGAATGTGGAATGATCCTGAAATTAAGGTCAGCACCAGGTGGTTGTTTATATCAGCTGTCAGATTGCAGAATAAAAAATGGCTTTTATATGTTTGATTTTTATTGTTTTCCAGGGCAATGTCACTTTTTCCTGCTCCGAACCACAAATTGTTCCCATCACATTTGTCAACTCCAGCAGCAGTTATTTGCTGCTGCCCGGCACCCCCCAAATTGATGGGCTCTCAGTGAGTTTCCAGTTTCGAACATGGAACAAGGATGGTCTGCTTCTGTCCACAGAGCTGTCTGAGGGCTCGGGGACCCTGCTGCTGAGCCTGGAGGGTGGAACCGTGAGACTCGTGATTCAGAAAATGACAGAACGCACAGCTGAGATCCTCACAGGTACGGTGTGCTGACAGCCACTAGCTCGGTTTCTGGTTCGGCCAAGTTGACAGATGTTTGAGATTCTGACTAAAACATATAGAATCCAGCTCGGGGATGTGGGATGACCCAGTATTCACAGATTTACTCTAAGTATGAAGAGGCAACATTTTTAAAAAGTATTTTTAAGTTTTTGAAGGTTTATTTATTTTTGAGAGAGAGAGGCAGAGACACAGAGAGGCAGACAAAGGCAGAGAGAGAGGGAGTCACAGGATCCGAAGCAGGCTCCAGGCTCCGAGCTGTCAGCACAGAGTCTGATGCTAAGCTCAAATTCATGAACTGTGAGATCAAGACCTGAGCTGAAGTTCGATGCTTAACAGACTGAGCCACCCAGGTGCCCTGAGGAGGCAACATTTTTAACTTTTGTTTTCCTAAACAAAACAAAACAAAAGACCACTGAATTCAGATGTATCTATTGAACCTTTGAAAAGTCTCTTAATTCCCTTGTTCCTCGTCAGACTGGTTCCAGTCGTGGGAATAAGAATTTCTATCTAAATATGACATAATATAGACCATTTACAGAGCACTTTGCTGGGTCTGGACAGACCTGGCATCTATTATATAGAATCTTCATCATGCCTGTTCAAGGAAGGTATTTTATAGGTACTTTATAGAGGAGGAAACGAAAAGTCACAGAAGCTAAGGAACTTTCAAAATCACATGTTAATAAGTGACGGAGTTACAATTTCATCCTGAATCTGTCTGACTTCAACGGCTGCAGTTTCATTGTATACCACACACATGACCACGGACCTTTTACAGCCACCAATTTTATTTCAAGTAAAAATTAGCGACTTTTAAGAAAAAAGTTTTTAACATAATATTTTTAAGATGTTATGTGAATACTGATACATACATCATCTAGGTACAGCAAAAAAAAAATTAAGTTTATTTTATTTATTTATTTATTTAGGGGGAGGTGCAGAGAGAGAGAGAGAGAGAGAGAGAGAGAATTCCAAGCAGGCTCCATGCTGTCAGTGCAGAGCCCTACGTGGGGCTTGATCTTTTGAACTATAAGATCATGAACTATAAGATCATGACCTGAGCCAATACCAAAAGTCAGACATTTAACTGACTGAGTCACACAGGAGCCCCATAGGCATGGCCATATTGTTTTAAATGGTCCTCGAATTGCTGAAGTTTGGAAAGTACATATTTGGTAATATAATATAGATTCTAATATGTAGCAGTATGGAATAGATTTATGGATAAGTCATGTTTTTCCAAACTCTGACTCTTTCATTTGCTGTTTCTGCAACATGGAATGGTAGAACTTTCTCCATGTTTCTCTGTTTGTCATCTTACTGTATCCTGTCTTTCCAGAAGCAGTACTTATAGCTTACTATGGTTAGACCACATGCCACACATTATATTAGGGGCCAAGGCCAGTTCCTAGGTCAACACATCATTTGAAAAGCCTCCCTGCTTTACAGTCTGCATCAAACACCCCTCCTCTGTGCATTCTGAGCCAATATCCATCCTGGATTACACTCTATTGCATTTTTCTTTAAATGTCTTTCTTTTCCCACTGGACTGTGAGTTTTGTTATCCAAATAAATTAGAAAAAATTGACTTAAATAGTAAAGGACATGCCTTAATACCTAAGATCGGGTCAGACTGCGGGAGAACCTCATATGCCAATAAATGAAGAAAAAAATCCATTGAACCCCTGGAACAATGGGAGAGCCTGGGTCTGGAACTTAGATTCAAAAGGTACTTCCTTTCCTTACTGTTCTATGTCGCTGAATACACTTGGCTTTGTCTCACTTGTCAGTGAGAGTGTATTAGTTATCTATGGTTGTGTAACAATCTGGACCCAAAGGTAGTGGTTGAAAATGTTAATTGTGTGCTAATTTAAAAGAGTTGGGAATCCAGGGGCACCTTGGCTGGACAGTTCTGGCTGCAACCAAGTTGTTGGCAGGGGCTACCTTCATCTTCAACTTCAACTCTGAGTAAGTCTGCTTCCAAGCTAACGCATACAGCTGTTGGCAGGCCTCAGAAGATCCATTTCCAAGCTTATCCCCTGGCCTCTCCAGAAGGCTGCCTCATGAAATGATAACACTCTGATCCTACAATGAGTGATTCAAGAAAAAGAAAGAACTTGCGAGACAAAAGCTATTGTCTTTTTATAACCTAACCCGGGGAGTGGTGTTCCTTCACTGTTACATGCTCTGTTCAGCAGAAACAAGTAAATAAGTCTGGGCCTTGGCCGAGCCAAGGGCATTATACAAAGCTGTGGATATTAGGAGTCGGGGATCACTGGGGACCATGTCAGGGCTTGCATATTACGTGAGATGGAGAAAAAAATTTCTTACGTCAGGAGACTGCTGTGATGGTGATTAACAGAGATAATGCATCTGAAATCCTAAGCCCAGTGTTGAGAAGCTCTTTAGCAAATTTCTCTCCCTTCCCTACTGACTCAAGACCTATCGCTAGAAGGGACCTCACCGCATAGTCGTAAAAGCGGAGCCAATTTGTGCAGTCACAGGAAATACTTTTATAAAATTTATAAAATTTCCAGTAATGGAGGTGAGTTAATCACTTAGAAACATAGTATTTTTCATGTTCAGAGTTACAGAAGTTCAACTGCAACCCTCCTTATTTGAAGAAGAAAAATGTGAGCTGGTGCTAGGCTGTTCCTCTCTCTAATCGGTGAGATGTTCGAGTACAGAGACTTGTAGTCCTGAGGTCAATAACGCAGTTTTAATTTTTTTTTTTTAACGTTTATTTATTTTTGAGACAGAGAGAGACAGAGCATGAACAGGGGAGGAGCAGAGAGAGAGGGAGACACAGGATCCGAAACAGGCTCCAGGTCCTGAGCTGTCAGTACAGAGCCCGACGCAGGGCTCGAACTCACGGACCGCGAGATCATGACCCGAGCCGAAGTCGGATGCCTAACCGACCGAGCCACCCAGGCACCCCAATAACGCAGTTTTAATATAGTTTAGGCCCTGGCGGCACTGTGCTCTACAGCAGCCAGGTGCTGCCTGTGTTATTAAGCACATGTCAGTCCATTAAAACACGTTTATGACCGAGAGAGGCTGCTGAAAGTTGTCACGTTACCCAGCTGCAGAAAGGGGGGAAAAATCATCCGTTATTTCAGACCTGTCTCTCAAAAAATGAAACGAGTAAAAGGAAGTTTGAAAAATGTGCAGACTGGGTTCCTGAAGTCTGGCTCAGAAAACTCTTGCTTTATTCTTTCCCCACGAAGAGTTTCTGAATTTTGGAAAACTGGAACTTCTTTCATTTTGAATTTGAAATGGAGTTAGGCTTGGTGTCTGCTGCACTTTATCTACCTCATCGGGGGCGTCAGGCAAAACAAAATCAACCAACAAACAAAAAGTCCAACAAAGCTAGTTTTCCTGTTCCTTCCATTTCTCAGGAAACTTATTTTCAAAGTCCTTGAGATCATAGTGGCTTTCCAAGGGATGACAGCCCCAAATGAGAAATCAGAAAGTGATGATCATTGTCCCAGTAAGGTTGGAGGCTCTCTGGGGCCACCTTGACACATGGTACCTCCTGGGAAACAGAAGCAAAGCCACTTTTGGTTAGTGGGACAGGGAATCCAGATACTTAACAATTAATTTGAGACTAGGTCAGGCGTTTCTACCATCTAAAAGAGAAGGTAACCCCCGTGGAAACGGACATGCAGAGATGTCTGGAACATTCATTTCTGTTTCCAGAGCTTCGTACAGGATGTGTGTGGCCTTTTGTTGAGGACATCCTTTCATTGTGAGTGATGTGGTTGTAGAATCAACAATCATTGTAGATGCCTTACAAGTCAGGCATCGTGCCTGGGCCTTGTCATATGCCACAGGGCAAAACACACCCCTGAAAACTTATAAAGTGGTTATTATTTTACCAACATGGGTAGGAAGAAACTGGGAGCCAAAAAAATTAGTTCAAGTGACCAAGATGGTGTTTAACATCAGGTCTTTCCTTAGGATTCCCAAGTTCATGGTCTTTTTACGGGAACATCCATATTCATTTTATATTATCAAATGTTTAAGTAATTCAAATGTAAAACTCTACTTCAGATGAAAGATCTATAGACAAATGTTCAATAGGCTGTTATGGTAAATAGCTATTTAGTATTTAAAGTTAAGCATTTTATTTGGTCACCCTATTATTGGCAGATTCCTGGTTTAGATGAGATTGACACAAGATAATGAGTCCATCCTCTTTAAGACTTCTTACGTTTTATGGGGCACCTGGGTGGCTCAGTTGGTTAAGCAGGTGACTTCGGCTCAGGTCATGATCTCATAGTTCATGGGTTCAAGCCCCACATTGGACTCTCTGCTGGCAGCTCAGAGCCTGGAGCCTGCTTTGGATTCTGTGTCTCCCTCTCTCTCTGCCCTCCCCCACTTGCATTCTATGTCTCTCTCTCTCTTTCTCTCTCTCTCTCTCTCTCTCTCTCTCTCTCAAAAATAAACATTAAAAAAAGAAGAGTTGTATTTTAGCTATGTTTGCCTATATAATATTGTAATAGTGTAAAACAAATAATCCACATCTACATATCAACACACACATACTTCCCAGTATTCATTATGTATACATGGCATAAATGCTTAGTGCTGATTCCTTAGTAAGATTATCTAAGGACTAAGGGTAGTTAGCAGCAAGAGGTACTAATTAGAGTCTGTCTTCTCCCCAAGGCTTTACCCTCTATTGTATAGCTTTTCCCATTCTGGTCACCTCAGTGCTCCAAACCTCACATGGAAGTCTTGGGGCTGCATTGATCCCTACCTTCAAGGGGTCCTGCTGCACAGTGAGACTTGCCATTTCTCCTTTCAGGAATCACAAGAGATATACAGGCAAATATTAAATAAATGAACAGACACCTGGATTTTCTACTTTGTTCATTTCAAACTCCCAGTTCTTTACCATGTGTCACAGTGACCACTCCATCTCTCAAGTCCACACCTGTTCATTGAGCAGTAGATACTATGTTCTATTTTTTTTTTCTTTGAGAAAAAGAAGGAGAGAGAACAAGGGGTGGGGGAGAGAGAGAGAGAGAGAGAGAGAGAGAGAGAGAGAGAGAGAGAATGAATCACAAGCAGGCTCCATGCTCAGCATGGAGCCTGGTGTAGGACTTGATCTCACAATCATGAGATCATGACCTGAGTCTAAATCAAGAGTTGTTTGCTTAACCATCTGAGCCACCTACGTGCCCCTATGTTCTATTTTTTAATGTAGGAAATAGATGCTGTTTTAAAGACTCTTAAACAGATGCTAAGAATCGAGATTGGTATTGTCCAAACTCATCTGAATTACTAAGAAAACAGGGAGTTATATAAAGGTAAAGAATGCCACCTGGTCTGTTTGGAGAATTAGGGAGGAGGATTTTGATTTTCACATGAAACATTAAATAATCTAAAGAAAAAGCTGGTACCATTGTAATTATTTTAATGTGATCTGAAATTTCAATCTTATTTGTAATTTTTGGATGGGAGAATGTTGGGGAATGAGAAGAGGAAGAAAGAGGCCTGGGGGCTTTAGTCATTAAAGTTTGAAATCTGTTTTTTTTTCCACTGTGGTGCTTCTCAAAATGTCAACTGCTCTCTGAAAAGTGAGTCTGGGCAAAGAGCTTGAACACAGACTTTAGAATTCAGGGCTCTAGTTTACCTGGGCTCTACAGTGATGCAGAATATGAGTAACTCTTATTCTGTTAGAACTCATTGTTCTGTTTTGTTAAAGGAGAGGGTTGGTCTAGAATTAGTAAAGCCTTTTCTAATCTTTTATATGAATTTCTGAAGAACAACAGATGTCAACCCTTTTCCTTATTATGAAATCATCAACCCAAGAGTCTTCTTTTGAAAATAGGGTAAATGGCCTTGATTAGGGATATGAAAGGCCAAGTCCCCAGTCAGAGGTGATGATTCTCCATTCCCAAAATTGTGATACATTTTGTGAGGTAAGAAAGGTGAACTTGACCTTTGTCATACAGTGATTTTTGTGAATTAGATGCTTGGGTTTCCCAGAAAGTTCATGCGTGTGACCCTCAGTGATGTGTATGTATAGAGTTAGGAGCCAAAGATCCCAATATGAGAAGTTGTTTTTTTTGGAAACTACCTTAAATCTAACTATAATAGTGTGTGTGTGTGTGTGTGTGTGTGTGTGTGTGTGTGTGTGTGTGTTCGTTAGGGGGCAATAAGAATGTACAGGCTCTTCAAACTGTGTTAACAGAGGAACACTTGTAGGTTCTAAAGCTATCACATGTGGAGAGAAAACAAGACAGAGACATGGCAAGGGTCTCTGAATAAGGCTTTCTCATAGTTGAATTTTTAAAAATGTATTTATTTATTCTGAGAAGGAGCAGAGAGAGAAGGAAAGAAAGAATCCCAAGTAGGCTCTGCACTGTCAACGTGCAGCCTGACTTGGGGCTCAAACTCACAAACTGTGAGGTCATGACCCGAGCTGAAATCAAGAGTCGTGCACTTAACTGCCTGAGCCACCCAGGTGCCCTATAGTTGAGGGTTTTTATGGTTATGTCACTGAGAAAGTACAACAGGGACCAGTAAGGCCAAACCGTGTGAAGAGCACTTTTGCTTTTCCATTAGAGGAATAAACTATCCAGAGCTTTCCTTGGTGTCACTAGAGGTATTGAGCTCTCGGTGGAGTTTTTGGGATTACACAGTGAGTCTCGGCCATACTGAATGGAACCTGGGAAATGGAAGTGGAAGTCTCTAGACCTCAACCTAACAGCTGGGCATCACAGAATGATTGTAGCCTGGGAAGATGGAAAGTAAAAACCAGTACCCAGGCACAGAACAGAATTCTTGCACAAGAGGAGATACAACTAGCAAAGATCCACAAATCAACCAGATATCAAGGGGAATTTTTCAGTTGAGGCAAAGAGAATATTTTGAAGAGGCCCTCTCACCTCACCCCATTTAATCCCTAGGTAAAAGCAATTGTTTTCAACCATTCTGTAACTTTCATATTTCCATATAATGGCTTTGAATAGGAAGATTTCTAGAAAGAGCATTCCAAAAATACCAATTAAGCAATCCATTTTAATCAGCTATCCATTTTCCATACTTAGTAGACTTTTGGGACTGAAGATAAGGTGAAATTCTAGTGGCATAACCGAGGTCAACAGCTAGATGGGCATTTCTTTGATCGTTATTTAACATCGACTGTGTTTAAATTAAATAAATCCTACAATTATGGTCAACACCACCCCACTTACCTTTTAGAATACATTTCAAATGGTTTCTCAAGAAACCTTGCCAAAGATGGCCAGATGCCCCATCACATAGTCTTCTAGCTCTCTCTGATGTAATATTTACCCGTGTGTGTGTGTGTGTGTGTGTGTGTGTGTGTGTGTGTGTGTGCATTATGACTAGTATAACAAAACACCATAGACTAGGTGACTTAGGAACTTATTTTTGCACAGTTCATAAGACCTTATATCTTTTTTCTTATAAGGACATCCATCATATTGGATATGGGCCTGGTCATATAACCTCATTTTTCCTCAGTTACCTCATTAAAGGTTCTCATCTCCAAATACAGACACATTCTCAGTTACTGGAAGTAAGGACGTCAGCCTGTGAATTTGGGAAAAACACCATTCAGTGCATAACAAGGTATCTCAATCATGTGTCTATTAATTGGTTATTGGTTGCTTCTCTGTCCACTAGAACATAAAGCTCCATGGGAACCAGAATACTGCCATGTCCATCACTATTTGCCCAAGGCGTAGTATAGCACCTTGCTTATCACAGGTTTTCAATAACTATTTGCCCAGTATATAAGCAACTGTCTAAATGAATAAACCAGTAAAGTTGACCTCCAAAACAATTTGGAGGGATATCATTTTAACAGTGAAAGGAGAGGTAATCGTACTTTTTTTTTTTTTTTTTTAACAAATGTTCATGTTACCACAGTTATAAGCTGCCTACTGTGTCAAACCTGGGAATGAGCTACCCTCAGGGGAAGTGCTAATTAGACAAAGGCCAGTGGAGCTCCCAGAAGTGGAGAGATGGCTGGGAGAGCTGCATCATGCAGGATAGAAGTGCTCGCCCTGATTACTACTTGTGGCCAGATGGTTTTAGGCTACGACCTTGCAATTATCGGAGCTGCTCCCCAAATATCACCCCTTTTCATATATAGCTGTTTATATCTAGCCACCATCTGCACATCAAGTAAACATGATAACTTTGTGAACTTTGTCCTCTGCTTCAATTAAGTTGTCATTAATGCCTCTGTATTTGAGCTAAGATAATGTTGATGAGAGAATCCCATTAACAAGGGCAAAGACATAAATAGCCACAGGGCTGTGACTGTCACAACAAGCTGTCTGCCGGGCACAGAGTTCAAGTTTCCGAAGACAGAAAAGCGATGAGGTGTTCCAAGTTATGGGAAACTGAGAAATGCAATTGCCTGAGCTTCGAGATATCCTGCAAAGGTTGGGAATGTTTCCCAAAACAGTGATCTCTTGGACGTCTGCAGCTTTTTCCAGTCTGATTAATGACAGTGGGATCATTTTATTTCTTAACTGACTCTTCCTTCCTCACCATTCACTCAAAAGAGTAACTGAGGGAGCTAGGTTTTTATTATTACATCAGATATTACACTCTACTAGTCAATCCTGATCTCACTTCCTTTGCTCTTTCCTAGTTTCTGCTTTGATAATTCCCTCATATAATTTGCATTGCCTCCATTTAATTCAGGAAGGTTTTGAAGTTTCTACTCTCTGCTGGCACTGTATGTATGCTCAGACCTGAGGATTGGGGCATTGGCCACTGGGAGCCCATGGGTACAGTTGGAAGAGATGGTCTTGGGGCATTTGTGATGCAAGAGGATGTATGCTCAGGATAGTGGGGGATCATGGAGGACAGGAACCCAGATGAGTGAGAAGGGAAAGGTTTTCTAGGGGTAGGGGCAAGGACAGCTTGTTTTGAAGAATGGATAGAATTTGGCCAAATGAAGAGGGAAGGAAAGGATGTTCCAATCCAAGGAAAGAAGTAGGAGATCTAGGAGGCTAAGACTCCATGGCTGGCTCAGGATGACTGGGTCACCGAGGACAAAGGAGGACAGACAGAAGAGAAAGCAGCATTCTGACAGAGACATCAGAGTTGGAGCTGTATCGTGAAGGCAATAGAGAAATTATCTGTCTCTGGAGTTGAGCTTGATTTTTACCATGTAGATTTTGGAGCTGAGCATTCAAGTCAATATCACAGAAACAAAGGCTTTACCATCAACCACAAGTATGTCACATTTCCTGCCTGACTCTAGTGGATGGCAGAACAGGATGTTTTCCTTGCATACCCTGACCAAGGAGGGTCTTCAGGATCCAGCTCACCTTGATGTATAAGCTGGGCTTTAACAACTAGGAAAGGTTTGACCTGTGATTTATGGCCCAGGCACCAGGGAAAGCCCTGCTACTGACACTTGGCAGTGGAGATTCAGCTGGTGAGATGCTCAATCAATCAGTGAGCATTTGGAGAGGGCAGAATGCTGTCCTGTTGATGCTGAGGGGGATACCAAAACAAGACTCAGACTCTGACCCCCAGGAACTCATCTCAGTGGGAGATGAGACTTACAGCTATGCATTAAGCATAATGCATGGTTCAACACAATAAATAATATGAATTAACTGCATAGATCAGATAGCAGATGTTATAGGGATTGAGATGGAGAAATCACTGTGTTGGTCTAGTCGAGGTAAACCTGCTTTGCTCATTTCTTGGTTTATTAACCTATTCACTCAATCATTCGGCACTTGTTATGTGCTCTGCACTGTGCTTGGTGCTTATGATAGAAAGTTAAAAAAAAAAGAAGGATGCTTCCTTGTTCTTACAGTTGAGGAGAAGAAGCTCTAAGACAGATACTGGGGATTGGAAGGTAGGGAAATGGGCTTGGTTATTGAAAGCTGGGAGTGGAGGCACCGATTAGGTAATTGGATTCACTTAGAACATAATGAATGCACTAGCTTAGTTACAGTAGGGAGTTTGCATAGGAGTATTGGGAAATGGGATTGAGACGATAGATGGAAATTCGATTGTCAAGCTAAGCAGTTTGAGATTCATTCTCCAAGCTCCATGACCCACTGGAAGGACATGCTGTGGGGTACTCCTTAGACAGTTCAATGTAGCGGGCTGTCCAGCACCAGAAAGAAGTCGGAGGCTGGGGAAAGAGGGAGGTCGTCACAAAATTCCCCAGCTGTGGTGATAAATAATAGAATAATGGCTGAGGAAGGAATTGGAAGAAAAATATGAATTCAATCTACCATATAGGGAAGGGTTAATAAAATTTGATAATTGATGGATAAAATGTATCCAAGGAAAACAGAACTCAGGATCTAAATCATAGCATAATGGTACTAATAATTGTAATATGCTCTTTTACGATGTGATTTACATTTTAAGACTGCTTTATTCAATTATTTATGTATTCCCTACTTTGTTCTCACAAAAAATTGAAGCTACCTTTGAACTATTAAGTTAACAGTGGACATGACAGGATGTGGGAAAATCAGCTGAATTGGGTTTTCTGGAGAAGATAAAGCCTAGAAACTTCCAAGTCAAGCTGGGTAATTCTGTCTCTATTTTACAGATGAGGAAGCAGGTGTCAAGGGATGAAGAAATCTGTCTAAATTCCTAGAAATTATAAGTGGCATGGCTTTGAGCAAGGGGTAACGGGCGAATAGAGGCATCAAGGAAATCTGTGACAAGTTATTTCCAGGGTTGGAAATAGAGTCATCAGGGATGTGCCTCTGGCCTGGGCTGAATCTCTGCATGCTGGCCTGTTGCTGTATCAGCTGATGCTTAGAGGTCCTGCGACAGCCATGATGTTCCAAAGGTTCTGTGTTCAAACCATCAGGAGAGACAGTGAAATAAGATGAAGTCTAAATGCAAATATCTATCAGGCATTTGAGGACAAGAGAAATACAGAAAGATAGGGTGGGGGTGAGAGAGAGCAGCAGGGCTCTGCAGGCTGAAAAATTAGTTAATGTGTCATTCTCAACCAAGGGAGATTCCCCACCCTTCCACCCCAGCCTCCCATTCTCCCAAACCTACCCAAGGGACTTTTGTCAATATCTGGAGATACTTGTGGTGCTGGGAGTAGGGGGGGCTGTTACTGGCATTTGGTGAGTCAGGGGTGCTGCTAAACGTCCTACATAAGGGGCGTATTACAGAATGCCCTACCCCCAACAAAGAATTATCCAGTCCAAATTATCCAGGGACAGTGTTAAAGAACTCTGCTTCTAGAAAAACCTTACTCTTCTTAAAAAAAAAAAAAAAAAAAAGTTTAGTCCTTTTAGAATATTACTTAACTGCTCTGAGTCTCACTTCCATCAGATGTGAACTATCAGTCGCTATGAAGTTCTCATTACAAAAAGTATACAAAATGGCTTATTAAATGCTCCGTAAGATTACTTATCTGGAAAAATAGCATCGAAGTAATGGCGATTAGCTAGAATTCCACGTCCGATCTAAGTAGACGTTCTAAGAAACAGAAGTTGAAGAGTATTTTAATTCTTAGAAGCTAGAAGATCCACCAAAAGCCAGGACCAACGTTTGAACTCAGTATTGTCAAAACGGAAGTTTCCTTGTGCGAAGATGAGCTGGTCGGCCACTTTGGAGATGCTCTGGCTATAGAGTCACATATGACCCAGTGGTCAGACTCCAAGGTGCTCACTGCAAGAACTGAAAGCTTAGGTCTACACAGAGATTAGCACACATGTTCACAGAAACTTTATTTATGATACCCCTAAATGAAAACAACCCAGATGTCCATCAGCTAGTGAATGGAAAAATAAAATGTGAGATAGCCATACCATAGAGTATATAATTCAGCAATATAAAAATATCTTGACACAAGCTACAACAAAGGATAACCTTGAAAATGTGTTAGATGACAGAAGCCAGTCATAAAAGGGAACCCAATGCACGAATTCATGTATAGGAAATGCCAAGGATGGGGAAATCCATTCAGACAGGAAGCAGAGTAGTAGGTGACTAGGGCTGGAGGTGAGGGGGGTGAGGAGATAGGGGAGGAAGTACCTATATGTTATAACATTTCTGTCGGGCGTTACAAGTGTTTTAAAATTAATTGTGATGGTTGCCTGACTGAATATACTAAAAAAATGACTTCTGCATTTTATTTTTTTCATTTTTTTAAATGTTTATTTATTTTTGAGAGGGCAGGGGGGTTGGAGGGCAGAGAGAGAGGGAGAGAGGGAATCCCGAGCAGACTCCTAACTGGTCAGCGTAGAGCCGAATGCAGGGCTCAGTCTCACAAACCCTGACATCATGACCTGAGCTGAAATCAGGAGTCAGACGTTGGACCGACTGAGCCCCCTGGGCACCTCTTGAATTGTGCATTTTAAATAAATGAATTGTATGGCATGTGAATTTTATCTCAATCAAGCTGTTCCAAAAATATGAATAAAGAAAAGCAAAGTTGAATTCAATGGCAGAAGATAGAACTTTGCAGAAGTAATTGGCCATCAGTTCCTGCAGCAGGAGCAGGGTTGGCCTAGGAGGGGTGGAGAGGGAGAGCAGGAGCTCAGCCTGGTTCCCCTGAACCCACCCCCCTCCCTTCAATTCTGACTCCACCTCTAGTAGCCACATGACCCTGGACAGCCTCTCTGGCTTTTCGTTTTAGCATCTGTAGCAGGAGGACCATGAAACTGGGCCTCCTGGACCATTGTGAGAATTAGGAATTACACATTTAAAATGCCTGGCACATCACAGGTATTCGGCACTGTTAATGTGCGTTACTAGCTGTTTTTACAATTGGCCCGTATTTCAAAAGTTCATTTGCAAGCAATGATGGAAACTGCCTTTTTTTTTTCCTTCATGGAGAAAAACTGTTAAGTCTTAAGCAAGCACAGAGAAGTCTATCCAACCCTCTCTGTAAAGGAGCTCTTTTATTTATTTATTTATTTATTTATTTATTTATTTATTTATTTATTATTTTTTGTTTATTGTAAAGGAGCTTTTAGACAAGTGGCTTCAGCTGAATTCTGGGACCTGGGAGCAGTTGCTTTGTTAACAAGGAGAGCCAGAAGTGGAAAAGGATGAAAATGTTTCCTTTTCTTCTCAACTCAGTTTGTTAGTCTTAAAAAATAATCATAAAAGTTGGACATTTTGTTTTTAGATACTTTGAAAATTCTGGTACTCTCTGTAAGAAAAAAAAAACAACAACACACTAATCATTCCATGTCATTCCAGTATTTTCTTTGTGGTAATTTTTGACAAAATGCATACCATAACGACATACGCTATTTAGCCTGAGTTTTCCACTTATCTGGATATCACTTGCATTCTTGGACATTATAATTTTTGATGACTACATTATATTCCGTGTTACTAAATATGCTATATTTGATTTAACTAACCCGCTATTGTTGGAAATACTGGTAGTTGTGAATTTTTGCTCTTAGAAATAATGGCCTCATAAACTCTCCTCCCCTTAAATCTTGGCTGTAATGCTTGTACTATTTCAGGATTAATTCTTCAGAAAAAAAATATGGGAAATGAGGTATGATATTTTTAGGGCTTTTTTTTTTTTTTGATGCCCTTTGGTATTTTGCCTTCCAAGAAAGAAGGTACAAACTTACGTTGCCATCAGCAACATGAAATTGCCTGTTTCCCTCTTTCTACACTAACTATGTGTATTGGTTTTGTATCCGTTGCCTGTCTGGGAGGTGGCAAATATTATTTGACATCACTTTGAAGGTCAGAAAATTTATGTTTGTCATCATCCAACAATCTTTCCAGAACCCAAATCCCGCATTTTAAGCCTGGGCTCCTAAATCCTATGAATCATTAGGGGGCCACCCTAAAGTGGCCCTAATTACCCTGTTCTACCTCCAGGAGCATTTCCCCATCGAGGTGTTCCTGGCCTCAAAGGTGGTACTTTCTCATTCTCCCCTTTGAAAACTTTTCTTCTTTCAGACCTTTTCACCTCAGGGAGGTTTTGGGAGGAAAGCACTCTGACAGCATCGGTTTTACCCAATTTGTGAACAATTAATAGCACTTAAACCTGTACCTTTAAAAAAAGAATTCTTAGAAACGAAACCTTGGAGAACTTCTAGGGGTGTTATTTGGTTATAAAAATATATATTACATATATAGCCATTAACAGAATGAAGTGGGAAGGAGGGCCCAGCAGAAAGCAGATTTTTAGAAGGGAATATGTCACTTCGTTTGCCTTGGAATCTGTTCCCAACTCAGCTTCTCTAAAACCAGCCTTGTTTTTCCAGGCTTCTTTTCATCTTCCTCTTCTGAAACCTCAGATGGTGTAGTTTCCTAACCCAGGCTGCACAACCTTCCAAGGCCTGGGGCCACCCTGAAGCCTGCCTTAATTAACCCGGTGTGGAGCCCAGGGACCTGTCTTTTCAGAAGCTCCCTAGGTGCTGCCTTTTGTGTGGTCAGCCTCAGGAACCACTGTCCTCATAATTTTCCTCTGAAGAGTGAAGATTTCACACAGGGACTCGGGACCATGGAGGAAAAGATCAAAAAGATCAAACCAAAAGGAAAAGCAGACCAAAAAGAGAGGAAAAAAAAAAAGAAGAAGAAAGAAAGAAAGGAAAAAAAAAAGACAAGCAACCATGCAAACCCTCATTAAGTGACAGTGTTGAAGAGAGCGATATGGATAGTGATGTGGGAAGGGGAGGGGACCAGGCAGCAGAACACAAAGGCCAGTGCTCTGGCCTTGCCATTCCCATGGGTCAGACCTCTTGTCTCAGGCCATTGTCATCTGTGAAATGACTAGAGGATGCATCTCTGATTAGGCAGGACACTCGGCACGCCTCCGTTCTCTTCTTACTGGAGCCCTGATGCTGAGCAGGGCGCTAGTCCCTGGTGGGGGGGGGGCGCTATTTACATCCTCTAAGTTGGGTTAGTTACTGACGCCTCTTCCAGCTCAAACAGTCTATAGTTTGTCTGCAGATGCAGTCTCCTGTGTTATGCAAATGTATTTAAATCAGTATGCAAATGAGAATAAAAAGAAGTAAAGACCCACAGCTGGCCGTGCCCCCCAAATGCCCCTGCCGGAAGTCAAATGTTCATCACCAGGAAATGCGTGACACAGCCTCTACCTCATTAGCAGAGTCCCTGTGGTTAGGACCCAAACTCTGGCTTTTGGGAGGAAGTACGGCCGCCAGGTTGAGCAGCCCCCAGGTTCACCCCAAGCAGATGTTCAGGGCCGCAGCCAAGGCTGCCAGGAAGCTGGCTGGAAATGCAGGGGGGTCCCTTGCATCTGGCCTGTTGTGAGCAGATGGGACCCAGCTGCCTGGTGCAGTGCAGCTGGGCTCCCAACCTGGCGCTGTGCTGCTCCCTGGGCACCTTCTCCAACCCTATGAGGGCTCAGAGGCACACGCACTTCAGCAGCTATTCTGAGAAGCCCTGCAGACCTCTGCTGTGATTTTCAGTGCTTGCTTTCCAGCTGGTTTCTTAGGACCTGCTCCAGTAGGCTCTACCAAGTCTGATTTCTTTTACCACCAGAAACAGCTTACTCTGTCCCTTGCTCTCCATTGTCACTGCTGCTACTTTGGCTGAGACCCTTATCATCTGGTCTTCTGGGGCTAGTGCAAGCAGTAGGCCCCACCCATTGTGCTCCCTGCTTTGACTCCCAGCGGTCCTCTGCCACCCCATCTTTGCACAGTGGACCTCCAGCTAGGTCATTCCCATGCTGAAGACCCTTCATGGCCTCCCATTGTTCTAAAGCAGTGGTTTCCATTCCTGACAGCACGTTAGAATCACCCAGGGAGCTTTTAAAAAAATGCAGACGCAGGACACCTGGGTGGCTCAGTCTGTTGAGCATCCAACTCTTGATTTCAGCTCCGATCATGATCTCACGGTTCATGAGATCAAGCCCCACGGTGGGCTCTGTGCTGACAGCACAGAGCCTGCTTGGGATTCTCTCTCTCTCTCACTCTTTGTCTCCCTCCCTCTCTCTCTCTCTCTGTCTCCTCTCTCTGCCCCCTCCCCCCACTCTCTCTCCTTGTCTCAAAATAAATAAATAAACATTTCTTTTTTTTAAATGCAGATGCCTCGGGTCCTATCCCCAAAGGTTTTGATGGAATTGGCTTGAATAAAGCACTTTACACAATCATTTATCCAAGGAAATTGTGGAAACCCATTCCTTAGTTTTTCATGTCAGGTCCCTGGGTGAATGGATCCTTTCTCACTGGCTTTCTTCTTGTTCTCTCCCGCTTCTCATTGCAGACCCTGGCTTTTTTGTACAGGCTCTTTGACTCCTGGACTCTTGCTCTCTGAGTAGAGAACTCTTTGCACTTTTCAGAACTTCCCTAAACTGTCACCATCTCTGCTGTGAAGTCTTTCAGGGATCCTCCTATGCCATTAGTTAGGTTTTCTTTCTTCTCTGCTTCCATAGTACCACTCCACCCAAAACTGCATGCAGTGTTCTTATCTTGCCTTTTTTGTCTGTCCCACTACCCTGAACTCGAAGGACAGGATTCTTTTTTTTTTTTTTTTTAATATTTATTTATTTTTGAGAAAGAGAGACAATGTGGGCAAGCTGGGGAGGAGCAGGAGAGAGGGAGACAGAAGACCTGAAGCAGGCTCCTCACTGACCATAGAGAGCCTGATGTGAGGCTTGAACTCACAAACCATGAGATCATCACCTGAGCTCAAGTTGGACGCTTAACCCACTGAGCCACCCAGGCGCCCCGCAGAGGACAGTATTGTAACCCTCACTGCGTGCCTCTTCCATTTAACGGTAGCCTATAGACACCATGTGATATGTCTCTCCATCACATGGTGATGGGACTCTCCATACTTCACAAGCCAGGGACCATTTTATAGTTGCTCTTCTATCCATTTGTTTTAGCTAACATCATTGTCTGCTTATGACGCAACATGGACCGTTCTACATGCACTACCGTATTGACTACTGTATAATTATCACAACAGCCTAGAAGTCATTTCCCCCACGTTGCAGGGGAGAAAACTGAGGCAATAAGAGGAGGAAAACAACTCCGCACATAGCAAGACACAAGAAATGTCTACTGAGTGGAGACGTGTGACTGTGTGCTTTTGTCACAGACACATCTTTGTGACCAGACTGATGAATAAGACTGTGTTTCCTCGAGCAAGTACTGGGCACCAACAGAGTCTTATTAGCTGATAGATTTTTTTAGAAAGAAACTCTTCCCATCTTCATGACTAATTCCCAGTACAGTTTTCTTAGTAAGGTAGGCTGGCAGGGTAGTTATGCACCAAAGACATCTGAGGCAAAAGAACAAGATAGGAATTACCTTTTAAAAAAATTATCATTATTATTTAGAGAGAGAGAGAGAGAGAGAGAGAGAGAGAGAGAGAGAATGAGGGCACAAGTGGGGGAGGGGCAGAGGTGGAGAGAGAGAGAATCTTAAGCAGCCTCCACACTCAGCAGGGAGGCTAACACAGGGCTCGATCCCGTGACCCTGCGATCATGAACTGAGCTGAAATTGAGAGCTGGACCCTCAACCTACTGAGCGATCCAGGCACCCTTGAGAGAATTACCTTTTAATAAACACTCAGGATGCCTCCAACTGTCCTAGGACATTTCCTGCCTGATCTCAATGGATCCTCTTAACAAGGACACAGAGTAGGAATTATGATCTTTGCAGACAATAAAGCCAGACTTCAGGGAAGGTAGGAATAGCCAGTGTCACCTAATTAGTTAAGGAAAAATGTTGAGATTGAGCTAGTGTATTATGTGTCTCCAAAGGTAGACGGCCTTCGCCTGGCACATCACTAGAATCTGGCTTTCCTCATCTACTTTTCCCTTTAAAAATAGTTTATTTTTAATTAAAAATTTTTAACTTTATTTGTTTATTTTGAGGGAGAGAGGGTGTGCAAGCAGAGGAGGGGCAGAGAGGTAGAGAGAGGATTCCAAGCAGGCTCTGTGCTGCCAGCACAGAGCCTGACACAGGGCTCGAACACAGGGCTGATATCATGACCTGAGCTGAAACCAAAAGTCAGACACTGAACCTACTGTGCCACCCATATGCCCCTTACTAAAAAAGAAACATAAGGCATTTGCAGGAAAATGTGAGAAAAACAAATCACCTATAATCCTACCACACAGAGATAAAATCACCATGGGCATTTTTTTGTAAGTTTATATATTTTGAGAGACAGAGAGAGAGAGAGAATGAGCAGGGGAAGGGCAGAAAGAGAGAGGGAGAGAGAAGATCCCAAGCAGGCTCTGTGTTATCAGCACAGATCCTGACACAGGGCTCGAACTCACAAACCCTGAGACCCCGACCTGGGCGGAAATCAAGAGTCAGATGCTGAACCAACTGAGCCACCCAGGCATGGGCATTTTTAAGTTTTTCCTTTCAACCTTTTACTTTGCATTTATAGCAAGAGGTCAGTTCATTTGGCAACACCTGTAGTTGTAATATACAGACCAATTTGTGTTTTGCCCTTTTGTTTTGAACTCAAATGTATCAGACATTGTTTAGCCACTTTGAAAACAAAAAGAGAAGTGAAGTGGTAAAGAGAGGAGGGAAGGTGAGGCTTATGGGTCTGCTGGGGGTTTGGTTTAAGCAAAAGGAGACACGGGGAGGCTGCTGAGAGCACGCGTGGAGCACGGAGCCCAGCAGGTGAGGAGGATGAGCCCCGCTGGCTCCAGATCTCCCCAGTCAATCATCCCTACTGCCTTCCCTGTTTCTTTTGCAGGCAGCAGCTTGAATGATGGCTTGTGGCATTCAGTCAGCATCACTGCCAGAAGGGACCGCATCACTCTTACTCTGGATAATGATGCAGCATCCCCGGCCCAGGACACCACTCGCGTACAGATTTATTCTGGAAATAGCTACTACTTTGGAGGTAAGTTCCCCAGCTTTTGAAAAATAAAGGACGGAGGGAGAATGCAATGGACAATTATTTTGCTCTAATCATTCTTTTTTTTTTTTTTTTTTTTTTTTTTTTGGCAATTAGACCATTCACACACACACGCGCACGCGCGCGCGCGCACACACACACACACACACACACACATACACACACAGGTACCCAATCCCAAGCACAAAATAATGAGAAGCAAACTTTCTGACAGCTGTGCAGATATACACTATCTAGGTCAGTGCAGAGGGGAAAAAAAGAAAAAAAGAAAAACTTTAGCTATAAGAGCTAGTGTTATGTAACATGTCCAAAGGAGATTTTTGTAGCCATGCCAAGCTCCGTGATCACGTTGGGAAGGAGGAAGTCAGCTGAAAACTTGGAGGATGTGTACCAACAGTCAGCAGTACCTGCGAAAGGAGAAATCCAGATGGGAAGGCAGGGAAGGCACAGCCAGGATCCTCAGCCATATAGGCTACTCTGCCACTTTGCTGTCTGAATCCCCCGTCTGTTCGTTCCTTCCCGACATCCCTGGAAGCCATGCCCGTGGAGTAGGGCTCTAAAAATGGGGAAGGTCTAGACGTCCTGTGAACTTGTAGCTCCAGTGGAGCAGGCGATACAGGTCCAGCTGTCCCCATTTCCAGGTGAATCCTAGGAACATTCCCAATGACAAAGACACGGGGCATACTGGAATGGATGAAAACTACATGATGAGGAATTCACTGCCTTTTTATAGATGCATGTGCAGTTTTATTTAGTTTTTTTCCCCAAGTTATTTCTTTCATTAAAAATCTTAGTATCTATTTTTTTAGTCATGTGTTTGTATTATAGAAACAGTCTCTAGAGAGTAATGTCAAAGAGCCGTCTGACCTTGAGGAAGACCCTGATGGTCCCTGAACTTACTTATCTAGGATGTGGAGAAACAAAGCCAGACTGCTGGAGAACTTCAGCAGGGTCAGGGTTACATGCTTGCAAATGGACACACGGGCTGCACCTTTTGTAAACACAGGTGTGGGCTGGGCCTGTTCTCCGGTTGCTAATTCTTGGTCCATTAGGAAACTGAAGGGAAGTGTTTGTGTAAAATTACAAGTGCGGTCTCTCAAATAGACTTTGCAAATCACTTCTCTCATGGCACTGACACGTGGTTAAGTTTTGAAATCCAGAAGGGGCTTTGCATAAGTGCATTGTACATAAAAAGGTATCCTGGAAGGGAAGCAGCATAGAGCAATACTGTTGTGGTTTGATTTTTTAAGACCCCACCAAAACCCTCTGTCCTTCACTCTAAATCCCCACGTCTGCAAGGACAACAGATTCCAACAAGAAAGGAGCTCTTCCAGTGCCTCTAAATGTCGTATGTGTCTTACGCCATTTAATTCGTGCAGGAACTTTGTGAAGTAGGCGATTGTAGCCCCATTTCACAGACAGTAAGACTGGTGTTTGCTGAAATGAAATAACTTGTGTAAACGTTAGAATCAGGACCCACCCCCAGGTCTGTGTTCTCCACAACCTGCTATGTTGGGACAGCAAAGGGATGCTAGCAAATGTAGCATAAAGGCAGCAGAAGAAGGGTCTTGGGGACCCTAAGATACATTTCACAGACTGCATAATTCTTGCATCACATGCAGTGTCTCATCAACAAAGAGAGAAAAGCATTCTTGTATTTGTTTCTGAGGAAAATGATGTTCGATGATTACGGCATGCAGAATGCCTCAAAGACGAAATGTCTGGCTTCCCCCCAGTTAAGGGGGTGCTGGGTTTACAAGGCCGAGACTTATCTGTGATTTGAACGGCATTTAAGCAAGTGCCCCACACGTAGACCGTAAACTTAAGGGAGGTGAAAAATGAGCCTGAGCAATAATAGTCAACTTACATAAATTCTCTCTACAGTTTCAATTAGAACTTGTAGGAATCTCTCTTCGTTTTATGGTGTGCCTGTGAGCTGTTAAGCAGCTGCTGGGCATCAGCCCAGCAGTGACTGTCTATTAGAAATGGCTGAAATAATTCCCAATTATTTATGGGTTATTGCCATGTTTTCAAGCTTGCATTCCCATATGCTCTGAACCTATTAAAACCCATCGGGATGGAGCACAAGCGCTCATATACCTACATTGCCGTGTACCTGTCTTAATGAGGAGTGCCCTGATCGCAAGCTATGCTAAATCAGCGTAATGCAGTGTTTTTTTTTTTAAGGAACACCCTTTAAAGAGGTACGGTGTTAACCTTTCAGTGTGCTATTACAGCCCTATAACTAGGTGCGTTTAAGCTCGTAGTTCCTTTGGCATCTGCGTTTGCTTTGTGCCTCGCTTCAGAATTCCAGTTCTGTTCCTGTGTGTGTACCTTTCTCAGGAACTAAGCCTGTTAATGCCAACAATTAGCCAGACAATTACTCTGCCACCATCCTTACCCAAACCATAATTTCCTTTGAAAGTGTAATTGAGAATTGAATTGTGCATTTAGAGCGTGTTTCGAGACAGAACCCAAACTCCCAAGTAGTTATAATATGTTGCCTCTTGGGATGAGTGAAATACACCATGCGACTGGATGGTTGGATAGTTTACCGACAGGCGAAAAGAAAGAGGTACCAGGTGAATGTTACAGTATCGGTGTTCCCTTTAACGCATGTTGTTTTCTGTTCCGTACAACGATTGAGTATGCCCCGTTTTATACCAATTCTGTCCCTTTGAGAATGCTAGGATTTCCAACGAACATGTGTGCACTGCTGTGAATGAAAAAGCCCCCAAAACAATTAGACCTCCAGGTCCTCCATCAATAGGTCGCCAAAGCAATGACTGATCATTTCAGTATTCTTCCTCATTTTTTTTTCTCTGTCCCACAGGGTGCCCCGACAATCTCACCGATTCCCAATGTTTAAATCCCATTAAGGCTTTCCAAGGCTGCATGAGGCTCATCTTTATTGATAACCAGTCCAAGGACCTCATTTCAGTTCAGCAAGGTTCCCTGGGGAATTTTAGTGATTTACACATTGATCTGTGTAGCATCAAAGACAGGTAATTATTGTCTCTTCTCCTCTGTTCTCCCACCCCCTTCCCATTCTCACTGTTCTAAATATGAGTTTCTTTAAGCAAAATTCTAATCCACTGACATTAGCCACATTAGACATAATTGAGTTGCCTAATGGAAAATATTTCTGAAAGGATTTCAGGCCCAGAGAAAAATGGTTTAAATTAGTTGAGTCTCTCTTCATGTTGACTTGCGGTAAATGGGATATGCAAATTAAATCAAAATACAAATTTGTGACAGGATTAAAATTGTATGCATAAACAACATTTGATTACTTTGAAGTTAAGAGTGAAGCAAAAAGGAGGGAGGGATTACTTCGGTCTTAAGCCATTTTATTCTTTAGAGCAGGGAGCATCCTTTCTAACAGGGGCAGATGAACATCAGGCCCTCAGGGTCTAGAACAGAGGTTCGTGTGGTCCAGTGGTGAGGTGACTCCTGGGGCCACTGACCTGTGGTGTCACCTCCAAACCATGGCTTCTTTGGCGCAGAAAAGAGCAGGTTCCCCCATGGAGAGAATCAGCATTTAATACTGTGCAACCCACAGATGCGGCACAAGTTCAGTTTCTTTCTTTATTTCTTCTGGGCTCCAACTCCTCTTACATTTAAAATTTCTAGCTTCAAAGACACAATTTGGAAAATTAAAGAGGACCAGTTCTGAGTTTTCAGCCAGGCTTAGCGTGCTCTCCACGTTTTATCTCTAGCACTTACCTCCTTCATTCTTGTGGTTACAGTCATCCTCGTCGATATAATGTTCAACAAATGGGTGAATAATAGGTGTGAAGTGCTTGCCCATGTGTTGGTGTTACAGGGTCTCTGCTCACGTCCCATCATGGAATAAATGAGCCATTATGATAAAATGCAATAAATGCCCAAGTAGTGCACCCTTATTTGTGGGACGTCTGGCAGCCGCAGCTCAGCCTGGCCGTGGGGAGAATGAGGTCAAGAAGGTTTTCAGGAAGGGGTGCTTAGCTAAGTCTTTTTTTTTTAATGTTTATTTTTAAGAGAAAGAGCAGGGGCGCCTGGGTGGCTTAGTCGGTTAAGCGTCCGACTTCAGCTCAGGTCACGATCTCTCGGTCCGTGAGTTCGAGCCCCCCGTCGGGCTCTGGGCTGATGGCTCAGAGCCTGGAGCCTGCTTCTGATTCTGTGTCTCCCTCTCTCTCTGCCCCTCCCCCGTTCATGCTCTGTCGCTCTCTGTCTCAAAAATAAATAAACGTTAAAAAAAAAAAAGAGAGAGAGAAAGAGCACCAGCAGGGGAGGGACAGAGGAGGCGGGGGCGGCGGACAGAGGCTCCGAATCAGGCTCTGCGCTGATAGCAGCAAGCCTGATGTGAGTCTCAAACTCACGAACCATGAGATCATGACCTGAGCCTAAGTCTGACGCTCAACAGACTGAGCCACCCACGTGCCCTGGTGCTGAGCTAAATTTTAAAGGACGAGCAGACTTGGCTGAGGTGTGATGAGGGGTGCCGGTGTACGATGGGTCCTCCGGATGTAGCATGGGGAGTGGCAGAGAAATAGGAGAGATCATGGCTTGCAAGCATTTCAACAGTTCCAAGCGCCTGTTTTCCATTGTTAAATATTGGGATGCATTTTATAATCCATGGCTCATCATCATTCAATTGGCAACATGTCTTTCTTAGCGGCATATAAACTAAGGGTATATGTTGGGGCGCCTGGGTGGCGCAGTCGGTTAAGAGTCCGACTTCAGCCAGGTCACGATCTCGCGGTCCGTGAGTTCGAGCCCCGCGTCGGGCTCTGGGCTGATGGCTCGGAGCCTGGAGCCTGTTTCCGATTCTGTGTCTCCCTCTCTCTCTGCCCCTCCCCCGTTCATGCTCTGTCTCTCTCTGTCCCAAAAATAAATAAAAAACGTTGAAAAAAAATTTAAACTAAGGGTATATGTTAACAATGAATAGTGCCTTAGGGTCAATAAAATATAGCTCAGTGGATATGGAAGGTCACTGTGATGGAGTACATGGTGTGCACACGGCTAGAGATTGGGGCCGTTAGGAATTATGAAGAAATTTGTGTGCCCGTGGAACGTGGCCCCGTGTGCTAAGTGACAATCAGGAAGGAAGGTATCAGATTTGCTTACTAGAAAGAGTACCCAGGAAAAAGGGAGAAGGATGGATGGATGGAGAACCAGCCTGGAGCTAGGAAGGGAACCACCCCCATCCATGGGGCACTGATGAGAAGTAACAGGTGTTTCTCCTCAGCAGCACAGCAATCAGCTCTGTAGGTTGTAGTCTCCTCGGATGCTCCGAATGACCAATATAATTTGATGGAGTTTTATGTGCATGTTTCTCTGTTAATACCACTACACATGGGATCCTCAACAAATCACACAGACTTCCTGGCTCTTCTGCTTCATTTTTTTTTTCTATTTGACCAGCTGGGTAAGTGGGTAATAAAATGTGTGCTTCATTAGAATGTGCTAGTTTAGCGATCTCAGGATAAAGGGTACTACACAGAATGGTTGCCACCCCGATAGTCTTTATTAACGATGACGGGGAAGCATCCGACTTCATCAGCCAGCACAGCCTTTTGCAAAGTGTAGTTCAACAGAGGGAACATTCATCAATAGGGATCTCTTATGATACCTTAATTTCTAATCAAGGATGCTCTCATTATTTTCGATTACATGAAAGTCATTGCCATCTATACTGCATCATTACTTTTGTGTAATTGCAGTCTGTATAATTGTATTACATACAATTGTGTTTTGGTTAATTGTATAATAAGGGATTGTGTTTAGTTTAGTGAGTAAATGGCACGTTTTTCTTGATTTACCAGACATTGCCTCTAACAGAAGGGGATACTGTGGTAGAAGCCTTTGGTTGATTAATTATTTCCTGAACTTATATTTAAAATTTGTTGGAGAGGGGCAGAGGTTCAAAAGCAGGTGGTTCTGAGTTTTGTGTTGCATTGTTAACATGTTGATCAACTAAACTTGATTTAAGGGCAAGTGCAAAGTTTTTGTCTAGAAAGAACTTGCCATTTGGGGATGGGGTGGTGTGTGCTAGAAGAGGTGAAGGTGGAGAAGTTTGGCTGTGTTTTTGTTTTGTTATTGTTGGGTTTTTTTTGGCTGTGTTTTTTATTATTGTTTTTTTTTTTTTTAAGTTTATTTTGAGAGAGAGGATGTGGCAGGGGCATAGAAAGAGAGAGAGAGGGAATCCCAAGCAGGCTCCACACTCTCAGCACAGAGCCCACTGTGGGGTTCGAACCCACAAACTGTGAGATCATGACCTGAGCTAAAATCAAGAGTCCGATGCTTAACAGACTGAGCCATTCAGGCGCCCCTGGCTGTGTTTTTTTCTTAACTATGCTCCTGTCTGCAAAGTCCAAGGAGGGCAGCCTTTGATCTGGCCTGAGAGTCTCTTCTCTCCCTGGCCAAATTCTCTGCCCTTTCCTCGTAGGCTTTAAAGACCCAGTCCTCCCCCTGGCCTTTCAGTGGTTGTCTGCCCCACCCCTCCCAGTTCCCCCTCTTCTCCCTCAAAGCTAGCTGACCTGGCTGCCCAGAAGAATCCAGCCCTCTCAGTGACCCATAAGGCTCTCAGTGCTAGTCACTCTAGGAAAACCAAGGTGGCATTCACAAACATTCCAGGATTCGAAGTGCTTCCTCCCGTGAGGGTCCCTGAAGCATGAGCAAATTCACAAAATGTTCCTGAGACCATGCCTTAGGTAACAGCTGGGAGGGTCCATTCTCATGGACTAAGGAGCCTAAACTAACAGTTTGCATTTCAGCCATCTCCATGATGGGCAAATTACCAAGTCTTCTGGCCTCTCTGGAAAAAAGGCTGAGCGATTGGCCTGACCCCCAGTTCTGGCAGCAGAGACTGCTGACTTTAGGAGGTGCCATCAGTAAAATTGCCGAGTGGCTGGCAGTCCAGGGATGGACTGGGAGAAGGAGGTAGAGCACCCTTGTGGGAACCACATGTGGGACCAGAATGGAGCATTCCCAGCAAATCCCGGCACTTTCCATAGTCTTTCTAAACCTCTAGACTAGAATGTGCATCCACTATACCTCACTTTGCGGGCTGAATCTTCAACCTCATGTTTTCTGCACCCCAGACCAATGTTCTTCAAGATCCACACTTACCTCTTGCAGTCTTCTTGGACTTAAAGGAGGAAGGACATGATATTTTAAACCACACAAAGCAAAGTCACCCCCGATAAATGCTTTGCTCCATGAACAACTTTATCATACCCTCCGGTACTCAACCTGTTAGATAGGCATTGAGTGAATGGGTGAGTCATTCTATGGGTGAGGTATATACCCAAGTATATACTTGGGTGGCAAAAGATGTGGTAAGAACTGTGGAAGCCTGGCAGTGCAAGGGCATCAATATTCCCATTTCTCAGAGAGAGTCAACTAAGACCTAGAGACATATGTCAATTTTTCCATGACTACAGGATTGAAGTTGTGGGTCAGAGTTGAACCCTGCCAGTGTTCTCTCCCTGACTTGCACCCAGCAGACACTAACCTGGAAATGGCAGTTGTGGGGTGTCTGTGGCTCCTAAACAAGTGGCCCTATCTTCTGCCCCACCGTAGAAAAGTTTTTCGGGGATATTCAACATATTAAATTCTTTGTAAACGTTAGTTGCCTAATGAGATGCCATTTAGAAGGGGGCATTCAAAGTGGTGTGCAGCATCAGGGGTTGGGGGGACTGAGTGAAGTAAGTCCCGGTGATCCAGGTCAAGAAGTACCTCTTCCCAGGACTTGTTGGAAGATCCTACCGAGCCCACTCGAGGAGCTGTGTCCAGTCCTGCTGAGTCCAAAGTCCAGGGCAGAAGAAACACATCACCAAATATTGTCTTAGAATATGAAGAGGAGACAGGATCCAAGGTGTGAAGCCAAACTTAGAGGAGCAAACAGGGACACACCGTCTGAGGTGGGGTGAGTGGGTGTCACACGGTGGGCAATTCATTAATCTCTGTGCAGGTGGCAGCAGCCTCGAGAGGTGATAGAGTGTGTTTAATTCCCAGTCACTACTTGTCAGCTTGAGATACGACACATATCATTTAACCTTATTGTGTCTGTTTCCACTTTTGCAAAACTGAGATCGTAAAATCTACCTTTGCATTGAGAGTTAAATGAGACAGTGTGAGAAACCAGGCGCTGATTTGCATGGCTAGTAAACAGTAGTAGATCGTATGTAAATGTTCGCCATGTTAACTCCCATAGCCAAAGTTTGCTAGCTCTCCAGATTCCATGGAGAGAGAAGGCTTTGGTCTCCCTCCGAAGTTCTTCCAGCCCACTGTGGCCAAGTGATTCCCATTAGTTTGTGGGGTGGATCCCCTTAGATGTACCTCATATGTGCCCTCAAGTTCCTCTGCTTAATGACTTGGATTGAGTTGTTGTTCAGAGGAGCTCTCCCTGAAGGCCACAAACAACCACCCATTAGGAAAGTGCCCATCAGTTTGGGTGCCAAGGCCGCAGTCTTTCAATTCTACCAAAACTTGATTCTCAGGGCCTGGTTGGGTAAGGAAAGCTTGTGATTGGTATGCCCTAGGGCACAGAATTTAAGGCAGTTCTTATTTCTTGGCTCATGCAACTGTAGACCCTGAATTTACATGAACCTGGGAGCAAGCGCCTCGTTATCTTGTGCAGGTGAATTTCAGCAGGATCACATCAGAATCACCAGGAGGGGTTGTTAAAACCCAGACCACTGGGCCCCACCCCTAGAGTTTCAGACGTTATTGTTGTGGGCCAGGGAATGTGCATTTCTACCAAATTCCAGGGTGCTGCTGGGCTGGTCTTAGGAGCTGACTTTGAGGATCACTGTCCTAAAAGCTTCCAATCCTGGAAGTCATGGGACTGTGTAGATTCTGCACAGAAGTGGTGTAGGTGTGGGGAAGAGGGATGACTTCTGCCCCAACTGTGCCCCCAAGCAGCTGTCCTCCTGATCAGAATCTCACAGGGTCTCTGAAAAGTTCCAGCAAATCTATCTCAATGTCCAGCTCCAAAGTATTGAAATCAGTCCACAGGAGGCCCTTGGGTGTGAGCACAAATGAATCCCGTCTCCCTCCAGCTTTCCTGGTTTTTGTCTCCGAGCTCCTGCCCTGCTTCCCACTGCAAACAAAGCTTTTGAGAATACAAATGAAACCAGTCAGATCCTCAGGGGTGCCTTCGCGAAAGGATATTTTGGTGTGGAGGGAGTGTGCGTCTTAGAATAGCTGCAGTTGCCATGAAACATAACTTGTCTTTGTGTTACTTGAGAGACAGTTGACTTGCTGGCCCTGCTGTAAGTCAGAGCTTGGTCTTTCATTCTAGATAAGCCTCACACCCTGTGGGTGGTGGTGCTGCCATTAGAATGACAGTGACCCTGCCCACCAAAAAATATGACACCGAAGCTTTCTACAGATGGAAAGAGACTGATTTCATCCGGTTTCCTGGGGTCTGGCAAAGGGTCTATGTGGTCACATGTCGCCTTGCCCCGCATCCCTTCCTCATAGAGTGATGGCACTGGGGAAGGTCCTTGGAGATCATCCACCTTTGGTTTTGCATAGGAGAAGATAGAGGTCTAGCGGAGTATGGCAAAGCCAGGTATGGAAGCAGTGCTCTTCCCATGGGGTCTTTGTTATTGCCTCCAATGGGGACTTTTTTGCTCCAGCCCTTTTAAAAATGAAACAATTGGCTTGTTCCAATGAGTGAGTCACATGTGAAATGCTGCTTTAAATGTCTTGCAGCCAAATAAGTTATGAAATGTAGCTTCTCACTCCATAACCACTTCCTTCCCCCCCCCCCCCCCCCCAACACACATTCGTTTAAGAAAAGCATCTGCTAAACTCTCTGGTCAAGATTCTTACCTTCTTGGTTCAGAGTTTGGAGTGTTGTAAACACTGAGAGTGGAGAAGCATTATTTTGGATGACCTCCCATAAACAGACTTATGCTAAAAACCCACTCTGTGTGTGGGAGTCTGTTAAAAACAGTAGGCTGTATAAAAAGCTTACATTGCATGGTAATGCATATGTTTTAGTTCTTCTCTAAAACTGAAAGCCTTTCCATTGGGTGCCAGAAAAGCCATTGCAAGGGCAATGCCCACACAATCTGAGTTTTTAACTCTCAAGTGAGAAATGCTACAATATGGTGTTCTCCTTTAACTCATGGGATGGAGCCATCATCAAAACAAGAGCACTTCTGCTGTTTTTATTTATCATGCTAGTCTATTTTATGGAGGAAAAGAAAAGGTTAGAGTTTATGTAACAGTTACTGAGCAAACATTCTCTAAATACGATTTCATTTAAGCCTCTCCGCAGCTCTGCCAGCCAGAGTGGTTCTCAAAGTGTGGCTCCCAGACCGCCAGCACCTAGAGGCATGTTAGAAATGCATATTCTCAGGCCCTGTACCTTTTGGATCAGAAACCTGGGGAAGGGGAGCAAGCTGAGTTTTACAAAGCCCCTGCCACCAGGGTGATTCGGATGCACAGTCAGATTTGCGAACCATTGGGTTGCCCTCTTACTGTTATCTTAGGGATAAAATCACCCATGCTTAGTAAGCTGCCAGAGGTCGCATTCTTAGTATTTGGTGGACCTGCGATTCAAATCCAGATTTTGCTGACTTTTCGATCCACAGGAAGGTGGAGGGCCTATTGCCTAAAGGAGAGAAAAAGAAGACATGCATTCAGGTATGCAGAGCAAGTCAGGGGAATGTCACTGAGGGAATAAGATGTAGAGAACTTGATGTGTGGGCTGTGTTTAGGGAGGTCAGGCAGGGCTGTTTCAGGTGAGGTGGAGGGATTAAGCCTGGGACTCAGAACAGGTGAGGTGCTGGGCATTTGTCTCCCTGGATGGGAGAAGCTGTATTGGCATCAGTGGGTAAAATAGAACTTAAAGTCAAAGCCATAGGGAACTTGCAGCAAACAAAACAGTTTAAAATCTGAATAACAGGCCATATTAATAGCTAATCCTAAAAAATGGTTACTGTGTGCCAGAACATTGTGTGTGTGTGTGTGTGTGTGTGTGTGTGTGAACCCTATGAAGTGGGTAATACTGTTAACTCCATGGTACAGAACAGGATTGAGACACAGCGGCGCTAATACCTTGTCTGGGTCACATGGCGAGTTATGTAGCAGAGCCTGGCTACAGACCAAGGGGTCTGGTTGAAGAGGTTCGACCTGTCTTTGCCTTGCACTTGACTACTTACAACTTTGTAGTTAGCAGGCATCCAACATCCTTTAGCGGGATTGCAAAGTAGAAAATGATGTGTTTTCATCTTGTGTCCTGATCTTAAAGCGGGTTGTATCGATGCAGGCAGAAAAGGGATATGGGCCACAGTGATGGACCACCAAGGATGCCTGAGGGGCTGTCATCCTTGCAGCTCATTGTCACAGCCTTGTGACAAGCACACTGAGGTTCAGAGAGAGCTGAAGTCTCCACTTCTATTTCTTCAGGCTGGTTAGGGAATACAGAAGCCTCACAAGTGACTTGAAATGGCTGGCTGTCTTCACGAGGCGGATTTTGAATGGGTTTGTTAAGTGCCTTTTATCTAGAAAAGAGCGATTTACTCATCTGCTAATTGAATGAGAGTTACTCCCCATCACAGAGCTTATACCTCTTTGAAAGTCAGAGGGAAGAGGGGCATTGGGGGAATACACCACCTGGCTTGGACCTGAATAAGTGAGCTTGAATGAGTGAATCTGTGTTCTGTGCCCAACCTCATCTCTCTTATTCCTTGTTTTTACAAGAAAAGTGGATCATTATCTTGATGAAATGGTCCTTTTCTACCTGTGCCTGCGGAAGGGCATCGGGGCACCAGTGATTCACAGAAGGCACAGAGCGCCAACGAAGCCAAAGGTGGCTCTTGATTCTGTCCCATCAGAAGGTGGTGAGACTGTTCCCTCACCAACCAGTGATCTGAAATACGGCTGCAGAAAACCAAGCCGGAACAACGAGCTGGGTGAATTATCACCAGGGCTTCTGGAAGCTGAAGGATTCATTCCAAGAGCTATAGTCATGAGGTTGAGGCGAGGGGTGCAGCTTTAGATCGCAGTAAGAAAATGTCTTTTCCAATCAGGAGGCGCTGGGAGCCTGTCTCCTGAGACATACTGGCTAAGGAATTCAGATGTTTTAGATGACATAGAAACCAAGAAAAACTTTCGATCTGGATTAAAAACGGGGGAAAAAGCGATTTTAGATCCTCAAGTCACTTCTGGCAGCCAGTGCTTATATTTAACTGTGTGGAAAACATTTCTAAATTAATAAGAAGAAAGAGACTTTTCTTTGTTGCTCCCTTCACACAAGCATTACGTAAATAAGCCTCGCCCAGCACCCTGATAAAGGCCTTCTGTCTGTTTTTCTCATTCTCCAAAGAGTGCTCCTTTCTCCATGGCCAGTGTCCCAATCGTTTGTTTTCTTTTTCCCTCACTTATACTGATGTCCACTCATTGGGCTGCTAAGGCGAAGCCCCTGGCACCTTGGGCGCTGTTTTCCTCTAGTCCAAAACCATTCACGGGTGGCTTTTTGTAAGCACTGTTTCTGGGCACGATCGGAAAGAGCAAAAACCTTACTATGTTTTCACTTGGAGAAAAAACAGGTCTGACTTGCGACAAAATGTCCTCACCTGTTTCTGCAGCGAAACCTAAATTTAAAATCAGTTCCGTGCTATTTTTATCTTGCACCAAGATATCTCACAGGAAGCTCCCGAAACTGGATTCGGCCTCTTGGGTTTTGCTGCGGCCTGGACTTCTGAGTGCAGGGTTCGGCCTTCCCACTGCCCATCTCACATGCGCGGCCAGCATGACCACGTACCATTGCTGTAACCGTCACAAAGGGGACACTGGCTTCCCCGCTCAGCAGATGAGGAGACCGACTTTCACATGAATTTAAAAATGTACATCACAACAGAATCAAACTCGGGATTTCAGGCAGCGGTGAAACCCCTGCTGTTTACATTTTAGCCTGACTTTGGACACAGCCAGTCACTTAACCTCTTCATGTCTCACTTCTGTCCATAGTCAAATGGGGACACTGGCTGCATCTGACCACTCTAAGGGGCTAAAGGAGAGCAACGTGATATTATTACGGCCTCCCTCTTGAACTTAGGGCAAGGATTGACTGAGGGCAAGACGATGAAAATTCTTAAAGTGAAAAGCAAGAGAGACAGAAATGGATGGGGCTGTGTGTATCTCAGCAGGCCCGGTGTTAGAAAACCCATACACAGGTAGAAAAAGATGACACCCTTCTGAATAATTTACCTACATACATAACCCATTTTATTTTTTGGACAAGTGATGAATGTTTTCACACAGTTCAAGTTACAGATTTGAAATCTTCCCTCCAGGTTTAGCTTCGACGTGATTTACTAGGGTCTTTCTCTCCTAACATTGGGATATGCTGTGGGTGGAGTGGGAGATCATCTCCACGCCTGGAAAACACAGAGGGAAGAAGCATTACAAACCTCACACTGACAGTTATGCAAAAGAATACGAACATATCAAACTTCATAGTCTTTTCTTTTATTTAAAAAAAAATTTAATGTTTATTTATTTTTGAGAGAAAGAGACAGAGCATGACGGGGAGAGGGACAGAGAGAGACAGAGGAAGACACAGAATTGGAAGCAGGCTCTAGGCTCTGAGATGTCAGTACAGAGCCCGACACGGGGCTCGAACTCACAAACCATGAGATCATGACCTGAGCTGAAGTCGGACTCTCAACCGACTGAGCCACCCAGGCGCCCCCATAGTCTTGAGTCATGTGATACCTCATGTGTCCAGGACACCATTAATTTTATTATGACAAAAATGTCATCATCAGCTTGCGACCTGCTTTTATCTATGCTAAAAAAAATTTTTTCCCCCGTAACAATTAGGTAAGGGGCTATCCCTGCTTTAGAATTTAAAATAATCCCAGACAGGGGCGCCTGGGTGGCTCAGTCGGTTGAGCATTAGACTTGGACTCAGGTCATGATCTCATGGTTTGTGAGTTCAGGCCCCGCATCAGACTCTGTGCTATCATCACAGAGCCCGCTTGGGATCCCCTGTCTCCCTCTCTCTCTGTCCCTCCTCCACTTGCGTGCTCTCTTTCTCTAAGATAAATAAACATTAAAATAACAATAATAATAATCCCAGACAGTGGTAAACGACTCAAGGTTTATATGTTTGACCAGATAATTCTGTTGAGAATTACAGACTCACACTCTGAAATGAGAATCATATGCATCAGCCTGGACATTTGTGTGTGCACAGATGTCAGGAGATATTCACACACACAGGATACAAAAATATGACACTATCTGGCGAGTCCTGATGTACTTCTTGGTCCTGCTTGCTGAGAGACCGCCCATACTCTGCTAATCTTCCTCTGTGACCCACACATTCATTCAGCAAATCTTTTCAAAGGGCCTACTATGTGCCAGGCTCTTTTTTGTTGTTGTCGTTTTGCCCTGGAGATCCAAGGCTGAACAGGACAGAGAGTTGCTGCTTGTCCTTCCTGGTATGCTTGGATTAGGAGTCTCTTTGTTACTATTGTGGGTCGTTCATGCACTCCTTATTCATTCACTCATCTCCTGTATTTGGAACATCTCTGCTGGGTCACCTCCTGTATAGGAGCTAAGGATGGACGTATGTGCTGAGCATAGTAGGTCTTCATGCCCCTGATTTCAGAACGCTCCATGGAGAGACACAGATTTTAACCCAATAATTATGGAAATGATCACATATGCTCCTCAATAAGGTGTGATTAGCATGAAGCAGATCCACAGAGTGCTAGGAGAGACTGAGAGGCAGCTGGCTTTTAAGGGGGTGGGGGTGGTTGTCAGAAAGGAGACACGTGGGTGCCATTGTCTTCAGACTCTGCAAACACAACTGTTCACTGCCAGTCTGGTTTGTAGTTTCCAATGCCTCCTACAGACCTCTGGCTGGCAATTCTGATCTCAGTGTCCTGCCTGTATGTCCTCTGCTGAAATCACTGTGTGCTGGGGGGAGGGATAGGGGGATAGGGGTGGGAAACTCAGCTTTCTTTAGTGGGAAGAAAGTTTCTGTGTTTTTAGCTGAAAACAAATTTCTCAAAATTTCCCCCAAGAAGAATGTGCTGGGAATCCTTCTGTCTTCCAGTAATAATAACATACCTTTAATTCCCCCGACCCCAAAATATGCTGTCCTGGCTGCAAGGCTAAGGGGTTTACCTTTAACCTTCTACTAGCTCATTCCTAATATCATATGAGCTGCACTTACACTTAGAAAAATAGAAAAACAAAAACAAAAACAAAAATCAGGTCCATGTCTTCCCATCCAAAATAAACCCCAGTGTAAAGGTGGTAATGATATTTCAGCTGGCAGCTTGGTAAAGCCCAAGAATCTGAACGTGACAGGAGGCATATGCATTTTAAAGGTCATTCTAATTACCATGCTTACTCATGCTAAGCTCCTACTCTGGGGTTTATTGGAGAAGAACCACACGCTGGGGGGAACTGAGACCATGTGGTTGGCAGGGACTTGAGCAAATAGTAAGGAAGGTAATACAAATTACTATTGTTTCCAGTGATATTAAATAATTCTTCAACGTCTGAGACATCTGAGAAGAAGAGGGAGGGCGGGCATTGATGGAGACCAGGGCGAATCCTCACCGTTCTGAAAGCTGTGATGCTATGATGCCTTTTCTCGGGATCCGCATTTGACATGGTCGTACAGGGACCCATGAAAAGAGGCCCTGAGGACGAGCTCCTGCCTGCATTAAATTTTCCATTTGTGACCACTTCATTCTCCCCATCATAGTGAATTCATAACACAACTTTTCTTGATGGAATTATCCTAAATGTAGAGCCACTTTTTAGATAGGGAAATAAAATAGCGGAGAACTGTTCTCTTAGTGGCAGTTTGCCCCCTACCTCTCTCCTAGTTCCCGAAATACAGATTTTATTACAACTCTAGCTGTGGTGAAATTCAGATTCTGCACATGTGTTTCCCCTGCCCTCTTGCAGTTGATGGAGTGAGGCATTAAAGACAAGGATCCCCACCCCCCTGCTTGCCTCTTTGGTCTCCTTGACCGCTTCTCCCATTTCCTTCCTCTTCAACATTATCTCCTCTATTAATTCATCATTCTCTTTATAAGCACTTACTGAGCATCTGCTATGTTCCCGAATACGTATAATCTCTGCCTGCGGGTAAGCTCAAGAGCAAGAAAGCCAGACAAAAAGCAGACAGGGTACATAGGGAAACTTGTGGCACAGAGGGGCATGGAGTTACATCTGAGCTGCATTGTGACAGGCAAGCAGAGCAAGCTGAGTTGAAAATAGCAGTCGAAGGGCATTTCAGTTCCAAAGTGAACCCCCTCCCTGCCCCATAGCAGCCGGTCTTATTCTAGCCCCCAGGCACCTGCTGCTATTTACTTGTGTGGAGTTTCCTTCCACCGTTCCTTTTACCCCAATTCTGCCCATCTCTCACAGACTAGTTCAGATCCCACCTACCCTGTCAAGTCTCCCTTCCTATGCCTGATGTTCACCAAGACCTTACGTGACCGTCCCTGGCACTTCTTTTCTCTATTACATTTAGCTCCCGATCATGACTGTCACCTGTTTTGGATCTGTATTTCACCCTCTCAGAGAAAGTTCTTGATATGCCCACTGATGCTTTCTGTTGAGGGCGCATGCTTCGCCATCATTTGTTGAATAAATTGAACCTTAACAGCATCTGCTGTTGGTGGCTGGGGATGAAATGCATGTGTAACTGACAACACTCAACACTCCTCTGGGAGTCGGATGTAGTGTCGCCTCAAGAGATGGAATGAACTTCATCATCTTTAGTATCTTTTCCCGTCCCACACCCTGGAGACCATTGTCCAAGATTTGGGAACTGAAACCCTTCGCCTCTTTCTCCTATTGAAAATTTCCCACTGTGGTTCACACCAAGCGGCACTCTATTTGAATAGCTCAAGTGCCTAATAAAAGCAGCTGGTGCCAGCTGTCATCGTTCACGTGGTGTTAAGTGCTCCTTCTGTAAGCACTAGCGAGCAAGAGTATTTTTGTTTAGCAAGGCCATCATAAAATTAGACAAGCAAACCATAGCAATGTATTTGAGCAACGTAGCCTATAAATATTACAGTGGAAGGAAGCATGCGAGCACATTATCCTTATTACAATCTTATGCTTTTAGAAGATAAGGGGGTTAGCTCTGAAAAAGAAAAGTGTGTCTGAAGAGAAGCCAGCTCTAGAGAAACATACAGAATGTCTGCGGTGATTGTCAAAGCATGTCACCAGTCTCCTGGTAATAGGATCTGGGGAGTGCACCCCCTGGATTCAGCGAGCTCTAAACAGCCTCCTGGAGGCTCAGTTGGGAAAGCTTGTGAAATTGGCATGGTTCACCTGTTAGGAATGGGATTAAAAAAAAATGATACTGACGGGTGCCAGCGTGTCTGTAACTATGTCAGCTGTTTATCTGAAAGTGAAGTCATTGAAGAAGGATAAAGGTTTCCCGTGAGCCCAGAGAGCAGCATCGGAATCATATACAATCCATACTCTGTCACCGTCTTTATTTTTCTCTCTCTTTTTCGGAAATGCCTGGCAGAGACTTAAAAAACATTGTTATTATTCACTGGGCTGTGTCAAATTCTCTAGTGCTTTCTAACAGAGAGAGCCACTTCCAACTTTTTCCAAATGCCATCTAAAGCCTCTTTGTAAAAAAAAAAAAAAGTATATGGAAGTTGTATTTTTTTTCTTCTCCTATGAAATTTTCCCCTTGTTTCTATAGTATAACAGGCGTCATCTAAATTTAGTAGAATTCAGCCATGGGCCAGGTGCCATGCTAGGTTTTATCCTCTACTAATTATCTTACTCATATCTATGGAGACCTATACTAAAATGTTTAAAATAAACCATTCTCATTTTACGAAGTAGAGAACTAAGGTTTATAGGTGTTCAGTGACTTTTCCAAGATTACATAGTTAGCAAGTATTTTCATTAGAGGTTAATGGGCTCCCAAGCAACTTAGAAATAACAGAAATAATGTTGCCTTTACAAAATTAAGCTAAACATCTCATAGGATTGTCTTGAAGACACACTTAGTATCTATGCCAGGCTGAATTATACCTCAATCAATGGCATCAGACATATACCCCTTGAGTTCTTGTACTCCTGATGTCAGAGTGAAGGAGCATCATGGATCTGACTATATCTCCCTAGGAATGGATGAAGCCTATGGGATGTAATAGAAATGTTTGTGTCAGTGAGTGAATTGAATACTAATTGGGCTAGACCTTTACTGCCCACTAGAAGAACACTGTGCAGTGATGGAAACAATCTCTTTTATGTTGTCTACACCTAATCACTAGCAGCTTTTGTGCAGTTGAAGTGTGGGTGTTATGACTGAGGGAGTGAATTTTTTATTCAATTTCATTTTAATAAAGTTAGATTTAGATAAGCATGTGTGAGTAGGGTCCACCATATTGGATAATGCAGGACTAGACTCTCTGTGCCAGTCCCCATGGAGCTGTATATTTTTTTCCTAGTTCAGCAACATGCAGCTGCACCTAGGGTGACCCTAAAGATGAGGTATGGGTCTCAGAATCAAGACCCAATGAGTGTATATAATGCTAGCCTTAGCAGTCCAGGCTGTGTATGACCATGGTCTATACCTTTCCATACCTCTCCTTTTGTCAGAAGACAAAAGCTTATCACTCTTTGCCTTAATTTCTCCCAAGATCCTGGGCAGACAAGTGGTTTAACTATTTTTAGCTCAAAATGTCAAAAAAATTGTGTTGCTTAAGAGATAACTTTACTATATCAAGTATTCTTTTGCTGTATCTGTTGACCAGTTCAAAGTTACCTTCAAAATAAGGACATATTTTGAGCAAATATATACTTATCATCTAATTATATATCATCACTAAGGCTTTAGTTTCTAATATCTTTTACAGAAGAGAATCTTCACTTTTTTTTAATTCATCTCAGATATCATAGAACATACTAGAATTAGTTATTGATAGCTCTCTAAAAACTTCCTTCCTGGGGCGCCTGGGTGGCTTAGTCGGCTCAGGTCATGATCTCTAAGTTCATGAGTTCGAGCCCTGCGTCAGACTCTGTGCTGACAGCTCGGAGCCTGGAGCCTGCTTCAGATTCTGTCTCCCATTCTCTCTGCCCCTCCCCCACTCACACTCTGTCTCTCTCAAAAAATAAATAAATAAACATTAAAATTAAAAAAACAACAACAACAACAAAAAAAAAACACAAAAAACCTTCCTGCCTGAATCCAAGCAATTTGGAGTAAGAAGTAGCCTGGGGGCCAGCAAAACTTGTGTGGGTTCACTCACTAATGTGGATTTGGATCATTCAATCTGTCAGACAGTACTGGCATTAAACCCAGAAATCCTTGAACTATCCTTGTTCCGATTTTAAGTTTAAATGGCTGGCCTTCTGATATTTTGTAATCGATCCATGGAGCTTACCTACAGGAAAAGGATGTGTTGGTCAATCTGGTGGGAATAGCAGGCCCTTTGTAAATTCAACTTCTCAGTGTATATCCTTAAACTGGAATTCTAGTATGCACCAGGCTCTTGTTAGATTTGCTTGCATGAGTCATAATATTGATGATTAGTGGTCCTGATCATCTGTGAAAATTGGATTTCAGTGCTTGGAGGCTGAGAGCCCTACCTTTGGATGGAATGCTTTGCAAGGTAAAGGCTACCTAATGGGGGTCTCTGTAGGCAAATGGTTGACTTCACCTGAGTCTTTGTATTAATTAACACAAATGACCTCAAATAAAGATCCATACCAGACTGCAGATGTTAACCTAGCACAATTTCCAATACTACCAATGGATTAAAGGTAATCTTAAGATTTAACCCCAACCTTATTGGAGAATAGCTTCAAATTTTAGAATGCATAAAAATCACTTAGGATGCTTTTTTAAAATGCAGATTTCTGGACTCTATAACCCCAGATATTCTGATTAAGTCCAAATGAGCTAAAGACATGGAATATGCATTTTATCAGACACCCCAGGATGTCTGTTTATCACTCTTTTAGAAATATTGTGTCAGCAGATTAAACAATGAAATTTCCTTATTGAGCTCATCATAGTACAGTTTCATCCAAATTTTCTCTACACAGTGGGGAACAACACTCTAGTTCTGCCTGATGTTAATGGTATTCTTTGAAAAATGATTTCTTTGTTCAAATAAGTTTGAGAAATGCTGGAGTAAGTAAAATTAAATGGGTTTCTTTACTGCAGGATTTCCCAGTGTGTCATGTGGTGGTGGCAGTTTGTGTGTGTGTGTGTGTGTGTGTGTGTGTGTGTGTACCATACACTTCTAAGCTATGCAAGAGGGGAATTAGTTAGAAGAAGTTCACAGCGTCACAAATATATTTACCATGAAACCCTTCTTTACAGACTACTCATCCACACAAGAAACTTTTGGAAATGCTACCCTGAAGTATATAGTACGTCAGAGTAATCACCAGGAGGTGTTCAGTAGTTTAGACAAAGTGACTTCAAAAGCTGGTGTTAAAGAGAATGAGAGGATCATAAGCAGACCTTGGCCCTACTTTTTTTTTTCCTTTTTCTCAATAAAACAAACATTTTTTCTTTAAAGTGAATCCTCTACCCCCTTTTTTCCTTCTTTTTTTTTATTTTTTGTTTTTTAACATTTATTTATTTTTGGGACAGAGAGAGACAGAGCATGAATGGGGGAGGGGCAGAGAGAGAGGGAGACACAGAATCGGAAGCAGGCGCCATCAGCCCAGAGCCCGAAGCGGGGCTCGAACTCACAGACCGCGAGATCGTGACCTGAGCTGAAGTTGGACACTTAACCGACTGAGCCACCCAGGTGCCCCTCCCTTTTTTCCTTCTAATTCTGATGCCTAGAACTTCTTCCTTTGATTTGTACAGACAGAGATTTACAGCCTGCCTTTTACACTTCTGTAATTTTAAATAAGCTGCTTAATATGTGATCCTCACTTTCCTAGAGATAGCGATAACTGTCTCACAGGGGTGTTTTATTGATTAGCTGAAATAATGATGTGATAGCGTGGCACGAAGTCTAGCACACCAAGTGTAGCATTTATTGAAATGGTAGGGAGGTTAACATTCTTTCACGTCTATAAATATTTTGGGAAAATTCAGACAGCATAGGGTAGAGCACAGTGTATGATTTATTTCCTGAAACTCTAGAGCTGGCAAATCGGATGCAATGTTTATACCCACCATGATGCTAGTGACGGTGGCTTTGGACGATATTCCAAGGGATTCCAAGATAGAATTTAGACTCAAAGGTGAAAGACTGCAGTGGATGAGTGGTGGTACCTACCAAAGACGTAGGAGGGAGTGAAAGCAACTTTTTTCTTAGCCATGCAGGGAAATATTAAACAGAAATGCCAGGTGGCCCCAGTCATCTAAGATCTGTCAGCATGTCATTCAATTCCAACGGAATAAAAATACAGTTGATGAACAGTGACGGGCTGAACTTTGCTGTGTGCATTATTAATTTTGAAAAGAGACAGAGTCGTCTGGGAATGAGGGTTCAGTTTTGGGATGTCATGTGTGGAGCCTCAAATGACAGAGAGGATTCTTTCTTTTTAATAATTTTTTTAAAGTTGATTGATTTGAGAGAGACAGAGACAGCATGAAAGGGGAGGGGCAGAGAGAGAGAGGGAGCACACTCTGCACCACCGGCACAGAACCCAATGTGGGACTTGAACTCATGAAACTGCGAGACCATGACCTGAGCTGAAACCAAGAGTCAGACGCTTAACATTGGTGCCATCCAGGCACCCCTGACAGGATTCTCATACAAAAGTGAAAGTGAATGCAGGCTGTGTGAAGGTTAGTGTGTTAAAATGGGGACTGTGGACAGTCCTTTAGAAGCCACCTATAATTTTATGTGTCTGGGGCCTCTTGTCCTGCTGTTGTCTGGGGTCACTCCTCCTCCTGCCCTTCACACCCCATATTTCTGTGGGAAATGGATTCTTCCGAGGCTTCTAGCCCTCGGCCAGAGTGGACTGACCCATCAAGCTGGGCCAAATTGGCCCCCTCTGGGAGGTCCCAAACTTGACATTAGAGAGGGAAGCTCTTTTCTCATAGGGGACACCTTGGGTTGCAAAACTTGGCGATTCCCAGCAATCCTCCCTGTCACAGGGAGGAAGATGGGACAGAGGCAGAGTGAGGGAAATCAACCCACAGAGCACAGCCAAGGCCAGGGTGCCATGAACCCCCTAGTTGTATCCAGGTGTGCAGGCTCAGCTTCTCTGAGGTCCAGCTGCATCCCGGCTCCCCCCGGCCGGCTTGGGGTTCAGCTCTTAACTGTGCTCTGTGGGCCTGTGTCTCCTTCTTGACCTAAGATGGCTTAAATTTTGAATATTTTCAACTAAGCTTCTCCTTAATGGAAGGCTTTTCAGCTCCCATTTTCCACACATGTAAATTAGATAATGAAGAGTCTAAACAAGTTGAAAGGGGGAAAAAATGTGTGTATAATTATCGTAGGAAGGATTCGGTATTTTCTTTCTTTCTTGTGTTCTCCATAATCTCCTCGTGCAAGGGTCATAGCATTTGAGGTCAGATCGGATTCAGAGCCTGTGCCTGGAACAGACACAAAGTCCGGGGCCAACCAAACTCTTCCCTGGCTGTGGTTGGAATGACTAGCCACCACCTGTGGTCACTAGCAGTTTACCACAAGGCAGGGCATTGCCCCTGCGGGGTTCAGGCCTCAAGGCCCAGACACAGATCTTAACTAAACCAGAGCAGTGACTGCTCAGTTCCCTCCAGGAGGCCGGGTTTGCTGCAGTGGACAGGACACTGGTAAAAGTTAAATGAGCAAAGATTTAGTGTGACCTTTCTTAGCAGCTCCTGAGGTTAGCAACAGAGAATAGAAATGTCAGATCTGCATCAACAAGCCCAGTGAGCAAACTGGGCTTAGCCATGTGCAGACCAAATAAATCTCCCTCTCCATGAGCCGGGAAATACATATCTGTTACAGATAGAAAGAAAAGAAAACACACAGTCTTGGCCTGGGTCACAAACCACCTGCAAGTATACGTGAAAAGAATAATGGGTATATTTACATGGAGTCATGTTCTGCCAGACCTTACTTGATTTTCAAAATGATTTGGAGATGATTTTTAGCTCGATTTTACTAAAGAGGAAATTAAAGCTGAGAAAAGCCTGCAAAACTTCAAATGGCACACACGCTAGAAAATGGCAGACTAGGATTTGAACTTGGAGCTCCCCAGTGTGACGTCCGGGTTGTCCAAATGCACCCTGTCTGTGAAGGAGCCCACACTGTTCCTCAGCTGGAACACAAGGGGACAGTCCCAGACCAGCCCTTCCTCATAGCAGAGTTTCCATGCTCAAAAATGAGACCTTCTGGTAGACCTCCTCATTCCCCAGCTCAGGTTTAATTTTATAGCATGACCTTTAAAGTGAAAATCAAAGAACCTTCCCAGAAGACATTCCCAAATGGATCAGCACCCTGGATACTTGGTGTCGTGATGTTCACACTCTCTCTTTGTGGGTTCCAGAGGCCGTGGTGGTGACCACAGCAGCCAGGCCAGCCTGCAAAATAAAACCTTGGAAGGAGATTCAATGAACCCAATCACGACCTGTGTCCTTCTTGTCCTGTATATAAGAGGTTTTTCTCTCTTTCTGTTTTTTTGTTTTTTGGCAATGAAAATTTTTTATTTTGCCAAATAAAACCATAGGGCTATCTATAAAAGATTAAAAGCAATATTTGAAGATCAAATTAAATATTTCTTTAAAAAAATCGTTTTAATGTGTATTTATTTTTGAGAGAGAGAGACAGAGTGTGAGTGGGGGAGGGGCAGAGAGAGACAGACACAGAATCTGAAGCAGGCTCTAGGCTCTGAGCTGTCAGCACAGAGCCTGACACAGGGCTCGGACCCACGAACCGTGAGATTATGACCTGAGCCGAAGTTGGACGCATAACCGACTGAGCCACCCAGGCGCCCCTCAAATTAAATATTTCTAAACTTGGTTTATGAAACCAATGAAGCACTTTGAGGACTCGCATGTGCAGTCGTGTGTGAGCCTTGGTGTTCATTTTATGTGACTCTTTTAAAAGTTTAGAAAACCCTGATTTACATACGTAAGCAGCTGCCAAGTGATACAGGTTTTGAATACCTTTCCCTGAAATAGCTGATATTTTGCAATAAGATTTATCCAGAAGTGTTCAAAAGTAGGTATATTTTTTAAATTTCAAATTGGAGAACTGTGTCCATTCCTTATAAATAAAAGAGCCAGATAAATGGGTAGTCAGTGCTATTACTGTCTGTAATATGACATTATTCTGATGTCACGTTCATCCATTCACTTGTTTTTGCTCTGTTATTATGCAGTGGAAAGAGCATGTAGCTAGCAGATGTTCCCGAGCATGGCTGGGTTTAAATAGATTTAAGTGGGTTTAAGTGTAGCAATGCCCACTCTACCTTCTGGGACCTGAGCAGACCCAATGGGACCCAGCTGGTGCACTGCAGCATCCTTCCTCATCGATGATGTTAGTACATCCTCATTCCCACGAATACAGTGCAGAGAAGGCAGAAGAAGATTGACATCGAGTTCTCCAGAGCTACTCCAGGGCACAAAACTAGCATATAGCTAGTGTGGTGTATTAAAATCTGATACATAACACATTGGAAAACTATAATGTGTTTTTAATGCTTATTTATTTATTCTGAGAGAGGGAGGGAGAGAGAATCCCAAGCAGGCTTCACGCTGTCAGCACAGATCCCGACATGGGGATCGATCTCAAGAATCGTGAGATCATGACCTGAGCCAAAACCAAGAGCAGGATGCTTAACCGACTGAGTCACCCAGGTGCCCCAGAGAACTATAATGTTTCGGTTTAAAATTACACAAAATTATGGGGCACCTGGGTGGCTCAGTTGGTTGAGTGTCTGACTTCAGCTCAGGTCATGATCTCATAGTCCATGGGTTTGAGCCCTGCGTCAGCCTCTGTGCAGACAGCTCAGAGCCTGGAGCCTGCTTCAGATTCTGTGTCTCCCTCTCTCTCTGCCCCTCCCCTACTCGTGCTCTGTCTTTCTCTCTCTCTCTCTCTCTCTCAAAAATAAATAAATATTAAAAAATTAAAAACGAAATAATTGTAAAAAGAGCCCAAGAACTAAAAAAGGGAAAAAAATAATCCTCACAACTTGCAATCCCCTGATCCATCTCTACAGGATAGTTATGGACTAGAACTCGAGCCTTGAGCTAGAAATCGATCCTTGGTATTCAAGGTGAGGACTAGCAGTTCTCTGGCATCTTTAGGGAGCTTATTATAAATATAGAACCTCACTCTCTACCCCAGACCTACTGTATCACATTTCAACCAAAATTTGAGAAGCACTGAGCCAGACAACAGAATTGTTCCCATTCATAGTGGGATATGAATGATGTTCTAATGTTTAAGAATGAGACCACTGTAATAATCTGGAAAACCCTCTTGCTTGCATTTCCTGACTCACTTTAACATAACAATTGATACACCATCTATATGATGGTACACAAAAGCATCCCAGTGCAAGGCACGCAGAACCATTTACCTAACTGATATGTAGTAGATGAACCCAGACCAGATTTCTCTCCCGTAAAGTCCAGAGACCGTCTGTAAATTGTGTGGTGCTTTTCCATTCTGTTGAATCACTTCTAGGCCATGGAGACAAATGGATTGATTACAGAAATTCAATTCTGCCTTATTTAGTCAGAATGACCCATGTCAGACTGATAGGGAATTCTCTTCCCTTATGATTAAAAAACAACAACAACAACAACATTATTTTGTTATTGGAGAAAGCGTGTGTTGGGGGGGTGGGAGGGGTATGTATCTTTGTTTGTAAAGTGACCAGGTAGCAATGACTTGCTATTAGTTTCATGGCCTCAGCTTGCTCCTCATATTAGCAGTTTTGAAATAGATAACACTGATACATTCTTCTTGAATCGGAACATCCTCTGCTTTAAAGAACTGGCCTTTGCAGAGCACTGAGCATCTCTTGGTCATGAACCTTAGGTTTGCAGAAGAGTGGAGAGAGGACCTTCCCATTTGGCCATCAAAAGCCAGGGCAGGGAAGAGCTGTGCTGCTGTGGATGCCTGGCTCTGGGTGAAAGGTGGACAGTACTCCCGGGAGGTGCACCACCATTGCTTTGTCCATTATCCTGGGATCTTCTCAGCAACAGTTGACAATTGGCTGCCTGCTGTGAACTAGACCCTGGGAAATTTAGGAAGCTGACTTCTGACACTTTTCTTTTTATTCACTTAATTCCTTAATGTCTGCATCTGCTGTAATTACAACAAATTTCAATTATAATGAAGATCCAACTGTGGGGGTAAAATGGGATTATGGTAATTGTTAGAATGGAGAGGCATAGAAATAGGTTTCAAAAGCTTTCAGAGAAGCTATCTGACCAAAATAAGATCAATGCAGTTGGCTGCTAATTAAAGCAAACAGACAAAGGAACGCAACCTAGCTGATTTTTAATGTATGAGCTTCATTAAAAGGCTTGCATTAGTCAGCTTGCATTTTGAGGACTATTGAAATGTTTTGTTCTTTTGTCTCCAAGGAAAGCATATAGAAATTGAAACTGACCTTCAGCTGTATAAAGAAGGGATGAGAATTCTTAAAAAGGGAAGTAACTCAATGGAGCATAAATACATTCAGACTCATTTGTAGGTAACCATTTATCTGAACATTTGGGAATTTCAAAGGCCTGCCAATGGATGTCCTACTCATTTCAATCTGTTATGGGGAATGCGGAAAGGGGAAATTTCATACTGAGGACAAAATTTTTCTGTGGGTGTTTATAGACATACACTGAGTATTTTTTCAGGCTCATCTAAACAGATGAGTTCCTCTAGCTGTGTTCAGGTTGGGGATTTTTTTGGGGGATGTGCATGTATCTAACAGTGTGTGTGTTTAAATAAATAACTGTCATAGAAGGATAGCTACTCAGGGACACACACCATTGCATGCTTATTTTCTCAGACAAAAGATACTCTTTTTTTAATTTTTACACGAGACTTTTAAAATTTACATGGATCAATAGAGGGCCATAATGAATGTGATCATTAGGACTCTATTACCAGGTGGGCTTTGTTCCAGAGGAACAGAGGCCTCACCCAATGAATTTTATTTTCAGAGTTTAATGAGGGAGGGGGAGGTTGGTCAGTTGGACCTGGGTTTGAGTGTCTGCTCTGCTTTAGTAAGGGACCTGGGGGCTCACTGAGCCTCTGTAGCTTTAAGCAGAAAACAAGACTCATTCATCTGAATCTCTTCTGTTGTCCAGCTGGTCCCCTACCTGGGCTGACACTGTGTCTTGGGACAGCCTGACTCTTCTTACAGACCATTTCTTAAATGAAAAGTTTCTCTTTGCTCTTGTCTAATAGCAAAATAAAATATGAATGTAAGCTCGTGTATATATTTCTCTCCAGTTTCGTTGTAAAAGCAATGACCAAGCCGGAAATCAATAAAGAGTGGGATGGTACTTTCATTCCCACATTTAACCACTATTAGCAGATTACCATTTTGGACCATTTCCTTCTAGACCTTATTTTCTCTTTATAATGATGAGGGCCATAACAGCAGAAGCTAAACATGTTATTCTGCAGTGCAGTTTCTGTACTTAATATTATATTACACATGTAGAACTTTCCAGCATCCTTACATATAGATGTATGTATTCATTTTAATTGCCTCATAACATTCTGTAGTGTGGATGTACCACCATTTCTTTAACTGTTCCCAAAATGGTGGACTGTGTTTCCATTTTTTTGAGTTGTTAATAACGGTTATAATTTTGGGGCACCTGGGTGGCTTAGTCAGTTAAATGTCTGACTTTGGCTCAGGTCATGATCTCATGGTTTGTGGGTTTGAACCCCACATCAAGCTCTGTGCTGACAGCTCAGAGCCTGGAGCCCACTTCTCTCTGCCCCTTCCCTACTTACATTCTGTCTCAAAAATAAATAGATGTTAAAAAATAAAAAAAAAAAATAATGATAATTATCTTGTATATCCTTGTGCATTTAAGAAAGTATTTCTAGGGCATTATTCCAAGAAATGGAATTGCTAAGTCAAAGCAGATACATAATTTAAATTTTGGAAATGCCACCATATCAGTCAGTGGCAACAGCCTTCACATGTTGCATCAACGCCAAAGTGTGTAACAGGCAAAGGCCAAACAGGAACAATGTGTAAAATAAGAAGAAATACTCAGAAATCATAAAAAAAATACAAAGAACCACTGTCCAATATTAAAAACAAATAATGAAAATAAAAGGATGTAACAGTTTTTCCCCGACACTTACAAATTAAGAAAAGTAACATAAAATCCAAGGTTAGCTGGTTTTCAAGAGATACATTCACCTAAATACTATTTAGGGGAGTTTAGAACATTTGGGAGGAGAATTTGATTAACAGAATGAGCCTAAAATCTACTATTTTCACCAAAAAGTACTCACTAAAGTGACAGAGCCACACTGAAGCAGGGGGACTAGAGATAGAATTCAGCATCCAAGTGGAAGTTGCTTTCAAGGTGAGAATCAGGGGCACCGTGTAGAGCCTGTGGATGAGCACAGTGTCCCCCATAAAGTGGGTTAGGAAGGTAAAATTGAATTCCTGTTGGATTAATCAGCCAACAACAGGTATGATGAAAGTGTGGCATGCACAAAGGAGGATTTTTTCATGCAAGTTAGACTGTTTGTAAGGTCATTTTTGTTTCAAAGAGTGATGCTAAATTTCTTAAAATTATGAATTCAAAATCTTGCTTTTTTACGGTTTTCTTTTCAACTTTGTAAATTCAGCTTCTAAAACCGTATTCTACTTGTAAGTCTAGCAAGTATTAGCACTCAGGTCTAAAGCCCTTTGAATAATGCTTAAGCCCATTTATGGACTTAGTGACTTAAATACCTTCAAATGTATTAAACTACATTTATAATATGATTTATTTACTTTCCAAGTTGTTCAGTTTACTGCATTAATGCCACAAATATTTCTACAAGTTAAGCATCCAGAAAACGAACATTTAACTTCGGTGAACTCTATTTATCTTAGATGTTCTACTAAGGAAGATTTTTAAGGTCTAAGTTGGTCATCTTACACTTTTTAAATTGGTGTTTATAAGGCCAAATTAGGCCACATAGGCCAAATTTCTTTAAAATTACAAATGCAAATTCAAAGTTTTATTTCAGTCTTGCTACAAGATAAAAGACCCATCTCCGGCCAATTCAAAGATCCATTCTTGGCAGAGGCTTTATTTAGGGGCCTTTTAAATATGTCCCTTGTTAGACTGAATTAAAAAAAAAATAATTAATGATTATTAAACTCCTGGACTTGATGCAAGACTGTTTAAGTCAGGTTCCCTGTAAGGTTGACCATCGACTGACATTGGTCTTAATCCTATTAAAATCCATGATAAATATGCTTAAGCATATTTATCAAAGTCAATTATACTAATTTCTTCCCAGCAAGATGTAGATTATATTATACAAAAGTTTCTGGCTGAGATCGGCTTTGGGACCATTTTTCTCTTTCAGTACCTTATTCCTTCTTAACCCTCAAATATTAATACTAAGATTTTGTTCATCTTAAACTTTTGATACTAAATTCAGAAATTTCTGGCATTAAAATTTGTGTGCCTAAAGAAGACACTGACTCTGCTAAATGACGGAGATAGAAACATGAGCTTTGTTGATATTAGTGGAACACCTTGAACACTGGTTATGTGTGGGTTCTCAGTCAAGGGCTCCATGACATCCTGGTGGACCAGCCATGAAGTCTATTGCCCTGAATTCAAAGGCCAACTTTGAGTCCTGAGTATATTTTCTATTTTTCTTAATAATTTTAAGAATTCAACAATTTGGTAGTGAAAAGAGATTGAAAACAAGATCAAAACCTCTTTTCCTCATGCTTTATCCCTGAATTTATAGAATTTATAGAATGAAGTATATAGCATTGTACTAATTATATAATATGTCCTTTATTCTCTACCTCGGGTTTATTTCTTCCCATTTAACACAGTTTTCACTGTCATTAAGACCTCTTTAGCTACCAAAAATATCTTGAAAAAGTCTAACCTCGCAGCTCTAAGTTTGCTAATGAGTTTCTGGAATCAGTGGGCAACTACATGAAGCCTCCCTCCCTCCCGCTCTTGGCAGAAGTGATGTCCTAATGCATGCTGAGAGTTTGCTTGTAAGGAGCTGGATCATCTTCCATTGGAGAGAAGGTGCACAGTGTTTGAGAATACAGGCTTCAGTGACAGGTAGTGTGGCTCACGTTTCTGGCTCTGTCGCTTCATAGTTAGACAAGTTATTTACTCTCATCTTGTCCTACTTTCCTCATTTATAAAATGGGGAAAATGACACCATTAAAGCAACGTCTCAGATATGACTGTGTGCACATCTCCAAGTTTCATTTTAAGCTTGGTAAGAGGAAGGGGGTAAGAGGAAAGCCTTCAAGAAAGCAAATCTAAATTGCCTCTTGGTGGCTGTATTTTGTAGGAGATTAGCCATGAAAACGATGTTTGGTTAAACATCATTAGGGTAGTCACAAAGCTGGTTAAAGGTCATTGCATTTTGGAATATCTGGTTAAAGGTGACAGTAATCAATGTGAGCTAGATAGGTAAATTGAATTTCCCAAACAGCCTTTTTATCTCATTAATATCTATCAGAAATTGCACACAGCTTATCAGGAATGCTAGATGTTTCCTCTCAGGAGCTCTTAAGTGGCATCATTCAAAAGTGTTCTGCTTCAGATCAATTTGGAGCCGGTTATCCCTGTAAGTACCTGGGAGATAAAATTGTTGCGACCCAACAATACAGCCCAGTAGTCACAAGTAATCAGAAGGGATTACATCATTTCTGTGCATCCATAAAGACCACTAAAGAGGATCCATTCATGGTGTGCATCAACTTCACCACCTCTTCGCTGTGTTTTTCTCCCTTCTTTAAATTGCCCTTCATCTATGACTGTGCAGAAAGCTCTCTTTACTTGTATCACTATTTCTTTACCATTAAAAAAAAAGTGAGGCTCTTGTGTCACCCCTCATCCCCACTCACCTCTTATTGTGCTTCTCAGTGTCAGGCAGGTAATAACAAACAAAAGAAGGCCAGATACACTGCAGCTAACTAAAGAGGCTTCGCTAAAAGTGGGCAGCTTCAGCTGACTGTTGCACTCCAGAAATGTCCATCCATCCATCCGACCACCCATTCATCCATTCATTCCTACAAGCATTCATCCAGTCAATCAAAAATCATTTATTGAGCACCTACTGTTTACTGCATTGATACTCAGTGAACAAGAGAGAACAACTCTATGGAGCTTACTTTCTTGTGTGGAGAGATAGGCAACAAATCATAAACTGAGCGCATAAGCAGAGTATACAATGGTTTAGAAGATACAGTAAAATGGTAGACAAAAGAGGTAGGGTTGAGAGAAGGGATTGGGTATGTAGACAGAAGGGGGGTTTGCAATTTTAAATAGTATAAATGTGGGAGGCCTCTTCCATAAGGTATCATTTGAGCAGAGACAGGGAGACAGTGAGGTGTGGGTTGTGTAGGCATCCAGGGAAGAACATTCTAGACAGAGGGAATCTCAGTGAAAGACCCTGACAAAGGAGCATCCCTGGTATGCTTTAGGGACAATGAGGAGGTCAACTGGAAAGATGGAAAGCTGGCTTCTGTGGCTTGGTCAGATGTAGAAAAGGGAGAAGATTAGGGGTGAATTCAGAGAATTAATGGGTGTACAGATCAGCAGGGACTGGTAGGTCATTTGAAGGATGTTTCTTTTACCCTGAATACAGCAGGAAGCCATTAGAGAGTTTCAGTACGACCTACCTTAAGGGTTAAGAAGATCTCACTTGCACTTGTGTTGGGAATTGACAAAAGTGGAAGCTGGGAGGTCAGTTCGTTGAAGACTACAGTTGTTGAAGCGAGAAATGCTGGTGGCCCAGACCACAGCGGTGGCAATAGAGGTGATGGGAAGTGGTCAGATGCAGGACAGATTCTGGAGGCAGAACCAGAGGGCTTGCTCCTACCTTGGACCTGGACTGAGGGAAGGGATTCAAGACAGTAAGTGTCAAGTATGGGGTTGCTGTCACCTGATGGTGAAGGATATGGGTGGAAGGTGGGCTGGGGGAGAAGCAGGACATAAATTTAGACATGCAAAGTTTGACACATCTGTTAGACACCCAAGTGGAGCTGTGAAGCAGACAGCTGCATTTATGAGCACAGAGTATAAACTCAGAAGTCACTGGCATATACTTATGAGACTTGCAATGTCTATTGCTCAGTAATCTGGTTTTTGTGTACGAAAAGCCAAAAATGGGTATTAAGTATACGAAACTTTTTAAATTATAAATGAATGGACAGACTACATTTTCCGGAACTATCTTGAACCCCACTGGTTCCCTAATGCTTTTCTCAAGCCTCATCTGCTCCAGCTGGAAACTTTTTCATGGTCTCAGTGAAAGCTAAGTTGGGGAAATAACCACTCCGAACATTCTTGAGGAAAACTCCAGGCAGTCTTTTTGTTCTTCCTAATGCCAATGGAGAGAACTTGTGGTTAGCAGAAACTGTGCTGGCCAGGATGTTTGAAGCTGGGCTCTGGTTTACGTTCTCAGAAATGTCCATCTTTGGCCGTCTGACTGGCACAATCTCCCAACATCTTGACAAATTCTTTCCTTTCTTCGAAGCAGCTTCTTTGGCCTTTAAAGAGAAATGTTTTGTTCTCTTGTATATCCTTATGAACAACCTGCCACACCAGAAAACAACAGCAGTGAAGCAAGAACCATGCACCCCCACAGGCTGGGTGGTGGCCACTGGAGAGGTCCATGGACCGGTCTGGAGGACTTTTCTTCCCACTTCACCTCTGCCCTCGCTTGTCCACAGCCCCAACCAGCAATGATCTTTCTCTTTCAGAACAAGTTTTGATTTGGGGGAAAATTACAAATTGTCACTTAAATCTCATTATAATTTTTGTCCATATTCCATTTTTTCCCTCTCCTTCCATTTGTCACTCTCATCTGCCTTTCCTTCAACTCTTTCTGTCCTCACCCTTCAGCCCATGCATTCTCTGTTTTGATAAAGAAGCAAATAGCTTCCAGTGGGTCTTTCCCACTCTCTAAGTCCTTGCTGACACACATCCCTGCATTTGCTTGTTTGGGCTCCTGGACAGGACAAAGGCAAGTGTCGCGCTCGTGCTGACGGCTTTCTTTGTTAAACCAGTGTGCACCAAGAGAAAGCACATCCATCCAAATCCAGTTGCCTATGAAGTATCATTAGAATTTGAGGAGATAGGAATTCAGAGTGATTATCTCCTAACAATTTGAATTGAGGGCTTTACATCTAAGATAGTGACGTCTCTCACCCTTAGTGGGCCCTTCTCACTTTGGTAACACCTCCATTGTTCTCTTTCTGGGTCATGCCTTCAGTGCTCAGTTTATGGCAAGTAGGGAGAAAAAGAAACAAAGCACAAGTTAAAATGAACTGATTAAAGAATGTGGAAATTATACTCATAAAACTGCCCTTGTTAAATAAGCAAATTGGGGTTATGCATCTTTTATTTTGAGTGTCAGCTTTACAGATGAGTTTTTCTAATCATAGTATGCGTTGAACCAAAATGAACCAAGCTACAAACATCCATTCATTTTTTTTCTCATTCTAGGAATATTAGATTTTTTTTCTTACCAAAGTACTCTTTTCCCTTTCAGAAATATATCATTTTTTAAAGTGACCATAAGCAATGAATTTCTATCCTACCCTTTCACTGGCAAATTGAGTTTATTAACACTGCAACATGAAGTCTGTGTGAAGCTTATTAAAGATGTGTTCAAAGTGCCCACATATTTCTTACCATTTTCCCTCAGGCCTCTCCTACTACATGCCAGACTGAATTTGGCAATCTTGAGTTTTAAAATATTTTAACGTATAGAATAGAGGGAAAACAAGGGTTTTCATTTGTTTTTGTATTCATAGAGTGATGTTTTACAAAAGGTTAAGATTCTGTTAGTTGAAAGTCCTGGAATCCCAGCTCAAGCCAGCCTGAATGGAATAGGGCTTTTTCTAGAATGATCTTGGGTTATCTCACAGCACCTGATACAGATTAAAACAGGCAGCCCTCAGAAGTTCAGGGGTGCAGCCAAATCTTGGAATAACCAAAACCAGCCACACAAGTACTGTCAGAACTCTTGGTCTTTCTGCTGCATTCTGCACCCCAGTATTCTATCTCTGTCTCTCTCACTGCCCACAAGCTTTCTTCCTGTGGATGATAACATGGCCCCTGAGAACTTCTGAGTATTCTATAGTGTCAGACGTAGTTAAAAGAGGCTGATGTGGACCTTCTTGATACTGAAACCAAGAGAACTATAGGATTAAGTACCTCACCACCTGGCTTTGTTCTGCTTTCCATCTTTAAAGCAATTAACTATATGCTGGGGGAAGAAGGGGAGCACGTGTGTGTGTATGTGTGTGCGTGTTTGGCATTGGGACAAGGGGAGTGGAATGGAGTTGGATAGGGGTAAAGAGAGGTTGTGTAACAACTTGACAATTCCAGTGGGGAAAATGATGGAGAAAATGCCCTGCAGGAGCAGTGTGATCCAGAAGCAGGGAGGTGCTGGGATGTAAGAGAAGACAGGGGTAGGGTAGGTGGGCTTTCACAGGCTAGCCCCACAGACTCTCCATCAGGGTACACCCTGGGGCAGACATCTTTGCTTGGAATATGTGGATGTGGACACTGATGCCTCAAGTTTCTGTAACTCCCCACAACTCAAGGCTAGTGGGGGGCGGGGACTTTGGTCCATATCAGTGACAAGCCTGTTTCTTTCCCTTCGACCAAGACTGAGAGCTGGGAATGGGAATCAAGAGGAAGGATGCAATCTGGAGTAGGGAAGGGACCACTTGTTTTTGCTTATGTGTTGATTGCTTGGTTTCTGTGAACACGTTCCATAGAAAAATTACTGGTTCCTCTTTCCCCTCCCCCCTTCTGTTCTTTAAGCCACAGTTAGATACTATGGAGTTACCGATATGCTTTCCCCAGACATAAGCCCTGTCAGCACAATTGTACGTTTGCTGTGCTGAGCGGAAAATTTCTAATAATACGTCTGAACATATGCAGGAATATTAGTTTCTGGGCTTTGAAACAATCATTGCTGGAGGGTTTTCTACCTATATAGGACACTTAGGATAAATCATCTTACTTTTGCTTGCCTCACATTCTCAGAGGCTACATAATGAACCCTTTTATTGTATTAGACCACTCCTGTAACTTCCTTACTCAAACCCTCTCCCCCTTTAAATTCATGGTATTTTTTATATTTCAAGATTATTTTCAAGAGTTCCCATATTTATCACTGCTTTTACTCTTAATTATATTCATTATTAATATTGAGCATTCACCAGGTTATTTCTGTCACAACCATTCCTGTGCTGTAGAGATTTTAAGTTGCGTGTGTAAGAAGTGAAGAGAATTAATTGCCCCAAGACATCATGCAGCAAATGCCTGAGCTGGGATTCGAACCCAGATATAAGTGACCCTAAAGCCCATGATCTCTGTCCAGAAGATATGAACCTTTGCCTTCACTCCCATTAATTCAAGTGGTGCTTGAAGTCTGTCCTTCCTATCATTTTTGTGATATAATGTGTTCATTTTATTTTGTTGTGGCCATGCTTAATATCTTGAATTTTCACTTAATCCAGTCTCAGTTTGTTATAATCCTTTTTGCTAAGCATTTGCAGTAGCTTTATGATAGCCCATTAATTTTATGTACTAAAAATTCCCTAAGAAGTTTTCTAATGTTGGACATCTACATTGATTCATCATGGCTGCCTTGTGAATGATGTTAATTAGCATGCATAATCTTTATATTTTGAAATATATTCTTAAGATAGAGCCATTTAAGTATGATCGCTGGGTCAAATTATATGAATGCTTCAGAGAATTTTTAATGTGTGTGGTGAAAATGTTTTTCAGAATAGTCGTACTGTTTTCATCATAAGTAGTAAAGGCCTCATTTTAAGGGTGGGTTGGCATTTTTTGAAATGATAAAGCTTCCTTGCATGTTAAATGAGCAGGTAACATCTTTTCAAATTTCATGTGTAGTTTAAAATAGATTCCTGGCCATCACCCAGAAGAGAATCATGAGGACAGTGACCTCAATTATCTGCCCCTTTTCCCTTCCCTTTAAAAATGCAAAACCTTTCCAAAATGCAAAATTGCAATCTTTGTACATTTTGTTCAATGGTAAATGAAAAATCTTACAGATCCTGACCACTTCAAATTAACTTTAAGTCAATGGCAATTTGCCCCAATGTTGAAATGCTTCATGTAATTGCCTAAATCAGCTGTGAGCATTTCATCTCACAGTAGTGCTGGACAGACCTGTGTCTTGCAGTTAAGCCAAAGACTTGTTTTGCTGTTACTCAAGTCTGACTTAGTATAGAAATACAGAAGATCAAATTCTTCTATCAGTCCATGTAGTTGGGTATCAGACATTTTTGTGTTTTCCCTTCATGTCAACTGAGTTGGTTTATTTTGTTTGCTTTTGCTTTGTTTCCTTAGGTGTTTGCCAAACTACTGTGAACATGGAGGAGGCTGCTCCCAGTCCTGGACTAGCTTCTCCTGTAACTGCAGTAACACAGGTTACAGTGGCGCTACCTGCCATAACTGTGAGTGTTTCTGACTTACCCACAGAATGGGCACACCTCCAGGAGTGCCAGTGCTGACTTCAGGATGCGCTCAACGTGGGGCAGGCTCTTTGGGTTCATTCATTCAACACGTGTTTCTTGGTGGCCATGTGGGATACATATAGGACTATAAGCCATATCCTCAGAGAGTTTGTGGCCTGCCAGGAACACAGATAGGAAATGGAATAAGTGTTGGAGGCAGAGGAGAGACCATGTGCCCTAGGCTCACCAAGGGGAGCTATTAGGTCAAGGGTGTTGTCTGGATGGGCTCGGTTAGGCTACTCGGTTAGACCTGTCAGTGGCTTAAGTAACCAGTGGTTGTGTCATGCCTGTGTTACATGCTTATGTCACATTGGCAGGGGCCCCTCTTCCACTTTGTCCTCATTCTGGGATAACTGGCGGTGCTCTGACACCCAGGAGGTTGCTGTGGCAGAGAGAAGAATGAGAAAGCATACACTGGCCATTGAAAGTTTCCCCCTGGGAGTGGTAAACATCACGTCCACTCACATTCTATTGGCTAAGGAAAGTCACAAGGGCACACCTCAATTCAAAAGTTGCAGTCTTGCTGTGGGATCAGAGAGAACCAGCATCTAGATGATAACTTCCGATGACGGCATGTCAGTGTTAAGGAGGCTTCAAATAGAAGGCCTGAGTTGATCTTTGGTAGGAGTGTGGCAGAGAAAGAAAAGAAAAAGGAGACTGAATGTGTGAGTGGCTTGACGTGGCTGGAGAGTGCTGATAGTAAGAAGTAAGAGAGAAAGCAGGGTGAGTGAGGGAGGCTGGAGCACACAAGGAATAAGGGGCGATGAGTAAAAAAATAAATGACTAGCTGGGGCCCCGATTACTGTAATTTTATAGTCTCGTTGGGGTCACCAAACAAAAACACACGACAAAATAGAGGTTTGCCGTTTACAGAATCGTGTGTCAAACTGTGTGAAGTGAGCTGTAAGGATAATTTAGAAAGACACAATCTGAAGGTGCTGGCTATAGTTGTGGGAGATTTCATCGAAAATGTGAGCTGTGAAATTGACTTCGACGGTAGAGAGGTAGGAGGTGGAACTGTTAGAAAAATGTAAGAACCGAGCCAGGGGGCTGCTGAGGACTACGGTGAGGCCCAGCAGGGGTGGACCTCACCAGGGTTTCCTAAGTTCCTGCTGTTGCCAGGATGGCACCTAGAGATTCAGAAAGCAAATGGGAGATGCCGGCAGTGCTGAGATCAGACTCTGATGCAGGGGGCACTGTCGTCACTGTCAGCCCTGAACACCTCTCAGCCATTAGACAGCCTTTCTGTGCCTTGCAAGGTAGCATTTACCAGTCATGCCCACAGAGATGTCTAGTCACATCAGAGACGACACAGCCCAAAGGTCATCACAGATGATGTTACTATTTCTTGGATGCCTGTGGAAATGAAAAATACCACCTGGCTAAAACCCCGCCTGGCTTTATAATGAAGTATATTATTGGGGCACCTGGGTAGCTCAGTTGGTTGAGTGTCCGACTTCGACTCAAGTCATGATCCCAGGTTCATGGGATCAAACCCCACGTTAAGAGAGTAGAACGTGCTTGGCATTCTCTCTCTCTCTGTCTCTGTCTCTCTCCCTGTCCCCTTCTCTGTCTCTCTCCCCTGCTTGTGCACATGCTCCCTCTCTAAAATAGAGCTAAAAAATATTTTTTTTTATTTTAACAATATAATGAAATATATTATTTAAAATTTTCTATTTAGAAATTTGGAACACAGTGAAGGGAACACTGGACTAAGAGAGATTAAATTTGGATTTTACCTGGCTCTTGTACTTGAATAAGCATATCATTGTGTCACTCCAAAGCTGTTTCTTCACAGACTCTATACTAATGAAATCTTGTGGGCCCTTTTAAGGCTAAAATTACATGTTTTGTTTAAGATTCCTAGTAAATACCAACCTATGAGTGTTGAGCCTAATTCCAGAGATATCATCCCTAAGTAGCCAAGAACAATGTTTACTTGCATAGACACATTGCAAGACATGTATAGTACTGTCTGGATTCTAGATTGTCACATCAGTGCCCTTGTGAGATGCTCAGTGACCACCAGAAGAGCCATCAATGTAATGGTGAGAACCTTGAAGAAAATTTAAGTCAGAGCTGCCCAAATTTTGGCAAAATCACATGACAACATTCTATGAGTTTTCATAGCTTATTCCATTCACTTTCTCCTAATTTAACACTATGTCGAGGAGTTCATCTCTATGGATACTCTTCTCCTTTAATTTTCTCCATCTATCAGGCTAAAAATAGAATATTTCCAGCTTTTAAAAAAGTGTGAAGTTGAAAATCAATGGAGGTGAGGTGCTGATTTTTAATGGAACGCTATCCCAGCTGATGAGCAGGAGACTCAACACACAAAGCCTTAAAAATACCATTCTGGGGGCACCTGGGTGGCTTGGTCGGTTAAGCATCTGACTTCAGCTCAGGTCATGATCTCACACTCCGTGAGTTCGAGCCCCGCGTCAGGCTCTGTGCTGACAGCTCAGAGCCTGGAGCCTGTTTCAGATTCTGTGTCTCCCTCTCTCTCTGCCCCTCCCCTGTTCATGCTCTGTCTCTCTCCATCTCAAAAATAAATAAACGTTAAAAAAATTTAAAAAAAAAATACCATTCTGTTTTTATAACACCTTCTATTCCCCTTGCTGTGAAATTGCTCAGTGCTCTATGATAGGTTGCCACACTGTTAGGCTCTTTCTTCCCTTCTGGGCACCCAGCCAGGAGAAATCAGGTCCTTGGATGGTTGTGAGGGCTGGCAAACACACCTGGTATGCCTGTGCAATTCAAGAATTTGTCATCTTCTAACTGATTTCTTCCCCTTCCCCAGTTGGGTGAGGACCGTTGTTTTCAGTCAGATTTGTAAATTGAGTGAACCAAGGCATGCTTTCCTGCCTGCAAAAAGCCTGTCCTTCCTAGCCCCCTGTGCTGCCCCCCACATGGGGCATCAGAGATGAAAGTTGCCAAAATGCAGAAGACAATACATAGGCCCCTAGGCCCCTTGGCCCTCCACCACGTAAGAAAACTACCAGAGGGGTAGCTGATCCCTCAAAGCTCACAGGTAGCAGGCTTGGTGGTATTTGAGGACATCCTCAGATTGAAACAACCCAAGCAAGTTCACAGCCCCACTCCCATGGAAATGGCAATGTCTTTTGTGTGTTGGGGCCTGTGTTCTTGAAGCAGTTATCCACACAACATTATATACAGTCTTCAGATTTGTAAGACAGTTCGTATTACTCAAAACTGATAATTTCTTGAGTATTCTTAATCCTTTGTTTCTTCAAGCTCTTCAGGGTGTTTTAATTTTTCATTATGGTGCTTCTAAGTGAATGTAAACCAACAGGGCTGAGGACATGTAGGATTAACTTCTTTCTGTCCAGCTTTTGTGGATAAGAGAGGAGTCTGGGTAAAGGGAAGGGTATGATGGACTCTAAGAAATAGCACAGTGGGAACCCAACGTGTTTAGACAGAGCGGGTTGCTGGTAAAAGTAGATCTATCATCATTCCATTTCAATTTTCCTTCCACCTTACCTGATGACACATAAAGACGTTGGGCATACAAGTTACATTTCTTTTCAAATACACTTTGTTCAAAACCTTCAAGACTGTTGAAGAAGGAGGTGGTGAGCATGTGGGGAATTCCTGTCTCCAGATAGGGAAGATATGTGAGTCTCTCACTTATCCCATGAGCTGTCATTGAGCCCTATTGTGTCGTGTCTGTAAGTTGTTTTGGTTAGAAGCCGCCTTCTCTGCATTGTATTCTGTTCTCCAGAGGAATAACTGAAGGTATACCAATGTTTGCAATCCACACAACCCCTGGCAACCCAACCAATGAGCAGAGCTTTCAGACCACCAGAGTTAGTCACCCGTGTTCTTGGTTTGATGCAACGTGCAGGTTTAGAAGGTTATGTAGTTAAAGCCAAACTTCTAAACAGGTACAGTATATTTTGGTCATGCTATCCTATGAGTGCAAGTTAATATTAAAAGGAAGAGGTTTTGATTATGGGAGTTTAATGCATAATTAGTCTACCATGTAATGATAAAGTCATATGGTATTACTATCTCCATTTTATAGAGCATCACATGGCAACCCAGAAAAGTTACGTACCTTCCTCAATATCACACAGCTAGTGGAGCTGGATCTTGAATGAATGGAATCTGGCTTCAGATGCCAGACACATTTTAAGCTCTGTGTTTTATTTCCTTTCTTAAACACATAAGACATTTGCAAACCTCTCTATGTGAACTTAATGGTGAGGCATTCATGACTTCCTTCATATTGCTTGAGACACACTGGGATATTGTGATACGTGATTGAAAATGTAGAAGACTGCGAGATGAAGATGTTTTTGCATTCTAGAATAATCGTGCAGTCATCATGGAAGAAAGTAGGGTGAATTAGCACTTGAAAGACAGCAAAAATCAAAATGAATGTAAGAAATAGGAAAGCTTATGGAAACAGGCAAGAGCCAAGACGTGATGGTAGGAATATCTATGCTGTACTTTGGAACACTGCATATATTTCCCTGGCTTCAGGAAGGAAAGATAAATAGCTCCATTCATTCCCAAAGCCCAAATGATATTCCTATAAAGCAGTTTCCCCTAGGGGAAATCTGAGCTCATTCCCATTATAACCAAACCTTTTTATGTGCTATTGCAATATCTATAAATACCACTTTAATGATTACATAATAAATAGTCCATTTAATGACTTTTATTCAAACATTGTCATCTATTTTTTTGGAGGGGGGGTGGAGAGGACCTGTGTTGTTTCCAAGTATTTATTATTATAACCAACTGTTGTGAGCATCTGTGTGCTTAAGTAATTTTTAAATCCCTCATAGTCTATTGTTTCCTTAGGATGTCTTAGTAGTGGTATTACTGAGTCAAAGACCATGAATAGTCTCAAGGATCTTGATTCATATTTTCAGCTTGTTTTCCTAAAGTCTGGCTACAGTTTGTACTCTGATTATTATTTTCTGACACCTTGTTTTGCCTTCTATGCCAGAATTGTTTGCTGCAACTTAAAAAAAAAAAAAAAACCTCTTCCACTTGCATTTTTACTAAAACATTTGAATATTGAAATGGAAATTATTATTGACCTTCATGGTGACTTCCAGGTAAAGAAAACGGTTGATGTATTTATTTATTTTTATTTTTTTAGATGACTTATACCATAAGAATAAGACTGTCTCTCTCTGTAGAATTCTACTTTGTCATGCAACAAGTACCTTTTGAAAGCCCATCTGGTGTCAGTAACTATGCATGTGATCCCTTTCACATTGAGTGGACTCAATAAGTGACACAAGGACTTACTTATCATCTTCTCTATGTCTCCTATTGAGTGGGAATGTCCTTGATCTTCTCACTATGTCTGATGACATTCACATGGTCCCTTTCCAGGGTCTCTTTACCATTTCCCAGCCTTGGCTAATCTCTTTTTGCAGTCCTTCCTGACACCTTCACAGTGCCTTTTAGCTCACTTTGCAGCTGGGCAAGAGGATGTCAGCTTTCTTCCTCTCCCAAGCCTGATATAGTGCTTCTCCCATTGGGCAGTCAATAGCCGGGTATTGATTGGGAGCATGTCAAGTTGTCTGGCTATCAGACTCTACACTAGTCATCACAGAGGGATAACGCTTCTGCTGTTTTAAGAGTAGGTAAATGGTCTGTAACCGCATGGCATTTCGTGGTTGGAGCGACAGGTTAGAGAGGGTGGGGGATTCTGGTAATAAGAGGCTTATTTAAAGGCATCGCTTATAGCTCTTAGCTCAGAGCAGCTCATATCCTAATATTATTCTGTGGGTTTCTTATCAAGATCTAAAGCAAATTCATCTTCATGCGTAACCCCAGTGCCTTCTGCAGATGTTCCCAGCTACAACTAGACACCTAAAGGAGAAGAAGAAATAAATGAATAATAGTAATAAATTGTGGAATCCACGCCCTGCTTCATTTTATGACACTAACCACAGTCTTTTGTGTCATCATTATTTTTATTTATGTTAACTCCCCTAGTGAGACTGAAAACTCCTTTGGAGAAGGAACCACGTCTTGTTTATATTTGTACTAAACACAGCCAAGGAACCGGTGGCATAAAGGGCACACCGTGTAATTGGCGAGACGGAAACTTAAGTGGGAATGGGTCATTCAGTGTGCCATTAGATGGAGACTCCATAAGGACAGGGTGGTATCTGAGTCTTTTCTGTCTCCAGCCACTGATTTCCACCTGACACACAGTAGAAATCTGCTGTTTGCTGTGTTCACGAATACATGAGGTACGAGCACGATGTAGTGGTAAGTTACTGGGGCACAGGCATGGTCACTTTCTGTGCGGAGGTGAGAAAGTTTTCTCAGTAATTGACCTTTGAGCCCTGAAGCCTTACTAGGGCTCAGAGGATGAGAAGGAAGAAGAGCAAGGGGAAGGAACAATGAGCAACATGTAAAAAGGCAGAGAGACATGAGGGTCACGCAGCAAAGAGAGGTCTATCCAATGCCCAGCATGGCTAGAATCTGAAGTGCAATGGGGAAGTTGGATCGGAAGGCAATGCAGCCAGAGTAAAGGAAGGGGGCTACTTTCAGAAGGAGCTTGCTTCTCTGTTGAGCATTGAGGAGCCAGCCATGGTTTGTTGGTTTCCCTTTAGTTCTCAGAAATGACTTGCTAATATTTATTTTGTTGTTGTTTGTATTTTGCTTATCGGAGTTTCTTTTTTTAAAGGGAATTATAACTCTGATGGTTTTGCAGAGCATGCACTGAAGTTGTAAGATGAAGATATGGGCAGAAGGAAGAGATACTGGATGCTCTTTACAATTGTGTGGACAGCAAATAATGAGAGTCGTGGCGAGCTAGGAAGAAGGGACCTGACTTGAAAGGCGTATCTAAAATTCGATCAAACAGACTTGAAGACAAATCGAATACAGCAGAGAGAAGGATGACTGTTAGCTTTTTAGCTTGGAAGACTTCATGAATGAAGAATATAGTGACTAAGTTCTCAGGTCTGTCTGGGCCTGACAGCCTCCTGTCAAATCCAGGCCCTACAACTTACAAGCTCTATCACCTAGGGCAATTTATATGAGCTCTGTGTGCTTTGACTTCCTTACTGGTGATATGGGACTAATAATAGTGGCCCCCTAATGGAAATATCATGAGGCTTAAGTAAAATAATCCCCCCTAAAGTATTTAACCTGGCATCTGGCAAATGCAAAGTGCCTGTTTCATGTTAGTTGCTATTTCAACAAGTAGAAGAGGAGATTTAGTGGATGCTGTTATCAGTTCAGTTTGGGGAGCAGTGTCAGTCTGGAGAGGTGCTCACCGTGCTGAAGTAGCTGGAAATCCCTGAGTGAGGCCCGGGAGGAAAATCAGAATCATGAGGGGTCTAGTTGCTGAAGCCTTTTGAGTAGCTGAAGTTGCCCAGGTGTGGTAGGCCAAGGATGAAACCTACAAAGTAAATCATTTTAAAGGACTCAAGAAGGGCTACAGTGAGTCACAAGTGTGAAGGAGTGGTGAGGAAAGAAGAAGGAAGACTAAGAGGAAGTGGTAACTTAAAACACAGAATTGATTATAAATGGACACGTCTGAGTGATATCCCCCATCATAGGGTGTGGTGATAGTTGAATGACCGGATGAGTGTTTAAAAAAAGAAGTTGCAGTTGGGGCACCTGAGGTGGCTCAGTCAGTTGAGCTTCTGACTCTTGATTTCGCTTCAGGTCATGATCCCAGGGTTGTGGGATCAAGCCCTGTGTCGGGCTCTGCACTGAGCATGGAGCCTGCTTGAGATTCTCTCTTTCTTCCCCTGCCCTGCTCATACTGTCGCTCTAAAAACAAAACAAAACCAAATAATAACAATAATAAAGCAATAAAAAAGTTGTAGAAGAGTACAATAAGGGAAGGAAAGAAACCATTTTTCCATAGGGAATCTATGACTATAGAAGTATTGGAAAGTATTGGAATTTGCTGTTCCCAGAACATTTGTGAATTGATGACTGTCACAGGTGTTGCCAGGATCCAGGGTTCAGAACCGCTACCTGCCACTAAGAAGATTTGACTCTCCTTCAGCAGCAAAGGCCATTATCTTTGTATTCATCAGTAAAGAAGTAAGAGAAGGCACTGCTTTCTGCAGGGGCATTGCGTCTCTGTGAAAAGAGAGATTGAAGCAGGTTGAGATGGAGGGAAAGTTCTCAAAGAATGGATGGGGAATGTACCCTAGGGCCAGACTTGGATAGGCAGGGAAGTCTTAAGAGAGTGTTTTTCCAAAGTGAGAACCAAAGGAAGGATTCTATATAAGGAGGAGCACCAAGAATGTTTGAGTTTCTCCCAAGTTACTAGCCTAGGGGTGAGGGAATGGACATTTGTTTGGTTTCAGCTTCTTTTCAGTGCCATGGATTTATTGGGGGGCTAATCTATGTCATCTCACTCTCTGAGGCCCCTTTGGTTCTTAGCTCTGACCTTGTTAGATGGTGGCAATTCTTCAAACCACTGGGTGTTCACATATGCATATTTCTCGACCAGAAAGTCTTCTTAACACTTTTTTTGCCCAAGTAACCGTGTCAAGTCTTCCCAGAAGCCTACCAGGACCTTTCCTAGATGTTGTTCCACTTTGCTCCTTTGGTACCCATTCACGTAGAATTTATTGCACTATACAAACATGCAAAGTTTGGTTCTTATTTACCTTTCCACACTGCTACTATTCTGTGCATCCCTCTTTGTATCATATCTGGCAAATATGGGTGCACAGCAGAGGATCAATGGACATAAACATCTCTTTTATGGCCAAATGCTTAAAGCCACAGAGCTAGAGGAAGTGGGATTTGAACCCAGTTCTAGATGGCTGAAAGCACTTCCTCTTCACATTACAACATCTCTAAGTGGAAGAAAGAGCACTCTTAAATATTTTATAGAACATGGCAGGATTTAATAACAAAACTGATACAAAGACTTCTTATTAGAAAGGAGGAGGAATCAAGGTTGCATAGTCACCTCGGATCAATTTTCTTCCTTTTGAACACATCTCAACGATTTAAGACTTTCCCACAGTCATTTCCTACATGTTAATTTGTTCTGTTTGTTCTTTCCTTCCTCTTTTCCCCATCTCTCCCTTCTTCTCCCCTTCCCGTCATTAATTGAGGCTAAGTAAAGCCAACTTCAAATACTTAGGTTGGATTGACAATGTGCAAGAAATGTAATCACCAGTTTTGGCTTTATTCCAAATCCTTAGAAACAGCAAAAGATCCCCGAATATGAAAGAATATAATTAACTGGAGATAATTTAATTGTTGATGTTGCCTTCCTTTGGAGAACCATTGGTATTTACTTTGAACACTGAGTGGGAACAATGAGCATTTATTTTTAATGTATTTCAATCAACAGAAGACTAATCACCATAGAAATATAAAGCTCTGGTATGTCCCATGAGCTGGAAGTAATCTGGACTGGATACATACATATTAAACTCAATATATGAAGACACATTTTCCATCTGTGCTTCAGCTTTGGATCCAGACATATCTAGGTTATATTTACAACTCCCTGGTCTTGGGCAAATTACTTAGCTTTTTGCAGACTCGGTTGCTTGATCTCTGAAATAATAACAGCTCATTCAAACAGCCATTGCATACACTACAGCTAAGAAACGAGAAACATCTAGCTCAATATTTGTGATTTGGCACTTCCACGTTAAATGGTATCTATTATATATTTAAAATTATGATTATGAAAATTTTGGTGTATTTTTCATATCATTTATAATACTCAGTAATTTATATGCCTGTGCTAAGTCGTTTGGCTGGGAGAACACGTCTCATGTTGTATATTGCAAAACAAAGTTTAGGTTCTGGCGCAGGTGTTGCCATTAGCAGAACTGAGAGGCACAGTGTCACTGAGAAAAGCCCAAGTGGGGGCTCAAGGGGCCAGAAGTTAGAGCTGTCTCTGCCACAGATGGCCTGAGGCAAGTCACATACTCATATAACCCATATTCCTCGGGGGTACAATGTGGATTATATACGGATTCATCGTGGTCACTAAGAAAGATTATTTTGATTTCCTCTGATAGCCAGACTCAGGATGCACGTGCTGACTTTCTGTAGTGTGTTGTTATCATACTGTAAACTTACTGTTTTTCATCTTAGCCATTTTCCAGTGTTCTAGCTCAGGATATTATTTGCATGGATCACATAGCTTATCTCTTGTTGTGGTTTATAAAGCACAAAGTGCTCTTTTACACTGTTACCTCAAAAAATCCTTTAGGGGCACCTGGGTGGCTCAGTGGGTTATGTGTCTGACTTTGGCTCGGGTTGTGATCTCGTGGTTTGTGAGTTTGAGCCCTGCTTTGGGCTCTGCACTGACAGCATAGGGCTCTCTGCCCATCCCCTGTGCTCTCTCTCTCTCTCTCTCTCTCTCTCAAAAGAAATAAAAATAAACTTTAAAAAGAGTGAAGAAAAAGTCTTTCAAAGTAAAACAAGTTAAAATATGAGGGTATAAGGGTCACAAATGCTTAAAGCTCTTACATGTTGCCCTTGAAGCATTTGGTTGAGTTGCACTACTGTGAATTTCATTAGAAATGGATCAACTCAAAGAGTAATCAGCGTAGTAGGTGATGAGTGAATGAGAGAGATGGCATGATCATTCATTATAGGTTATCAGTTTTACTTTAAATGATAGGGTAAAATTGTACTATATAACATGTCATAAAAAAGGAATTTCTAGTGTGCTCAGCTTGAAACTTGCCAAAATATTTTTACTATGTAATTTAGAGATAAAATTTAGAAAATATTTCTTTATCCATTAAAATTCCATGACACGATCACACTGTGACCAATGGCAAGTTATTTCACCAATTTGAGCCTCACTTGCACCATATCCCAAGGGAAAATAATAGAATCTGTTTTTTATTGCTCCTAGGATAAATTCATGAATCAATGAGCATGAAATCCCTTTGACAAGTATGATTCTAGCCCTTCCTTATATGTTCCTTCTTCTTATATATTTACATCAATTTGTTTCCACGGCAACCTTGGTGAGGGACAAGGCAAGTATTTAGAGGAAGGACCCCAATGTTCAGAGAAGTTTAGAAGGCAGAGCCCAAGGACATTCCATTATAAGACTGGAGCAGGACTAAAACCTGGATATTCTTGTTGTCTCTGAATTTATCTGTGTGTGTATCCCACAGAACTTTCCATGGCTGTATCATGTTCTAGCTAAGGTAAGTTGATAGTGGTGAAATTTTAGGGTTATTTCAAAATTCAGTTGGTGTTACCTGTATGGTAAAAGGAACTCTGAGTATATCACTTCTCTGCTTCACATTCTTCAGTGGCTCTCCATTGTCTTAATGATTAAATCCCTGCTTCCCATTTGAGTAAGTATGGCTCTTCATCACCTGGAGCCCTTGTAAATCACACTTTTCAGTCATGATTCCATATGTATCCATGTTATAGTAAGTCTGATCGCTTTCACTGCTAAGCACATCAAATTCTTTTTTCTGCATTCTTTTGACCCTAGATGTTTGTTTGTTTGTTTGTTTGTTTTTAAGTAATCTCTACAGCCAACATGGGGCTTGAACCCACAACCCTGAGATCAAGAGTTGGACGCTCTACCCGCTGAGCCAGCCAGGTACCCCTGATCCTAAATGTTTCTCCTGACTTTTTCTTCCAGATAATTCTCTATTCTACCTCGATGCTCTGCTTGAGGATCACCTATTTGATCTTTCGTTAGCATTAACTTATTAAGCTCCTTGAGGACAGGCACTTGGGCTTTTCATGCCGGTGCCCTCAATACCTAGCATCGGCTCTGGAATATGGCGTATGCAAAATAAATGTTGAGAAAATGGAGTTTTTACTGTCAGCTTGTTGGCATTTCCTTCATGTGTGTTTGTATATCTTCTCCACTGAGAGGAGAAAGACAACACAATGTATGATACCAAGGTCAGTTAGGCTTTCTCTTTGGTCACCATGAAGAGAAAATTCCTGTTTTTCACTTGAGTGGAGCCCTGAGGCTCTTTCTTTGAATTAGGAGCACATTTCTTACGGACCCCCACGTACAGTCCAGTCCCCCATTAGCTCCCAAACTGGCTTGTAAATCATCTTTCAGGCAGCATAGGTGTAGTCTGCATTTGAATATATTAGCGCAAAGAGGATTTTTGGGTGCGTCAGTATATGTAGAAAACATGAAAAGGAAATGAAGCTGTCCATTGTCAGAGCAGGACGTGTAACTGAGTTTATTAGTCTGTCAACGGACGAGTTGTCAGAGTCGTGTTTTGGCAGTGCAGATTTCCCACTGGCAGCTAATGTGATGATGAAGACCTTGGCAATCATCCCCTTGCTCCTGTCTCCCTGATCCCACTGTCATGATGGCTGAAAGAGGAACCAAGTGAATCGTCTGCTGACATTTGATTTCATGGCCGTGTGTTGTCCAAATGGGCTTTCAGTGGGATAAATGTTACATAATCTGCAGTCTGCCTGGAGCTCACAGGCCATCAGTGTAAGGACCTATGCTCTACTGATTCTACCTAGGGGAAGTCTTCAGTCTGATGACATTAGCAGGGGATTGTCAAAAGAGGTAGGCAAAAAATTAAATTGTGTTTTGTTTTATGGACATGAAGCATGAGAAGAGAACTTTAGTTTTACGGAGATAAAGTACGAGAAGAGAAATTCATTCACTTCCAGGCTCTGGCAATTAAAAATTGGGTAACCTAGGAAAAATTACTCAAATTCTCTGAAACTTCCTTTTCTTACCTCTAAATATAGGAGTAATCATGTCTGTGTCTTAGGATTTTTTTTTTTTTTTTTTGATGATAAATAAGGGATCACTTTGGAGCGTCAGGTATGGTGCCTTATGTAGGAGGCTCTCTTGATTTACTTACTTTGCTTCATAAATCCTCCACACTTTTACCTTTTCTGGTCTTCAGTAGAGAGCTTTTAGATTAGTAACAGATGCTGATTTCTATGTTTGGAAAGGACCTTTCAGTACAAATATGTTATTTACATCCTTCCTCAAGTGATGCTGTAGAAACAGGGTGATCAATACCTCCTGCTATTATTGTGCCTCTCTGGTGGGTAGAAGATCTGCTTCTCTTAGAAGCTAATACCTTCTTTTAGCTTTCTCTGGTTAGTCTTTCTTATGCCTTCTATGAGCCTACCATGGACAACCTGCCGTTTTCTCTTCTTGCTTGGTGTTGAGAAGTTCCCCCAAAGAGGAGGACTTGACATGATTTTCTTCCACCTCTATCATACCTCTGTTGCCTTGAATTAAGTATGATATCAGAGGTCTCCATAGATCTTATAATCACTGGATTCAGAAAGTACTTAGGTAATAATAACAAAGGAAGGAAATTGCTTTTGCCTACATTAAGCAATGCATAGTCTACTTATTATCATCATATTATAATGACCATAGCTGATCCCCAAATCTGTGAACATAGATGATTTCCACAGTTTATATTGGTTGCTGTTATGTTAGGATTTAATTAAGTTGTTTATTTTCATTTAGCGCCAATTTGTGAAAATCTCTTCTCCTTTCAGATCACCCTTCCACACAGCATAGGCTTCTGTCAGGCATGTGTAAGTAAGTGCTCATTCCAGGTCCAACAATATCATTGTGGGTGATACCAGAATAATTAAAGATCTTACGTCTTTTCTCAAGGACTTTGAAATTAGCAAGAATGGTGGGGGTCCTATATTATATACTCAGAAAATAGTTCAAGATCGTACATGGTCAAGGAATAAATTGAATTGAATATGGGTAAAGATAAACGTATAGACACCCGAGCAGGAGGGACCAGATGAAACATGAAGTTTTTTTTTGGGGGGGGGGATGTTCAGTAATTCTAGAATTGAACTATACCTGGTGTGTAAGTGTGATCTGCAAGGCCAGGGAAAGCGGGGGAGGGTCAGGAATCCAGGGTGGAATTAACTTGGCTGAGTTGGGGTAAATAAGGAGACTGACTTGTATAGATTGAGGTCCTTACTAATGGAGAAGAATATTGATGATAACAAAATTGTCATCAGTCAGCAGGGTTTCAGCAGAGAAACAGAATCAGGAGGAAGTATGTATTAAGGTATATATCCACCCATCCCCCTGCCCCCTGCCAAATGGCCTGTGCTGTTGTGGGAGCTGGCCAGGCAACCCTGGAATCCCAGGGTGGCAGCTGGAGGTACCATTCACAGGGATGATTTCCTCTTCTTCAGGGAATCCCAGCTCTGCTCTCAGGCCTTTCAACTGATTGAAGCGAGTCCATCCAGATATGTTAGGATGATCTTTCTTAGTCAAAGTCAATGGATTATGGACTTTGATCACATCTTCAAAATATAGATAAGTGTTTGATTGAATAAATGGGGACTATACTCCAGCCAAGTTGACACCTAAAACTGACCAGTGCTATCTGTCAAACCATCACTGTGGAACCGATATTCATCTTGCCATATTTGGTTATACTTCCACCTAATATGTCATGCTTCTGCCTGATATGGTACAACTGTCTTGTTATAGCTGATGCCATATTGAATTGTTTAGCGTCTTTGTTTCAAGTTTATTTATTTAATCTGAGAGAGAGAGAGAGAGAGAGAGAGAGAGAGAGAGAAGAGAAAGCACACATACAAGCCAGAGAGGGACAGAGAGAATCCCAAGCATGCTTCACACTGTCAGCCTAGAGCCTCATGCTGGGATTGATCCCACAAATCATGAGATCATGACCTGAACCAAAATCAAGAGTTAGATGCTTAACCAACTGAGCCACCCAGGCACCCTTAGAATTATTTAGCACCTTAATGATAACACGGGCCACAATGTTATCCCCATCAGCCCTGGTGTGTCTAAGATGCTGACCATGTTATATTTTATGCAATCAAAGCACAACCCCATATTTGTTTCCTACCCTTGCTTTACATTTTATTTAATGAAGATAATTTTTTCTGCCTTTTGTTACAATCTTGGACAAGAGTTAGATTTTCTTCTCACTTGCAGGTGATAAACATCCTTATAATGCCTTTATATCACAAAGCATAAACCCAGTGCAAGATTTAAAAAGTCCCAGTTTAGGGGCACTTGGGTGGCTTAGTCATTTGCACCTCCAACTCTTGATCTTGGCTCAGGTCAAGATCTAATGGTTCATAGGATCAAGCCGCAAGATGGGCTCTGTACGGACAGCACAGATTCTGCTTGGGAATCTCTGTAAATAAATAAATATGTATAAATAAACATTTTTTTTAAAGGCCCAGTTTATGCTAAGCATCAATACCTCATCTTCTATCAGAGATAGGATTTTTTTTCAAATTTTATTTTATTTTGAGAGAGAGAGAGAGAGAGAGAGAGAGAGAGAGAATCCCAAGCAGGCTTTGCACTGTCAGCATGAAGCCTGACACAGGGCTTGATCTCATGAACCATGAGATCATGACCTGAGCCAACATCAAGAGTCAGATGTTTAAATAACTGAGCCACCCATGTGCCCCCAGAGATTGAATTTTAAAAAGCCTATAGCAGTTAAGGACCTGTGAGAGGGGAAGGGATGTGTGGGTAGAATTAACTGTTTCAGCATAATTCCCTGAAGATTCATTTAAGGTGTTGCCTTTTTCTTTGCTCAGTAGGAGTCCATGGAAGGACCACAGTTTGTGTTTTTGGGCAGAACAGCTGATTTTTCTGCTTCCCATCAGGCTTCTCTCTTCCATGGCAGGATCTGTCCTGTAAGTGTTTCCGGGCTTGCCTGGTGGCTTTTGGTAAGGAAACCAAGTGTCAGCCCTAACAATGAAGGAGACCCCTTCTCTTGGCCATTTATTGGTAGTGGGATCCCAATTCCAGGTTCTGCCAGGTAGTGCCAACCTCACCTGCTGTTGTTAGAGGTAGTCTCTTTCCATTCAGTGTGCTGGGAGTTGGGGGAGGATGATCCTATCTCACTGCTTCCGTGCTACATTAAGGTAAAAAAAATGCTGGATGTGGGTCACCTTCTTGGGCCAGAGGGAGGGTACAGAATCACTGTTGTGTTATCTCTTCAGTTTTGAAGTCCCAAAGCATGTCTCCCTCCTCTTTCCATATTTCAGCATCTTCCTTGGCTACTTCTTGCATTATCTCCCAGGATGGTAGTTCTAATTAGCAAGAAGATCAGAGAGAGGCAAGTCTAAGTTACCTTGTCTGAACTGGAAGTCCCTCCAAAGATTTTAAGAATGTGATTTTAAATATATAAAAATGATGCTTGAATTTTTTATTTAAATTTCAAATAGGGGGGCGCCTGGGTGGCTCGGTCGGTTAAGCGGCCGACTTCGGCTCAGGTCATGATCTCACGGTCCGTGAGTTCGAGCCCCACATCGGGCTCTATGCTGACAGCTCAGAGCCTGGAGCCTGTTTCAGATTCTGTGTCTCACTCTCTCTCTGACCCTCCCCTGTTCATGCCCTGTCTCTCCCTCTCTCAACAATAAATAAACGTTAAAAACATTTTTTTTAAATAAAAATTAAAATAAAATAAAAAAATAAATTTCAAATAGGTACTATGTTTTCAGGGATACAGATCAATTCATATAAAAAAATATATTCAGTGAAACCCTGATTTTCCTGCTTATCTTCTGTCTGCCCAGACCTGCCCTGAGGCTATCATAGGTAACTTGTGTCTTCTACCTTTGATTTTCTTTATAGAAATACAAGCAAATACAAATGCACGTTATACACTCTGGTTTTCAAATAGTGATCTTAGAGCTCATCTTTCCATATCAGCACATAAAGAATTCTGTCATTGTTTTTTCAGTTGTTTGGGATTCACTTGTAGAGCTGTGCCATAATTCATTTCATAAAGCCTGGATTGATAGGCTTTTTTAGATTTCTTTTTCTAATCCTACACGAATAAAAGCACAATGCCTAAACTTGAACGTCTGCCATTTTACACACTTGCAAGTCTATCTGCAGGTTAGATTCCCAAAAGAGAGATTGCAGGGTCAAAGGATATGTGTGGTTTTGCTGGATGTCACCAAACTGAGTGCCCCAGGCACTGAGCCATTCAGGCATTGAGCAGCGCGTGACAGTGCCAGTTTCTGCGTGTGCAGAACTCGCTAACAGAACTCGCTAACAAAGAGCATTGCCAAAAGTTTGGATTTTTGCCAGCCTGATAATTATTTCTTAGGAAAATGGAAATCACATTTTTAAAGGCCTGGTGGTGTTTAGCAAATGATAGGAGAGACTTATGAATGTTTGGTCCTCCTCCTCCTCAGAGCCTTCAATATGCTTACTCATTGCCCCGATGCAGCGCTGGATCTCACAAACTGCGAGATCATGACCCAAGCCGAAACCAAGAGTTGGACGCCGCTTAACCAGCTGAGCCACCGCAGAGGTCCTGTGCACCTGTATCTATTGATGTGTGTAAATGGGTGTGTATTTACACATATCATATCATGTCATATATGTGACCTATATCATACCATATATTTGTTACAGATGGATATTTAGTTTCTGCCTTTATGAAGTGTTTAGGGGACACAATCTGTGCATATGGAGTGATTAAGAAGGTTAACTCTTTGGTAAAGTCTTTGCTGAATAAGTGGAATAGAAAAGATTCTAGAAATCGGAACAGTATGGGACCCCTAACGCTGGCTCACCTTTATATGAGAAGTGGGGAGGAGTAAGTCCTTACAGGATGCAGATGTTGGCACAACTGGGCGGAACTTAAGAAAAGAAGGAATTTCTGGTTTCTCATAGGCTCTCACTAAAGGATCATGGCGTGTTGATGGAGATGATAAAGGCGGGCACAGATAGCTGCCTTGGGAGCCAATAAGGAGATAGGTTGACTGGACAGACTGTGTAGGGAGGCAGTGGGCATCCAGGCTGGGCGTCTTCAGCAGTCTGGGGTGGGGATACCCTCTTTTACCCTTTCCAGTTCTTCAACATGCTTGTCTGAACAATACGGATCTCTTTGTTTCTCGATTAGTAGAGATCATCTCAGGTTTCATAATTGTAAGTTAAAATCATATTAAGGTGAGAATAAAAGTGAAAAAGGGAACAAAATTGAAGGTTGAAATAATGTCTTCATGATAAGCTTCTCCTAGCTTCCTCATTCTTCCTACTTAAAAAAAAAAAAAAAACCCTCCAATCTTCTAATTAGAAGATAAAGAATAAAAGTGAGTGCACAGACTCCCTTATGTGATTCCTCCAAGAAATCAAAGCTCTTTCATCTCCAATTTTCTAGCGTGACAACATAAAACAATCTCATTAAGGACTTTGTGGAATATTGGTAAAGGTTAGACAGAGTTCAGGCAGCAGTGACTGAGAAAAAGTGTTTGACAGTTTGTACAAAGACTGGGCAACTTCAGTTAAGTTTTCCAGAAGGTGGGACTGCACAGAAGGGGAAGGGTCTCAGGCAATGATCTGTCAAGAGATGTTCCTTCACACCAGAAGACTTGGCAGGCACAGGAGACAAACAGAGGCCCCAGAAGGCAAGCTTACTAGCAAAAAAAAAAAAAAAAAAAAAAAAAAAAGGAAAAGGCAGATTGTAATATATGCTCATAATGGCTATCCAAGCAAGACAAAGATTGTCTCTGTTGTAGCAGAGGCCATCTTCCCCAAAAGTGACTGTCATGTTGCAGTATAAATAGTACTGCAGGGAATCTATCCCAGAGTTCAAGAAAGAGGCACATTCTTAGGCTGGGGCTCTCTTACAGACCCGGAAGCAGGGCTGTAAGTTACATATTAAAACATATGGTGAAAGCTCTCTGCCTTCAATCGGCCTTAAAATGCATCTTGAAAGATTGACATACAAGCGATCTGGAAAGACTGGATTGCGGTTTCAACCCCATGCACTTTCCAGTGCCAACTGAAAGACGTGCCATCCCGAATGAGCTGGTTTTCTTTGGGTCAGAAGTCCTGGGCAGATGTCTTGTCTGTCCTTAGGTGGGCATGTGGTGAGGGAGCAGAGAGCACGTGCGCGTGGTGAGCGGCCTCATTAGGACAACACAGAAGTGGGGGCCATGGCTGCTTCCCTGGCTTTGCCCATTCTGGGAACCAGTATCTGACTCTAAGAGGTAGGCAGGTTTCCCCCGTGAAGTCCCATCGGGGGCTTCTTCTCAAGGTGTCTGACAAGGACAAAAGGATAACTGAAGATTTAATCCATTCTAGAATGGGGATTACATTCAGTTTAATATGAATATTTATAAAAACTGGAAGTAGATTCAATGGATGATGAGATCAGGCTCCAGGACCCCCTTGCTGGGAGGCTGTATACACCATCTAACCAACAAGGTGACTATTTCTGTTGGCCTCTTCCTCTCTTAGGCCCCAAGGCTATTGTACTGTATTCCCTCTGTTCCTCACCGTCTGACCAGGGATGGCATCTTCTTTCCCTGGAAACCTTTGCACAGAGTTCCCACTTGGGTCTATGCAAGTGCTCAAAAAGGATTCTTTTATAGCACGACGGTATTGCTTGCCTTGGTGGGAGTCCATGGTTACTACCCCTGCGTGTTCACCATTCTGAACGCCTTTGTTCTCTCTCCTCTCCAAGCAAATCCATGCCTCCTCCTTAAAACCATCTCAGACTTTGTTTGGGAAACCTGAAGAGTTCTACCACAGTATTTCCAATATTCTACTTTATAGTTTCTGTCCACTTTAATTTCTGTTTTCCTCCTCTCACTTTGCCCCTCCTCGATTTACCAGGCACCTACAACACATCAGACAGTTTAAATGCACGTTCCCATGATCCCATTTACTCTTCAAAACAAGCCTGTGGGGTAAGCAGGATTATTATATTTTACAGAAGAGGAAATTGCAGTGCAGCGATAATTGGGTAGCTTTGCTCTCTCTGCCTCGCTCTAGTGATCTATATGGTTTTCAATTTCCTAAGACCCTGCTGCACACATTGCTCTAGTGAAGAGTGAAGTCAAAGGCAGGGTGAAGGTCCTTGGACACCAAGTGAAGCCTATGTCAAGAGTCCACAGCTCCTGCTTACTGGAGAGAAGAGCTCAGGCGCATTGCCTTGAGAGGCAGGCTGACAGCTTTGCTTACTGACCTTGGAAATAACCCACTACCGGTGCTGTTCTCAGTCTCCGTGCTCAGAGCTGGGGCAGATCAGCTTCAAAATCCCTCAAACTTATAGAATTATGAAGATTACTTTTATTTTTTTTGAGCTTATTTGTTTATTTATTTTAAGTTTATTTATTTATTTATTTTTGCAGGGGAGGGGGGAAAGGGGCAGAGAGAGAGAGAAAGAGAGACAATCCCAATCAGGCTCCACACTGTCAGTGTGGTGCTCCATTCACGAACTGAGAGATCATGTCCTGAGAGGAAACCAACAGTCACTCAACCGACTGAGCCACCCAGGAACCCCTGAAGATCCCCTTTAAGAATTGTTTTTCGGGTCACCTGGGTGGCTCAGTTGGTTGAGGGTCCGACTTTGGCTCAGGTCATGATTTCATGGTTCGTGAGATCGAGCCCCATGTCGGGCTCTGTGCTGACAGCTCGGATCCTGGAGCCTGCTTTGGATTCTGTGTCTCCCTCTATCTCTGCCCCACCCCTGCTCACATTCTGTCTCTCTGTCTCTCAAAAATAAACATTTAAAAAAAAAATTTAAAAAGAATCGATTTTCTGTATTACTTTTAGAATGAGAAAATAAATCATTTACAAATGGTAAAGATAAAAGAATGGCAACTGTCAGAAACACTTACAAATTAAAAAAATAGTATTTTTATTAATTTCCTAATACGATTTTATAGTCCTTTGCTTTACTTATACATCTTTGGGCTGTTTTTCCTTTGTCTGTTTACAGGATGCTTTTGTTTACTTATTTTTTTCACAGAAAATAAAGTGGCAAATCAGTTTCTCCTCTAATATGGTTGATCAAAATAATTTTCAAAAACTTATGCCGATCATTTAGAAAATTAGCTTTTCAGTTTTATGTTTTGTTATTGGTAATGCCACATACACTTTCAAAATGCCCATTGCTTACTTACTTTAAAGTAAAACAGCATGGGGGCGCCTGGGTGGCTCAGTCGGTTAAGCGTCCGACTTCGGCTCAGGTCACGATCTCGCGGTCTGTGAGTTCGAGCCCCGCGTCGGGCTCTGGGCTGATGGCTCAGAGCCTGGAGCCTGCTTCCGATTCTGTGTCTCCCTCTCTCTCTGCCCCTCCCCCATTCATGCTCTGTCTCTCTCTGTCTCAAAAATGAATAAACATTAAAAAAAAAAAAAAACTTTTTAAAGTAAAACAGCATGGCAATAGAATGGGAAATTTCAAATATCCCATTTTCTTATCTGCTTATCTGATAAATGAAACTTAGCATAATGGATGCTGAATGTTATTATTTTTTACGCATGCCTACTACTGAATATATCTATTTTTAGGACTATCTTCAGAAGTTTATAGGCAAACATTTAAACTTTGTTTTTTTCCTCCAACTTTTTTTTTTTGCTATGATAAAATACACACAATTTAAAATGTACCACCTTAGTCATGTTCAGTGGAATTAAATACATTCAGAATGTTGTGTAACTAACCCCACCGTCCATCTCTAGAGCTCTTTCCATCTTGCAAGAGTGAAACTATACAAATTAAACAATAACTCCCATTCCTGCCCCCTGTGCCACATAAACTTTTATGAACATGGTTGAAGTTGGGAGAATTCCTGTCAAGTTTCATAAATTCAATACAAGATTTAGAAGGATTTCCTACACGCTGGCTTCTGGCAGTGTGCATTTCAAACCCGGCTTCTCCATGAGGACACAGACATTGCTGGTACTAAATGCTGCAGGGGACATTTCTATGGAGACATGGCCTCTGGTCCCGCAGGGTTGGGTGTGATGTGGGAATCTGCAGAAGCGCCAACAGACGTGTTCACAGAAGCTCCTCCCAGGTCACAGCAGCTAGTAATGACCATACGTGTAGATGGCGGCAAACCATGTGGTTATAACCCATCAATCTTCAGTCAGATGTGTATCCACACATCCCTTCCCTTACTTTGCATCTGAAAAGGTTCTGTGGCTTCTCCAGTGCCACCTGGCCTGAGACATGTGACAATAAACAGGACGAGGGGAAGAGGCAATGGTATTAACCAGTTGCAGTTAAATATTTTGCTTTAACTGATGATGATCAAAATACCCCACTTTTACAAAGTTTTGAAGCTTTGTAGGTGTCAACTTGGTTTGACTTGAACTGTATTCCCCAGAGTTTTCTTTCCTGTGTTATTTTTGAGAGAGAGAGAGAGACAGAGAGAGAAAGAGACAGAACAAGTGAGGGAGGAGCAGGCAGAGAGAGGGAGAGGCAGAATCTGAAGCAAGCCCTAGGCTCTGAGCTGTCAGCACAAAGCCCGATGTGGGGCTCGAACTCATGAACTGGGAGATCCTGACCTGACTGAAGTTGGACGCTCAACTGACTGAGCCACCCAGGCACCCCTATTTCCTGTGTAGGAAAAGAATAAATGAAAGATACAGTAAAACCTTGGTTTGCAAGCATAATTCATTCTGGAAATGTGCTTCCATTCCAAAGCACTCATATATCAAAGTGAACGTCTAGAACCATACCATTCACTCAGGTGTGATCACGTGATGTTGGGCATCACTCATAATTCCTGTTGTAAGACATCCCTCGTTTACCAAGTTAAAATGTATTAAAAATATCTGCTCCTCTTGCAGAACATTGCAGAACAAGTTACTCACCATCCAAGGTTTTACTGTGCTTTTAGCAGGTTTGAATGCTGGAAGGGAGCCAGCCACTTTGTGTAGTTCACACTGTCTGTTGCTGATAGGGTGCCTCGCCATGTTTGTTTGGGGCATTGGCTGCACCGGCTCTTGCTGTACCTTCCTCTGGATCCCGCGGTAGGGTAGCCTCTCTGACTGCTGGGCCAGGCGGGTGAGTTTACCTCTGTGACAAGGAGCCCCAGGTTTTGCAAGATACTCACACGGCTATCGCGAGAGACAACCAGAAAACTTGTGGGGTTTCCATCCATGCTGGCCTCCAGTGCACACTCAGGGGGTCCAGCTTGCCTTTGCTTCCCCACTTCACATCCCGCTTCCCTTCTCAATGCTGCCTTCAGGCTCCCACATCCAACAGAAACACCACAACCTCACAGAGACTTCTTTGCCAGCTCCCACAAATCCCGTAACAGATGCCCCCTGGTAGATCCATATAATTTCCCTATGGTCTGCTTCTCTGATTTAACCCTGACTGACACACAATGTTTACAAAAATACATAGGCATGTCAACACGTTGCTGGGACACCAGTTAAGGCTGTCAGTACAGAGCTTGACGTGGGGGCTCGAACTCACAAAACTGAGATCATGACCTGAGCCGAAATCAAGAGTTGGTTGCTTAACCGACCGATACACCCAGGTGCCCCGCTTCAACTTTTTTAGCTTTATAAAATATATAAAAGTATAAGTAAAATATAAAAATCTGTAACCCAGGTTTCTGTCTCTGCTTCCTCTTTTGTGGTCAGGCTGTTGTTTCATGATGATTAGTATTCCGTGAACACTGTGATGATGAGAAGGATTTGGAAGCATAATCTGGTAGGGAGAATTACAACGGGTTTTCACTGAGATGCCCTGAGTGACAAAGTTAAACATCCTTAGTGACGGTAGCTCAGGGCATTTTTGTTCATGTCTTTGCGTCAAATATGCGGCCCGCACATACTAAACGACAGGCATTTCTCACAGCTTCAAAAAATAGGCATCTGCCAATTTGTACAGGAAAGCACATTCTTTACGGTGTGCAAATGCAAAGCATTAATTTATTTTACATCGTGGCCTTTACACAGAGAATTCTGGACTTGTTAACAATGATGGTAAAATATAGACAGATACATATATGCATAATTATTTCCAAGGATGCCTTCAAGCAACTTTTATTAGGATTGCCCTTATTACTCTGTCTATTTGAGGCCAGTTTTGGAAACTTACAACCACAGTATAACTATCTCATGAGTTTTTGTTTGTTTGTAGCATTTAGAGGAGAGAACAAAGAGTTTCGAGTCAAGGAACCCATGTCGGTTGACCGGTCCCTCACCAATTGGGATGGCTTGGGGCAAAGCTGTCACACTTTTTGAGTTCATTTGCATTATCCAGAATTAGGAATGCTCGTTACCAAGCCTGGCATTCAGGAATCTCCCAGACACTGAGCTAAAGTTTTAAGGAACAAGGTAAAGGTAAGCTAATAACCAAGGTGGTAAGCCATCCCCAGATCTCCGTGGCTTAGCAAAATACAAGTTTCTTTTTGTCTCACATCACACTGTAGTGTGGCTGATCTCTTCAGCCACGTGGGGACTCAGTCCACTTCTGTCTTACAGTTCTACTTCTTTCTAAGTCCTTGGGAACCTCCATTCAGCTGGTGGAGGAGGAAGAACCTGAGAATGACACATGGAAACTTTCTGAGGGAAGTGGGGCACATGTCTCTATGCCATTTATGCTGGAGAGACAGTAAACTAATCTCAGTAGCCTGCATATGCTGTGATGTGTTACCTCTGACTTCTTTTATTTTTAATTATTTATTATTTTGACAGAGAGAGAGAGAGAATAATTGGGGGAGGGGCAGAGAGAGAGAGAATTCTAAGCAGGCTCCGCACTGTCAGCACAGAGCCTGACATGGGACTCGAACTCACAAACCATGAGATCATGACCTGAGCCAAAGTCTGATCCTTAACCAACTGCACCGCCCTGGGGCCTCTCCTACCACGGACTTTTAAAATAGCAAGTATGTGTTTGCTTGGAAATGTGTTATAATCTTCCAAAGTAGATTTATTAGCATGCTTTTAGATTTAAGATAATGGAAACCTGCCGGAGACCTGCTCCAGCAGTCAGGGTCCTGTTGGGATGGGTGGACGTCGGCGAAGGAAGTCACACTTCAGTTTCTGCACATCAGCCTTTATTGCAGGTAGCAAAGGAGTTATTTATCACTTGGGGACCGGAGTCTAAACAGGTGGGGGATGATTAATTCTACATGACAGGCCTGAGGCAGGCATGTGTGCACCGACATATATAGTCTAACATAATTATTTTTAGGGAAAGGGGAAGGTACAAAGTTTATAGAAAGTTTCACAAAGGTTATTTTTTCAGTTTATATAAGGTAGATACAATGAAAAGAAATCTTTAACAATGTCACAAACAGGATCATTTATCTTATTACAATTCTCGTGTAAAGTTCACCAGGCTCCCAGGGCCATGATCCTCCTGTGAAGTAAATATTTAACTTTTCTAAGAAACTTTACAATGTTGTTGTGTTCATATTGACGCAGTCAGAGTTTTACAATTTATTTATACACATTAGGGTACAGGTTGTCTTCTAATCCATTGTACACTTCACAATGGCAACCTTTAGGATTAGTCATAAACTTAGGACACAATGCATTGCAATATCTTGGCCAGGGGCAACATTTAAACATATCTTTGACTAATTTCCAAGGAACTTTCTATGCAGTATATCTAGTACTAGTAGGATGACTTACAGAATAATATTTCTGATTATAAATGAACCCAATACAAGGTGATTGAAAACCCCCTTTCAATTTCCTCTGGTAAAGTCCCCTCATCCCATGATTAGTATAAGGGCCCCAATCACTCCACATACACATATTACCCATGGGATCTTGTCTATATTTTACATATGTCTCCCATTTCCAGGCTTCCCCAAGAGTCAGAACTAAAGAGGACAGTAAGAGCAATAGCAGCATGTGGTTTAGCGATGGTCCACTGCCTTGCAGTGGTTTCCAAAAGAGGATCTTTATCCTCATGGCAGTGCTGAATGAGACTTCATTCGGCTGGTTCCTTCAGAAACCTAGTGTGGTAATGAGGCTATGTTTATAAGGCTCATAAGTGGAATGGCTAGGGCTTTAATGTAGAACTCCTTGGCTAAAACGACACAACAAAACCGTCTTTCTTTTTCAATGTACCCCTGACCTCTACTCACAAGGAAATTACCATTTGGTTGTAAAGTCAAGGCTTACTCCCTTGGAGTAAGCATGCACCACCCCAAGCATGATAGCAGTCTAGTTCCCAGAGCATCACCCCAACCAGAAGCAGGCAGATTAGGGGAATGTGTGCCTCCAGTCAGGCCTCAGGGAGGTGGATGTGGCAGGCTGATTTCACATTTTCATGCCTGACTGGGTTAAACAGGTTGGGGAGCCTCGCTGAGAGGCCCCACTCACCGGATGGCAATTTCAGCACCAAAGCCAAGGGCACTGAATAAGTTATGCTATCTTATCTTTCTAGATGATTTTCTAGCTGTCTGAATCAACCAACCATTTGTACTGCTTATCTAATCTGCCCACAACGTCCCAGCCAGCTGCATTAGTGAAGTTTTGTTCTGTGCAAGATGATAGGGATGCCATGAATCAGGGGTTCTTGAACACTGAGCCCAAGGAGAGGCCAGTGGAGCCGAGTCTAGAGTTGACACTAGCCTGTCTGCAGGGCTTATGAGTTTTTGTTTGGACTGGATTTTTGTTTTATTGTGTTTTCTGTATAAATGGAGAGTAAAATATCCTCACATCTTCATATTAAATACATCTTAGGAGCTTCATTCTTTACTTTTTTAGCTTAGAAAGAGGTAAAGTGATATGATCAGGTTAGAAGCCCCAAGCAAATGCAAAGACAAATACAGTCCATGGATGCTTTTCCAAATTTAAGCATTGCAACAAAAGCTTTCTTTGTTATGAGTAAAGCTAGTAAGTCACGATTAGGTGGATAGGTCCCTCTGGGGACCTTGGGGAACTCCCAGAGCTAGAAGGGCAGCTGCGTTTACAAAGCTAACTCTGAGTGCTCCTAGAAAGTTTGTAAATGTGTGCTGGAGACTCTGAAGTTGAAATAAGTCTCTGAGCCTCACATTTGATTTTTCATATTAAGTGCAGCTGAGTGAGAAGCAAGAACTTCTTTCTGTGAAGGGGAGAATATGTTGAGCACAGCCATGCCTGGGGGGTAGATGTCAGCTGCTGGGCTGATGGGTGGGTGAGCTCAGACAAAATCAGGGTGATCTTGAGCCTTTGTTTACATCTGTGTAAAATTGAAGCTTAGTATTATTGTATAAGGTTAGCTATCTTGCATGTAATGTGTGTCTACGGCTGTGCCTGACACACACCGGGCATCCTATAGTATCGAATAGTAACTATTTCTTAGTATCAAATGGTAACTGTTAGCATTATGTGACCCAGTAGTGTGTCCTTTTGTCATTTCCCTGTGCTGGATACATTTATACCTAACATTGTTATGTTTTCCTATTAGGTGCTAGCCTAGATTTACACTGAATCTTTGTGTAATTTAAAATGGATTTTTGGATTACAGTGACAGATACATTTAGGCTTAAATCTTACCATTGTATTAAATCAACTTGTAAGCTATTTTTTTTTTCTTCAGAAGAAAATAATACTTCTTCCTATTTCTCTTTGATTGCTGATTAATTCTTTCCAAATGAAATGCCCAGATATGTGGAGTCCTAGATAAGCTGTAGAGTAGTTCTTTTCGAATTCAAACATGCATAAAAATGCCCCTGTGACATACTTAGGCCTCTTTTTACAAAGACCTACAATGGCCTCTTACTTGCTTAGACCTTCATTCTTACTCAGGAGGACTATTGCTGTGGCCTTCTCACCTGTGCCCGCACCTCGCCCCCCACCCACCCAGTCTAAATTATTTTGCTCCGGCTTCCAGAGAGGTCTCTCAGAAGGGCATATCTGCCAAAAACATGTGTGGTCCTCATGAGCCCCCACAGGGAATAGCCTTGCCTTTTCATCTATATGTTTCTAAATTCACAGTCATTTGTTGAACACCTACTGGGAACCGGGCTAGCCCCTGAAAATACAGAGACATTCAAGATCCAATTCCCTCAAAATTTATCATATAAATGGAGAGTAGAACTCAATCTACTCTCTCACCTGGCTTATAATCTGATAGCAGTGGCAATATCTTATTCATTTTTGTATCCCCAGAACTTAACTCTATACCTAACATAGGGCTAGGGTGCCATATATATTTGATAAATTTCCTGATAAATATCCTAAATTTACTATGTACACGTACTCAGTCCTTCTTTCTTTAATTGTTTTAGAAGATTTATAAATCATACCAATTGGATAACTCCCATTGTCTGGATCCCTACTGTGGGCAGGGCACCATGGCAGCCCATTTCCATGTATTAGTTTATCTAATCTCATAAAAGTCTTGCAAGAAAAATAAGACTTGAGAGATGAAGCAGTTTGCCAAAGTCTGTTAAATTTTCAGTGGTGTTTGAATCCAGAGCTATTGGCCCCCGAAGGTTTTCTAGAAAGATATTAAATGACACAGTGAAAAAATTATTAACCAAGAGTAGGGTCATGTATCGAGTGAGCTGGTAATCAGTCTTGATTTACACAGATACACGATGAACATTACTCCCCAAAGAGGTGCAATATTATGAAGGAAAACAAAAGGGGAGAGAAGTAAAAAAAGTCATGCTCTCTGCCACTATTTTATAAGTATGTCTTTCAAAGTTTTGGTTTTTTGTTTTGTTTTTGTTTTTGTTGTGTTTTTTGTTTTTTGGGGTTTTTTTTAGAACAAGTCTTACCAATTTTTAACTTTGCAAAAGAATTACGGTGAGATCTTGTTCAAATACTGTTTTTTTTTTATTTTTTCTTTATTGTTTATTTATTTTTGAGAGAGACAGAGACAGAATGCGAGTGGGTTGGGGCAGAGAGAGAGGGAGACACAGAATCCGAAGAAGGCTCCAGGCTCTGAGCTGTCAGCACAGAGCCCAACGCGGGGCTCGAACTCTCGAGCTGTGAGATCATGACCTGAGCCGAAGTCGGACGCTCAACCAACTGAACCACCCAGGCGTCCCTGTTTCTACAACACTCTGCTCAGATATTCTGATGCAGGATGGAGTCCATGAATGTGCATGGCTAGTAACCTCAGGGTGATGCCCTTCACAACTGGTTTAAGGACCACACATAGAACCACTGCGTGCCCCCTGCGGTTCCTGCTTGTACCTGCCCCCAGAGTCCCACTGCTTTGCCTCCATGCCCCTGATTCGCTAGACTTAATTCAGATGTGGACTGCTAGGAAGGCTTATAGGAAGTGTGTTTACATGTTTATACTTTACATATAATGCATTATTAAGGATAATTACTCTAAGATTTGTAGATTAATTTGCTGGATCACAGAGGGTCAGGATGACAACATAACAGGCATATTAGACACAAGATTCTCTGTTTAGCAGTCGTTTTATCTTTATTTTATCTTCATTTTATCTTTATTTTAATGAAATGGATTGTGGCTTCTAAGGAGACAATGGAGTTACCGGCAGAGTGTTCGGTGGAAATAAAGCTGGGCTGAGACGTGCTCCTTTGCCTTCAGAGCTCACCAGGGGTCATCTGATGGGCGTGCTGCTGTATTTAGACACAGTGGGTCAAATGTAATAGATTTCAGGGCTCTGATGCAGTGTGTTCTGGAAGGACCTACATCTTCTGGGATCTGTTCCTGTGACCTAACACCCTGCCTTTGACTTTTTTTTCAGGTTTATCGAGGCATATTTTTGTGTCATAAATTTCACCTGAAGTGTACAGTTCAGTGGTTTTTAGTGTATTCACACAGTTGCACACCCATCATCACTACCTAATTATAGAACATTTCAACGCCCCCAAAGAAACCCCATACATGTTAGCAGTCAGTTCCCATTTCCCAGCTCTCAAACACCTACCCTTGGCTGCTGGCAAGGTATATATACACTGGTATCTATACAAGGTATATACACACTTGCTGCTGGCAAGTGTGTATATATACACACTTACTGTATATATAGCCTTATGTGGACACTTTACATTTATGCAATCATGCAGTGTGCGATCTTTTGTGACTGGCAGATTTCACTTTGGTGAAATTGGTTTGAAGGTTTAACGGTTCACGTTTCATCCATGTTGTAGTATGAGTCAATGCTTAATTCTCTCCCGTTGCCTGATAGTATTCCACTGTATGGATATACCTCATTTGTTTACCCGTTCATCACTTGATGGGCATCTCAATTGTATCTGCTGTTTGGCTATTATGAATCGTGCTGCCATGAATATTCAGGCACAGGATTTTATGTGGATGTGTGTATTTGTTTCTGTAAAGTATATACCTGGGAGTAGAATTTTTTGGTCGTATCTCCCTTTTGGAAGTTTTTAATTTTGAAATAATTCACAGTAAATTGAAAAAAAATACATATCAGGTGGTGCTGTGTGCCCCTTACCCAGTTTCTTCAAATGGCAGCGTCTTGCATAAGTGCGGAACAATATCAAAATCAGGAAAACAATATCCGTAATGCACACCGAATTTATTGATTGTTCCATTTGACATACACTTCCGTGTGTGTGTGTGTGTGTGTGTGTGTAGTTCTGTGCAATTCTGTCATGTGTATGGATTTGTGTAATCACCACTATAACTATGATGACACTTTCATCACAGAGACCCCTCATGATGTCCCTTTATAGCCATACCCCTCTCTCATTCTCCCCATTTGTAACCGTTAGCAACCACTAATGCATTTACATCTCTACTAGCCTCCTTTCCAGTGAAATACCACAGAATCTATGCCTGTTTTCAACCTGTACCATGTGTGTACAGACTGTGGCATCGAAAGATCTATTTTCCAATTTAATTTCTTGACACATGTTTTTGAGCTAATGTCAGCAATCCAACCGGCTTTGGCATACTTTTTTTTTCTTTTCTTGTATGGTAACCAGGCAAGGCCAACTCCCACAAAACTACTGCACAAGGGGTTTGCTAAATGTAACTAAATAAATGGTTGTTAAGTATTTACTTAATTACTAGAGTTAATTCGGTCTTCTTTGTGTCTGTAGGCCGTGTGTAGATCTGTAACTAAATATTCAATCATGTGGTAAATGTTAGATTGCCAGGGGCATAGAAAGAAAGGAAAGAAATAGGACTGAACCATTTTTAAGGCGTCAAAAAACATGTACTTGTCTTGTAAGCAAGTTTCTTGTCTATTTCTGTAGTTTTACAATAGGAATATAAATGGTGGGGCAGAAAAACTACAGCTTTGACCTTGGTACTTGAAAAGGTGGGATCTAAATAAAACTATTTTGCTGTCTGAATACTATCATTACCTTTAATGAGAGTGGGCATCACAAGGACATTTCAAATTGTACTTTAGGCCATAAATTAGCTGCCGGAACCAGATTCAGACTATTTTCCTTATGAAAATACTCATCCCTCTGCCCTGTCCAGCTACATTACACATCTGTTTATATTAATATAAAAATCTATTCTAAACAATCTTAACATGTCCATTCTTGTCCTTTTCATTGAAGAGCACATTATCTTTGTGTATCCCCATAACGTTAGACCTTCGAGTGTAGCACATTTAGTAGTTGCTGTTTTGAGTGGAAACAAATCTTTCCCCATTGATAAAGCTTCTTGTGTTTTCCCTTCATGGCCCTGTCTTTGTCCCGACAGGAAACGGGGCGCTTCTCACATAGATGACCTCAAATGGCGATTGAGAGCCTGTACAAGACACATTGAGTCTTTGTAAATGAGTGGAGATGATCACATAATACTTCTCTTTGGCCCTGATATTGGATTAAGCCTCCATTTGGCTATTATTTGTTTTAAAATATGCTTTTGGGTTCTAATTGCTGATAATTTCTGTAAAATTTTGTTATTGATATTCATAAGTGATTCTATAGGTTTCTTTTTTGGTGTGATGTCTATTATTTTGGGGGATCACCTTTATACTATATTACAAGTCTGGGGATTTTTTTTTCTGTGCTTTAAAGATATGTAAGTAGAGTTAAGTTTATCTACTCCTTAAGATTCTCTTGAGAAACTATATGACCCTGCTGTTTTTCCCCCCCAGGGGAGCTCTTTAAAAATTTTTATTTTAGGGGTGCCTGGGTGGCTCAGTCAGTTAAGCGTCCGACTTCGGCTCAGGTCATGATCTCGTGGTAATTTTTCAAATTCAAATCCAAAAAATACCTGAAATACCTCCATATTAAAAGCAAACATTAATTTTTAGAGACATTTTCAGATGTACACAAAAAATAGAATCGTACAGTTGTTAACTCTGTATCCTTTGCTCAGGTTCAGCATTCATCAATATGCTGTGATTTTTGTTGCTACTATTCCCCTTTGGTTTTTTTTTTGGGGGGGTGGAAAATTTGTTTTCTTTTTTAATTTCAATTCCGTTATAATAGGCATACAGTTTTACATTAATCATTAGTTTCAGGTGTATAATATAGTGATGAAACAATTCTATACATTATTCAGTGCTCATCATGATAAGTGTCCTCTTAATCCCCTTCCCCTATTTCACCAATCCCTCCGCCCACCTCCCCGCTGATAACCACCAGTTTGTTCTCTGTAATTAAGAGTCTGTTTGTTGAGTTGTCTTTTTTTTTTATTTGTTTGTTTTGTTTCTTAAACTCCATATGAGTGAAATCATATCATATTTGTCTTTCTCCGACTGAATTCACTTAGCATTATATTCTCTAGTTCCATCCAGGTTGTTACAAGTGGCAAAATTTCATTCTTTTTTATGGCTGAATAATATTGCACTGTGTATATATACCACATCTTCTTTATCCATTCATCTATTGATGGACACTTGGGCTGCTTCTGTAATTTGGATATTGTGAATAATGCTGCAATAAACAAAGGGGTACATGTATCTTTTCAAATTAGTGTCTGTATATTCTTTGGGTAAATACCCAGTAGTGGAATTAGTAGGTCACATAGTAGTTCTGTTTTTCATTTTCTGAGGAACTTCTGTACGGTTTTCCACAGTGGCTGCATCAGTTTGCATTCCCACCAACAGTGCACGATGGTCCCTTTTTTCTCTGCATCCTCGCCAGTACTTGTTATTTTGTATCTTTTTGATTTTAGCCATTCTGACAGGTTTGAGGTGGTAGCTCATTGTGGTACTGATTTGCATTTCCCTGATGTGAATGATGTTCATCATGTTTTCATGTGTGTGTTGGCCATCTGTATGTTTTATTCCGAGAAATGTCTCTTCATGTCTTCTGCCCATTTTTTTTAAGTTGGATTATTGAGTTTAATCAGATATGTCATTTACAAATATCTTCTCCCATTCAGTAGGTTGGCTTTTAGTTTTGTTGATTATTTCCTTTGCTGTGTAGAGGCTCTTTATTTTGATTCGGTTCTTTTAGTTTATTTTTTGCTTTTGTTTCCTTTGCCTCAGGAAACACACAGAAAAATGTTGCTACAGTCCATCTCAGAGAAATTACTGCCTGTGCTCTCTTCTAGGATTTGTATGGTTTCATTCTCATGTTTAGATCCTTAATTCAATTTGAGTTCATTTTTGTGTAAGGTGTAAGAAAGTGGTCCAGTTTCATTATTTTTCATGTAGCTATCCAGTTTTTCCAACACCATTTCTTAGAATTTTCCCATTGCGTATTCCTGTCTTCTTTGTCAAAGATTAATTAACCATATAATCACGGTCTATTTCTGCACTCTCTGTTCTATTGATCTATGTGCCTATTTTTTTGCCAGTTGCATACTGTTTTGATTGCTACACCTTTGTAATATATCTTGAAATCTGGGATTGTGATACCTCCTGTTTTGTTCTTCTTTTTCGGGATTGATTTGGTTATTTCAGGGTCCTTTATGGTTTCCTACAAATTTTAGGATTGTTTGTTCTAGTTCTGTGAAAAATGCTGTTGGCATTATTGTAGGGATTGAATTCAATATGTAGATTGCTTTGGGTGGTGTGGATATTTTAACAATATTTGTTCTTCCAGACTGTGAGCACGGAATATCTTTGCATTTGTTTGTGTCATCTTCAGTTTCTTTCATCAGTGTTTTATAGTTTTCATAGTGCAGGTCTTTCAAATTTTCTTTTAAGTTTATTCCTAGGTGTTTTATTATTTTTGGTGCAATTGTAAATGGGATTGCTTTCTTAATTTCTCTTTCTGCTGCTTCATTATTAGTATATAGGAATACAACATGATTTCTGTGTATTGATTTTGTATCCTGTGACCTTACGAAATGCATTTATCAGTTCTGGTAGTTTTTTGGTAGAATCGTTACAGTTTTCTATATATAGTATCATATAATCTGCAAATAGTGAAAGATTTAGTTCTTCGTTACCAAGTTAGATGTCTTTTATTTATTTTTCTTGCCTGATTCCTGTGGCTGTGTTGAATAAAGTGGTGAGCGTGGACATTTTTATCTTTTTCCTGATCTTAGAGAAAAGTTCTCAGTTTTTCCCCATGGAGTATGACGTTAACTGTGCGGTTTTCATACATGGTCTTTGGCATGTTGAGGTACTTTATGTCTAACCCTACGTTTTTCAGGCTTTTTTTTCATTATAAATGATATTACACTTTGTCAAGTGCTTTTTGTACATCTGTTGAAATGGTCGTATTTTTTTTTATCTTTTCTCTTATTGCTAAATGATGTTATCATGTTGATTGATTTACAAATGTAGAACCACCCTTATATCCCAGGAATAAATCTCACTTGATTATGGTGAATGACTTTTGTAATGTGTTATTGGATTCAGTTTGCTAATATTTTGCTGAGGATTTTTGCATCGATGGCCTGTAGTTTTTTTTGTTTGTTTGGGGTGTGTGTGTGTGTGTGTGTGTGTGTCTTTACTGTTTTGGTATCAGGGTAATTCTGGCTTCCTAGAATGCACTTTGAATCCTTTCTTCCTCTTCTATTTTTGGAATAGTTTGAAAAGAATAGGTATTAACTCTTCTTTAAATGTTAGGTAGAATTTGCCTGTGAAGCCACCATCGGTTCCTAGACTTTTGTTGGGAGTTTTTTGATAACTGATTCAGTTTCATTTCTGGTAACCAGTCTGTTCAAATTTTCTATGGGACTCAGTTTTGGGGAGTTATATATTATAGTAATTTATCCATTTCTACTAGGTTGTTCAGTTTTTTGTCATCTAATTTTTCATATTATCTAATAATCCTTTATATTCCAGTGTTGTTGGTTATTATTTCTCCTCTTTCATTTCTGATTTTGTTTATTTGATTCCTCCCTCTATCTCTGTCTCTGTCTTTATCTCTCTTTTTATAGATCTAAAGACTTATTGATTTTGTTGATCTTTTCAAAGAACTAGCTCCTGGTATCATTGATCTGTTATTTTTTTTTAATTATTTTCTATTTTGTTTCTTTCTCCTTTAGTTTTTATTATTTCCTTCCTTCTATGTGTTTGGGTTTTTTTCCCCCTTGGCTCATTTAGGTGTAAGGTTAGGTTGTTTATTTGAGATTCTTCTTGCTTCTTGAGGTAGGTCTGCATTGCTATAAACTTCCCTCTTAGAACCACTTTTGCTGCATCCCGAAGATTTTGGACCATTTTGTTTTCATTTTCATTAGTCTCCATGTATTTTTTGTATTTCCTCTTTGATTTCATTGATCCATTCATAGTTTTAATAACATGTTATTTAACTTCCATGCATTTGTGTTTTTTCCCAGATTTTTTTCTTGTGCTTAGTTTCTAGTTTCATAACATTGTGGATAGAAAAGATTCATGGTACGACTTCAGTATTTTTGAATTTGTTGAAACTTGTTTTGTGGCCTAATGTGTTACCTGTTCTGGAGAATGTTCCATGTATACTTGAGAAGAGTGTGTATTCTGCTGTTTTAGAATGGGATGTTCTGAATATATCTGTTAGATCCATCTGGTCCAATGTGTCCTTGAAAGCAGTGTTTCCTTGTTGATTTTCTGTTTGGATAATCTATCTATTGATATAAGTGGGGTGTTAAAGTCCCTACTATTTTTGTATTACTATCTATTTCTTTCTTTAATAGTTCTTTGTGTATTTGGATGCTTTCATGCTGGGTGCATAAATACTTACAATTGTTATATCTTCTTGTTTGATTGTTCCCTTTATGATTATATAGTGTCCTTCTTTGTCTCTTGTTACAGTCTTTGTTTTAAAGTCTATTTTGTCCAATATAAGTATTGCTACACCATCTTTCTTTTCACTTTCTTTTGGATGATAAATGCTTTTTCATCCCTTCACTTCAAATTTGCATGTGTCTTTAGATCTGAAATAGGTCTCTTACAGGCAGCATCTAGCTTTTTCATATTTTTTTTAATGTTTAATGAGAGAGATAAAGATAGAGAGAGGGAGTGCAAGCCAGAGAGGGACAGAGAGGGAGACACAGAATCCAAAGCAGGCTCCGGGCTTGGAACTGTCAGCACAGAGTCTGATGTGGGGCTTGAACTCACGAACCATGTGATCATGACCTGAACTGAAGTCACACTCTTAACTAACTGAGCCAACCAGGTGCCCATAGCTTGTTTATGATGGGACATTTTAAAAACAAATTTTGTACTGATGATTTCATTACAAACACCCCAGTATGTATCAGTAACAAAGAAGATCTTTTTTAATCTTTTGAAACAAAGCCATACTACCATTATCATACCCAACATAATTAAAAATACTTTCTTCATACCATCTGATGCCAAATTTGGTTTTACTTTTTCTGATTGTCCTTTTCTTAAGTCCACACGCAGTGTTTGATTGGTATGTCTCCTGCATCATATCTCCTTTTCACTATTTATTTTTTGAAGAAACTGAATCATATGTTCCCACATTCTGGATTTATCTAATTACATCCTTAGAGTGTGGGTGAGAATGTTTCTTTACTTCTTTCTGTAAATTAGCATTCAAATCTAAGGGCTTGATTAGATTAGCTTCGGATTTTTGGCAAGTCTTATCTAGTGCTGTGTATTTCATATTATATCACATTAGAGACACCTTGATAATCACTTTTGGGGATGTTGAGATTGATCCAGGTTTGGGTATTGTTAATTTAATCTATCCACTAAAAAGTTCTCTATCAACTTATATTTTTTGTGGAATATTAAGTTACCATCAAATATATTATATGCAAGAAAGGTAGGATATGATCTTTTCTCTTTCCAAAGAATAGGACTTTATTCTCTAGCATCCTCGAGAGGTGACCAATGGACTTAAATAGATAGATCAATGATAGATAGGTAGGTAGGTAGATAGATGATAGATAGATTAAAAAACTAGTAGATTGTATATATTTAAATCTATAAATTCAGTTATGAGTCTTTTTGATGCTCACATGCTTCCATCAAATTGGGTCTTGGGGCATTTTTGACGTATTTTAATTTTTGCTAGCTTTTATGTTTTCAGGTAAAGGAGGCATTCCAGTCTCATCCTGTTCCAAACATAAACTCAGTAAAACCCTTCTTCCTTTTAGTAAGAAAGTATTCAGTGGTCCAAATGTGGAAATACATAATCAAAACAATTAAATAATGAGTTTATACTGATACCACCAACTCAAATTCAGAATTCAGAATTACATATTTTTTACATTTTATATTTTTAATTTTTATGGCAAAGTTTTAGTTTCTGATGTTATTAACAACATAATGTGCCATTAACTTTTCTTGACAGATACAATAGTTTAATAAATCAATACCAATGTTATTTAATAAGAAGGCTTTTTAATATATTTTAAGATTTTTGTTATTTTCCTTTGATTGGTATATCCTACTGTTTCCTACTCATCAAATTACCGTTTTCAATATGCTTAAATTTGTGAATTGATAATAAAGCTAAAAATAGTTTTATTGGTCACTTTTGGAGGATACTAGAGGACAAATTCAGCCTTTTGATACTGATGAATTAAAGAGGAAGCATGAAATATCACTCTTGCTTTTTTCCTACAGTCTATTTTTTGGTTAAGGAAACCTAATAATTAATGAGGGATGTTTCATTTTTATAAAGTATTCCCACTGAGAAATCAAGAAAGAATGGTAAAGTAAGATCAGCAACATACCAATTGATGTGTTTTGGGGCAAAGTCCTTGTGTTTTATGAGTTATTTGTAGTATTTATAAGTGGGAATGCTCGTTTCCAGGCTTTGCCCTCAGGTATCTCCCTGTAACTGAATCAAAGTTTACAGAGAAAGTATATTAGGAATGGTAGGCTAACTACAGTGGTAAACAGCCCCCACATCACAATGCCTTAGTAAAATAAAAGGGCTTTTTAATACTCCCATTACAGATCCATGTGATTCTTTTTCAGGAAGTCAAACATGGATACCATCCACTTCTATAGCTCCTTTTCCTTTTAGGTCCTTGGGATGCTTTATTTGGATTTTGTTTCACTAAGTGATCTGCTTTGGTCAAAGTTGCATCAGCAAACATGCAGTCAAAGGCCTGACAGTTGCTTGCCATCTTGTTGATCTTGGAGCCTTTACCAGGGGAATTTGTCTGTGAGAGTATGAGAGATCAAAGCACCCCCAGAAAGCCCTGCTGACCCAGAAGCTAAGTGCAGATGCCCGGAGAACCCTCACAAGACATCCTGAGCCTGGCCAGGAACTTTTCCAGATGAGCTCTGATCTGTAGAATCATGGAATGATTATCATTTTAAGTCAGTTTTGGAGTGTTTTTTTATGTGGCAATGGATAACTGATATACTGAGAATATTGATGAAGCAAGATTAACCAAATGTAATAATGGGTGATATCAGGTTCATTTTATTACTCTGTATTCTTAAATTTTTTTTAAGATTTATTTATTTTTAAGAGATAGAGAGATAGAGTGTGAGCAGGGAAAGGGAAGAGAGAGAGAGGTAGGCACAGAATCTGAAGTAGGCTCCAAGCTCCAAGCTGCCAGCACAGAGCCTGATGCGGGGCTGGAACCCACAGACTGTGAAATCATGACTTGAGCTGAAGTCAGCCTCTTAACCAACTGAGCCACCCAGGTGTCCCTCTTTTGTCTATTTTTAAATTGGGGTATTTGTCTTTTTATTGTTGAACTTTAAGAGTGTTTTACGTATTCTGAATATGTCTCCTATTAGATACATGATTTACAAATATTTTCTCTCATTTTATGGGTTATCTTTTCACTTTCTTGATGTCCTTTGAAGCATGAAAGTTTTACATTTTGATGTTCAGTTTATCTATTTTTTCTTTTGTTGCCTGTGCTTTCGATGTCCTATCTAAGAATGCATTGCCACATCCAAGGTAATAAAGATGTACACCTGTTTTCTTCTTAGAGTTTATAGTTTTAGTTTTTACAATTTGGTCTTGATCCATTTTGAGTTAATTTTTGTATGTGATATGAAGTGGGGTCCCACTTCATTCTTTTGCACCTGGATACCTGCTTAAACCAGCATCAATTCTATTTTTTTTTAATTTTTAAAAAATGTTTTACTTATTTTTGAAAGTGAGAGAGACAGAACACAAGCAGGGGAGGGGCAGACACAGAATCTGAAATAGGTTCCAGGCTCTCAGCTGTCAACACAGAGCCCGACACAGAGCTTGAACCCACCAGCTATGAGATCATGACCTGAGCCAAAGTTGGATGCCCAACCAACTGGGCCACCCAGGCACCCCAATTACTCTGTATTCTTTACATTAATTTCAAACTTTCTGTAATGAAAAGTTACAAAGAAACTACTTAATGTCAGTATTACTTGAAACAATTTTTAGTGAATTTGTTTAAATTTCCTTTACACTGTTTTCCAGAGCAGCTGCACCAGAATGCAAACTGGTGCAGCTGCTCTGGAAAACAGTGTGGAGGTTCCTCAAAAAATTAAAAATATACCTACCCTATGACCCAGCAATAGCACTGCTAGGAATTTACCCAAGGGATGCAGGAGTGCTGATGCATAGGGGCACATGTACCCCAATGTTTACAGCAGCACTTTCAACAATAGCCAAATTATGGAAAGAGCCTAAATGTCCATCACCTGATGAATGGATAAAGAAATTGTGGTTTATATACACAGTGGAATACTACGTGGCAATGAGAAAGAATGAAATGCCTTTTGTAGCAATGTGGATGGAACTGGAGAGTGTTATGCTAAGTGAAATAAGTCAGGCAGAGAAAGACAGATACCACATGTTTTCACTCATGTGGATCCTGAGAAACTTAACAGAAGACCAGGGGGGAGTGGAAGGGGAAAAAAAGTTACAGAGAGCGAAGTAGGCAAACCATAAGAGACTCTTAAATACTGAGAAAAAACTGAGGGTTAATGGGGGGTTGGGGAGAGGGGAAAGTGGGTGATGGGCATTGAGGAGGGTATCTGTTGGGATGAGCACTGGGTGTAATATGGAAACCAATGTGACAATAAATTATATAAAAAAATAAATTTCCTTTAAATGTTTAGTAATTGCTCTTTTTTCTTTTTTATATTAAATTTTCAAAAATTATTTAAAATATTTGTATTGTTTCAAAATTAAAACTGTAAGTGTCCAGAAAGTTCTAGCTTTCAGCTCTGTCCCCATTCTTTCTTTCTCTCCCCTTAGGTATCCATTTATATTAGTTGTTACGTGATTATACTGGGAGTCATTTTAGAGATTTGTTAGTGAATTAGGAGTTAAATTGGTGACAGATACATAGACAAGTAGGCAAATGAGAGAATAAGGCAATTATTAATCTCAACAAGTTACATTGGTTTCAGCAAAGGAGAATTAATCACATTATAAGATTTGCTATATGTGAATGGATGTATGTTGTCATGTCATTGCAAACAGTATCCATCGATCTAACTAAAATTACAACTGTATTGGAAATTTGGGGGATGGAAAGGTGTTTGAATATGGGTGTGACGAAAAAGCTAATTCTGGGGCACCTGGGTGGCTCAGTCGGTTGAGCATCCAACTTCAGCTTAGGTCACGATCTCATGGTTTGTGGGTTGGAGCTCTGCGTCCGGCTCTGTGCTGACAGCTCGGAGCCTGGAGCCTGCTTCGGATTCTATGTGTGTCTCTCTCTCTGCCCCTCCCCCACTGTTTTTCTGTCTCTCTCTGTCTTCCAAAAATAAATTAAAAAAAATTTTTTTTTAATTCTTAAAAAAAAAGAAAAAGCCTAATTCTTATCTTTTATATTGGTAAGTGAATAAATAGCCTGTAAAAATGAAAAACAAATCAAGCAGCATCAATTTAAATGTGCTATCCAGAGATAAAATAGTCAATATCAAAATACTGGACGAAGAATTAAAAATCATCATCTCTGGTGGCGCCTGGGTAGCTCAGTCTGTTAAGCGTCTGACTTCGGCTCTGGTCGTGATCTCACGGTTTGTGGGTTTGATCTCCCCATCAGGCTCTATGCTGACAGCTCAGAGCCTGGAGCCTGCTTGGGATTCTGTCTCCCTCTCTCTCGGCCCCTCCCCTGCTCACACTCTGTCTCTCTCTGTCTCTCAAAAATAAATAAACGTGTAAAAAAATGTTTTTTAGAAAGTCATCATCTCCGCGCAGAAGGGAGGCAAGACGTTGGTTTTGCCTAACAAGCCTTGTGGTTATGTTATGAGTATCTCTTCGAATCCTTACTAGTTGTATGAGGCAGGCTCTTTCTTATACCTGTAGCTCCATGAGAAAATTAATGCTTTGGGAGTTTGTTAGCCATCTACTGCTGTGTAATGAATTATAACAAAATTTGGCATCTGGAAACAGCAAACATTATTACCTCATAGTTTCCCTGGGCCCTTGGGCTTCTCTGGGTGGTTCTCGCTCAGTCTCTCACAGGGCTGCAATTAAGATGTCAGCCAGTGCTGCAGTCATCTTGTGTTTGTGGAGATCTGTTTCAGGGCTTACTCACATGGCATGCCCAAAGCCTCCAAGCTCACTCCGGGGGTCCTCTTTCCAGGGTGGCCACGGGACACAGCAGTGGACTTCCCTGACAGCGAGCGATCCCAGAACACCCAAGATGGAGGCCACTGCCTTTTTAAGTCTAGTTTTGGTAATGACAGATGCTACCTCTGTCACATTCTGTTAGAGGCACATCTGTAAGCCCAGCCCACACTTAAGGGGAGGGCATGAAATCAGGAACAAGACATGAAAGCTAAGGGTGTGGATAAGATGAGTTATCGTCAAGGTTGCCTACCACAGGAGAAGTGGCTTCTCCCAGTAAGTGGTAAGCGTTAAGTATGTAAGTCTAAGTGGTAGCCCTGTGATGCAAAACCACCCAATTCGATTCCAGGGCTCCTGTTCTTAACCGCTATGCAACCTTTGTATGTTGCCTGCATGGCATTAACCCTGAACGGGAAAACAGTACCTCCTTTGACACCACTGCCATCTTGGATGTGTGGGAGTGGCCAGAAGGGATAACTCACGTAAGAGCTGACTTTCATACGTGTGTCGCACACTCCGGTGTGTTAGGTTGGGGCAAACATGAATAAGCTGTACGTTATGCTCAGTGTGTACGATGCAAACTAGACTCCCCCACTTAACTCTGCTTCGGAAAGGGTGCATGACTGCAAGAGAGAATTATATGGGTACAAGGATAACCTTGAATTCACTCTAATTTATAAAAAGTCACACCCTCTCAAGCTTTAGAACTTTATTGGTAATGAATTACCTGAGAACCCCCTCACACTTGATCATGACAAAATGCAGCTTCGTATTTCTGGGATGGGGCATTAGTCACAGGGGCACGCTGGCTAAGGTGAGGAGTTGGTGCTATATCTTTAAAGCTGTTGAGAGCCACTGAAGTGTGTTAAGCATGGAAGGATGACATAATTGGATATGTACCTGCTGCTCTGAGCTATGCCATCGTGTCTAAAACATCAGACGACATTCCACATTCTCATGCATGAGACGGCAGATGCTTCCTTTACACACCACCGAGTCCATTCATGTTGATGTAATGAGATTTATAAATTTCTCCTATCTGCATATTGGTCCGAGTACCCCATCTCCAGGCCCCCGTGCCTGCCTCCCTCTGTGTGCATAAACACCTTTGTGGCTACGGCCACAGCCCCTCTCTGTGCACTTTTGATGGCACAGACTGATTGCCTCATTCAGGGTCTGTGGTCACATGGCAACCGTGCTGTTGACACATCTTAGGAACTTAGTGAGTGCTTGTTAAGTCAAAATGGACTAAACCTGACTGGACACCTGCTCTGTGTTTTCGGTACTGTGCCGAGCTCTCGTTGTGTAGAAATAAGATAGTGTTATTTTGTTAATAAAAAAAGACATGACTGTATGTATTCATTCAGTTTTTCATCCACTAATCAAACATTTTTGAAGTCCTGCTGTGCATGTGGCCTTGTGTCAGGTGCTAGAGCACAGCCTGAGACAGCACTGCCCTTCCAGCTTCTGTGACCACTGGGGAAGACAGAACAGTGTATGGTGATCCTAACTCAGTCCACTGTGTGGGCACAGAGGAGGGGCACAGACATCAGCAGAGAAAAGGGCCACAGAGGATTGAAGGGGAGACTTTCTGGAGGAAGTAACCTCTGAGCCGTTTGGAAGAATAAGTGAATAAATGCTCGGGTGAATGGAGGCTCAACTCCATCAGTATTGGGACACTGGTTTGTTAGGACTTGATGGGAGTGGGGAATCGAGGCTATAGAAGCGGGAGGAACTGACACTGAAAGTAGATATAGGTAGGAGGTACCAGTCCCTCCAGAGTGATGTGTAGAGCCAAGCAAAGCTTTATCTCTGCTGTCTTTGTGTCTTTCCAGCCCTCTACGAGCAATCCTGTGAGGTATACAGGCACCAAGGGAACACGGCTGGTTTCTTCTACATCGATTCCGATGGCAGCGGGCCACTGGGACCCCTCCAAGTGTACTGCAACATCACAGGTAAGGGGCAGAATCCCCACTCAGGCTTAACCAAGCTACCTGATGGTACACAGCACAGGGAAGTCCACTGCAAGGGGACCTGTGTAAATAAAAATTTAAAGAGCCAACCTCAGGTGTGGGGGGCATGGTGTTTAAGTAAATAATAGCAATTAGCAGCTGGATTATCTTTCATAGGAGAGGAAGACTTAATGGTCTTAATCACATTCCGCCAAACCTAGAATTAACCAAGAAGCATTTTCTGTAGACCCTGCCAAGGACATTTTCTCTTTTAAAACTCAAAAGCAGAAAGAAAAGGAAAAAACAACTAAACAAACCAAAAGCAAACCTGAAAATCAACAGAGAACCCTGACTCAGGAAGTGGGGAAGTGTGATTCATGTTTGGCCCCGGGGATGGTGTGAATCCCATGTGCTCTCTGAGGCTCAGTTGTTCATCAGTGAAATGGGCAAAGTAGTTCCTTCCTCCCAGAGTTGAAGGTTAGACACAATCATGAGTATTGGAGGAATCAGCGAGGCTAGTTACCCAGTAGGTGCCCAACAAGAAAAGTGAATTACTTGCATTTTCCCAGCCACTCCTTCCTAAAGTGCAGAAAGACATAGTAAGAATCAATTATTGCATAGATTTAGAAACAATCTATGATCACTAACTTATTCTGCAAAATAATTCCACAAAGCCCAAACCTGATGTAATAGTTTCTTAAAAATTCAGCAGTGCAAGTACCCTCACCATCGTGAGGGTCACTCATTGGCGCATATGTGTTGTGTATGTTTGTTCCGAGCACTGGCCTTTGGAAATGACAACAGAATCTTGTAATAAAGCAGAAAAGCAGGGGCTATTAAGGCTTATTGAGTCGTCAGGCCTCAGGCGTCCCTGCAACAAGGCAAGTACATTCCCTGAGCTCCTTCTGTAGCCACAGACTGGCCTTGGCACGGAGGATATGCGGAGAAATTAGATACAGCCACTCTCATTTATGAGGCAGGAATATCAGGAGAAATGCCGGGCATATCACAGGTAGAAATGCAAGCAAACCATTGCAAAAATGGTGATTATGGCACTTTGCAATTTGTTCATCTGGATGCAAACGACCAAAGTTTTTCTGCAGAAGATGCTATTTACACGGATTTAGAAGCATTTCCTTGCATTTCCTTAACACTTAGTGCGTCTCTCCAACCTGCACGTATGCTAACTGCTTCCCAACTAGCCCATAATATAATTAGAAACTGTGGAACTGTTTTCTTTTCATCGTTATGGTAACCTATAGTGCTAACCTGGAGCTAGTTTTCTCCCTGGATCTTGGTTATTTTCCAATTGTAATTAACAAATGGATCTCCAGCAGTTCCTGCTAAGAGTACAGACTTTCTAGCTGAGGACATTCGAAATTAGTAAACGCCCTTTTACTGAGCCCCGTAAGTGCTTCCGATGTAAGTTGTCCCTGGTCTACACTTTACCAAAAAGTGGAGGAAGTGATTTAGCTGAAGAGTGAGGACGAGGAGAGTGGTTCCTGCTGCTGAGAGATCAGGTGTGGTCACTCAGCTCCGACCAACTTCGGGAGCTGAACTGAGAGCTTACCAATACCATCTCTTTCCCTCCTCACCATAAAAATCCGAGGTAGATATTTTTATCTCTGTCTTACATAGAAGGAGAGAGAAGATGAGAACTTCGTGCCTTTCTCGAGGTCATAAATACTGGAGCTAATAGTCAAGACTCAGGAAGCAAACAAAACCTTCTGGTGCAGTAATAATTTATATCACTAAAACATTAATTGGATACTTGTATTGCTTATGTTTTGCTTTACACAGTGATGCGATTTTTGTTATAAAGTAAATCAATATTAATTATAGAAAATTTAAGGAGAAAAGCAACGTATCAAGAAAATGTTGAAGTGACCCCTCAGCCACAACCCAGAGACTGCTGTTGGTACTCTATTGTTAGGATTTCCTTGGGATTTTTTTTTCTGTGAATGTGTATGTGTATTTCTTCTGTGAATGTATCTGTTTTTTAAATATATATTTTAAAATCAAGCATCAACTTTCCTTTTTGTCATTAAATATTTTGAATTTATTTTTTATTTTTTTTTTTAACATTTATTCATTTTTGAGAGTGAGAGAGACAGAGCATGATCAGGGGAGGGGCAGAGGGAGGGAGACACGGAATCCGAAGCAGGCTCCAGGCTCTCAGCTGTCAGCACAGGACCCAATGAGGGGCTTGAACCCACGAAGTGTGAGATCATGACCTGAGCTGAAGTCGGACGCTTAACTGACTGAGCCACCCAGGTGCCCCTGAAATTTTTTTTTTTTTACATTTATTTATTTTTGAGAGAGAGACAGAGCACGAATGGGGGAGGCGCAGAGGGCAAGGGAGACAAAGATTCCTATGCAGGCTCTAGGCTGTTAGCTGCCACCACAGAGTCTGACTCGGGGCTTGAACCCACAAACCATGAGATCATGCATGACCTGAGCCGAAGTCAGACGCTTAACCGACTGAGCCACCCAGGCGCCCCATGCCATTAAAATATTTTGAAAATAAAATATATACATTAAGTGTAGCTTTAAATTTTTAAACTCTTCAAACTAATGCGAGTTCAGGGACACAAAGGGTGTCATTGATTCATAGGTCTCATTTACATGGAGCTCCCTGCCTCTCATTGGAAGCATTTCTCTCAGGGCTTCTGTATGTGTTTTGTCCAAGAATGGCTAAAGATGAATTTTCACTTGTATTTAAAGGTTGCTATTTTGCTGATGTGATACTGAAGGAATCAGGACCTCAGAGTTGTGTTCGGGAATGGATAGGCTTGATTATCCCTGATCAGGCAATTCTTGTACATACGGTTTTTGGTTATGTGCAGTTGCAAAACATAGAGGTTTTGCTTTTGTTTTTGTTTTTGTTTTCTAAAAGAACTATAGAAATAAAAGCAAACCTCGGCACAAGCTGAATTCTGTAATCCTCATATTTGACATTTCTAAAAACATAAATATAATGATCACATACATTTTTTATTTATTTATACATGTTAAATGTTCTTAACTATGAGTGATTTGTAACACCTGTAAAAATGTGACAAAGGGGTCCAGGGAAGGGAGGGTCCAGGAGAAGGGAGAGAGGAAATGGACAGCGAGAACCAAGAGAACTGAACAGGGGTGGGGTAGGGTGGAGGGGAGACTCATTCTGCTTAGGATACAGTTTCTGAAAACAAAAAGTTGCTGTTCTCTGCACTTTTCAGCAGCATTACTGGGGTAACCCAGAGAGTGTAAATGACACCGGAAGGCAGGGAACCTTGTGCTAGTCAGCTGAGTGTCCCTGGCCTACTTGTCCATAAATAAGGTCTGCGATCCTAATATAAAGATCTGGGGCCAGGTGGTCTCACAGGCCTTCCTCATTTAGAATTCCATGAGAGATCATTTGAGGTTCAACCGAAAAGGGGACGTTTCTCCTAAGAAGTCTATGGATACTTGCAAACAGATGTCATGAAAGTGAAGAGGGACAGATTTTAGTCTTGGAAAACAGGAAATTCGAATCCAAAATACATCTCTCTTTACAATGTACCCTGGGCAGGGGAGGGCATGAGCTCCCTTTCCTAATGGCAAGGTGGTGCCTCACCCCTCCCGGGAGATTAAATCTGTGCATCTCACCTAGGACAGGGTGATCTTGGGGAGATGACCTCCCAGATGCTCACAGAGTAACTGCCCCATTCACTGGATGGCAGCATGATCTCTGCACAGGGACACTATGCCAATGTATGGGAGTAACCTAAGGGGACGATTAGATTTATGTATAAAGTGGACTGTATCTGAACCTCTACACGTTTTGATCCTGTGCCTGCCGTACCTCATACTGTGTTCCAAGCCAGTTCACCACGGAGCTAGTGGGTAGGAGAGAAGGAAGGGCCACTGTTTGGATGGAGTGTTGAGTGAAATCATGGATGAGGAAGATAAAGAGGAAGCTTCTGCAGGAATGCACATTTGGGCTACTTCTAACATCTCTATATATGATTTACCATTCAGTTCAGCTTAGTGTACATTTGCACATTTCAGGCACTGTGCAGATTGGCAAGGATACAAAATAGTGTCTGCATCAGCTTCTCTTGGCTGCTATAACAAATTGAGTGGCTTAAAAATACCAAGAAGTGTATGCGTCACAGTTCTGGAGGCTAGAAGTCCAAAATCAAGGTGCCATAGGGCCACACTACTTCTGAAACCTGTAGGGGAGAATCCTCCCTTGGTTCTTCTGGCTTCTTCTGGCTCACCCAACCTTTGAGCATTGCTAGCCTGTAGCAGCAGCCTTCAGTGACTGCCTCCCAGCGATTGTCACCCTGCTTCTGTGTGACATAGTCACAGGTAACTTTCTCCTCTCATGTATCCTCTTATAAACAGGATACCAGTCATATTGGATTAGGACCCCTCCTAATGGAGTATGACCTCATCTTAAGTTGATTACATTTGCAAAGAACCTATTTCCAACTGAGGTCATGCTCGCAGGTGCTGAGGGTTAGAATTTCAGGAGGACAGAATTCTACCCCTAATGGTATCATTTCAGTCTCCTTCACAGGTTAGTCATGGAGCAGACACAGTGGAAATTATAATATAAGGATAATGACAGGAAGTGTATCGTGTTCTTCCAGCCTCTTGTGGAGTGGAAGGGTTTTTGGGCAGGCAGGCAATGCATGTTTCTGATACCTGGAGGGGGAACACTAACGGGCCGGAAGCAGAGATGAAAGAGGGCATTTCCAGGAAGAGCAAATGAATGTCAGGAACAAAGTTCAAGGGTCTCGAGCCTGCATATTTGTGGGGGTCACAAAACTCACCAAGATGAGTCACAAGTTTAGAACACTGAAAAACTAATCAAATTGCATGAATAGGAAAGGATCAGTTTTACTTGAGCAGGGATAAGCAAAAGCTGTTGCGGGTCCGTAATCTGAACGAAAGTTTCCCAGCGAGGAAATCTACTGTGTCAATTCTGGGGAAAAGAAGGAATGTTTTATTATAGACAGTTACTGAGCATGTCAGACTAGTTAAATGTCTCTGAGTGAAAGATGAACTACTTTCTGAAGACCAGCCACAGGATGTCATCCTCAGAGCATTCGTAGGTGTTAGCACTGTTCCTTTATATTGAGGACAGTGGATCTCTCAGAGGGTTTGCTCAGATTAGGGACTGTTTACAAAGGTGTGAGCCTACAAAAGGCAATTATGGGAAGGGGACCACAGAACAGAGCTAGTAACAGAGGGGCTGTTCCCACCCTCAGGCCCAGGGAGGTGAAGGGAGGGAGAGTTGCCGGAGTAGGAAGGAGAGCAGCATATGGAGAGGTTGAAAGAACTATGGCCTCTTGTGTGGGAATAGCCAGCAAAGAGCTTGGGGAATGGCCTCGATCTCCCCTTGGTCCTACCAGTCTGTTTCCCATGTCTCCACGGACAACCCAGCTAGAATTCAGAAGGCAAGAGCGCTTGCTGATGTAATGTTTTTCAGCAGCCTTCCTGGGCACAGAGAAGGCAGCAGAAGGAGAGAGGGTGTATTGGCAGGGCAAATGGAAAATACCCATGGTCGCCTGTTTAAGGAACTGTGTAAAGAAGGTGGGGAAACAAATGATTAGAATTCGTCAAGGATCAAGGATGGCCGTGAGGCAGAGGGCTGTCAGTGAAACCCACAAAGCATGCAAATATATGAAACATGGATTTGTTCAATAGATTCCAACCTGAAGCAGATAGGACCTCCCTTTGTGGGCCGAATGGGAGTGAGGTTAAGATGAATGAAAGAAGCACACCCTGAACAAGAGACAGAGAGAAGTAATCGACTAAAAGTTGCTAAGTCACTCAGTTGGTGAATTACTGAAGGACACAGAGAACACCAAGAGAAACCATGGCATACTAAAATGTAATGTTTGGTTAAAAAGGAGACCTGGGCCCCATGCCACTACCTACCTGGTGTTAAAATTTTCCTGGCCTGAATGTGGGTAATTTTAGCCAATGATGTGAAGTTTGTGATCATGCTTGGCTGTCTCAGTCTAATTGGGCAAGTATGTAGGAGGGCATTTAACACAACAAATAATCTAGGCAGACTCAGAACTGGTCTACTGGATGAAAATGCATGTAAGGTGGGCTTGCAGGGCGGGTTAGAAGCCATCAGGAAGTGAGAGAGTTCTGGGCACTGGGATCAGTACAAAGGAGAAGATAGGAATGGAGAAAGAGAAGGGCACAGAAAGCAGTTGCAATCAGTGAACATCTGAGGAATCTGTGCAAGAACTTGGGGTTGGAAGATAGGAGAAGGAGGCTTCTCAGATGTTTCCTTCTTCCCTCAGTGCAATGGTTAGTTTTATGTTTCAGCTTGGTTAGATCGTAGTGTCCAGATATTTGGTCAGTAATTATCATTAACATTTCTGTTAGAGTGTTTTTTTAGATGAGTTTAAGATTTTAATCAGTGATCTGTGAATAAGACAGATTACCCACCAAAATGTGGATGGACCTCATCTGATTAGTTCAAGGCCTAAGTAGAACAGAGACTGACTTCCAACAAACAAAAAGAAACTGTGCCAGCAGATGGCCGTCAGACTCCAACTGCAACTCTTTGCTGGGTCTCCAACCTTCTGGTTTACCCTGCAGACATTGAACTTACAAAGAAAGCCTCCATGATCTTGTGAGCCAATTCCTTAAAATTGATTAATTGGTTGATAGATGATAGACTTAGATATAGATATAAGTAGATATTAATACTCATATTCTATTGGCTCTGTTTCTCTGGACAACTGGACTTGAAGTACCTGTATTTTGGGTGCTCCCACTCTGTGCTCTCCTCTCATTTCTTTGTATTTCCATCCTGATGCCAACCATACTGCATCATAAACACCAGTGTTTACTTGTGTGTTCCTATGGATCTGTGAGCTCCTTAATGGAAAATGAGGGACAGAGTATGATGAATCCTGGTTCTACTTTGTGTATGCTCCAATGAGCTCATTGTAAATGGAACTCTGAGAAATTGCAGCCAAATTAAAGATTAATTTCGACCTTTTCTCTTTTTGCTTTCCCACTTCCCCTAATTTATCTTAGATTAAGGTCCTGTCCTATTAAATCAATAGCAGTCTGGAACTGTGGATACTGACTCAATGTCTGATTTAAGTGGGCTTGACTCATTTCTACCATGTGGAACATCTTCTACAAATCCAAGAGTACCTGTGCCCAACTCTTCCCCATTGCCTCCAAGACCTCCCATTGATAGCCTTCCCCAAATCCCTCCTTATCTTCAAATACGGAAATGACCAGTGGGAGTAGCACATGTGTTGGAGTCACATTGGAATTTAAATTCTAGTGCCAGCATATTCCAGCTGTGTGACCTTGGACAAGTCAGTTAGCATTTCTGGACCTTGGTTTCCTTATCAGTAAAATGGAGATAATAAAAAATGGCTGCCTTCAAAGGTTCATTTGAGGATTATAATATATATGAGAACTTCCTAGTTTCAAAAAGTAGATGGTCATGAAATAGGGTAACCAAATACCCTGGTGTAATTATTAATCATGCCCTCATTCTCCCTCACTGCTGTCCTATTATAGATGGTATCTGTATACTCCTACTAGCTGTAAAAGATAGGTGTGCACCCTTGCCAGCGATAAAGTCTGTGCTGCTCTCTGCAGGAGTCATGAGATTTCTGAGGCTCGAGAAACCTGGAGGTAGCATTTCTGAGGGGAAGCTTCTAGTATTGATAAAGCAGAACTAGAAAGGTGAGGCATTCCAACAAGACTTTCTTTAGAACTTGACATTTACACTCATTCTATGTAGCTTCCATTGTGCCATGTTTAATGTTAACAGGATACCTGTCAACATGTTAAAAGATGTTTCCCAGGCACACACAGTTTTTCCTTTGTACAGTACAATTGTATACGGATATGCAAAATTGTTTGTTTAAAACCAGTAACAGAGACGCATTGGTTTTCTCTCTTGATGAATACAATACCAATTTCATGTATCTAGACCTGCACGGCAATCATCAGCCATTGCAAGGAATTTACAAGGAATGTTTAGTCAAATCTCTAAAGCAAAACTTGTTTTTCATTCTCAAACAGCTCATAATCCATTTGCAAACCACCTTACAAGTCGCCATGTCTTATCACTCTCATTATTATGATGCTCTGTTTCTCCCTTCTTTGGCAGCAGGATCTGTTTTCATTAAAACTCATCAAAGCATGCATAATGGAGTAGGTAGAGAAGCTGCAATTGAGGTCTCTCTAATATTCCTGCACATAATTGTGCACTGTGATTGCAGGTAATAGATTATCATCCAGACTGTTGACAAAAAGAAAGAAATGCATCCATTCAGTTAGGTCTAACAGTTCTTGGCCTCGCTTTGAAGTTAGAGCAATGCCAGCGAGTTTACGGTTTGTGTATGGACTGTACAAAGGTCTGTAAGTATATAGGAAATTAGGAAATAAGAGTTACCTATGACATTGTACAGAACCAACTTATGGCACATTTCTCTCTCCCTGATTTGCTTAGTACATTGGTAATTTTCAGCAGCTGGATTTTACATGAAAGAGAGGTAAAATTTAGTTGTTGATGACTTGCCCATCTATAATAAAGTTCTGTCCTCGTGCCTCCTATTGGCATTCCCCTTCAGGCTTCTACCCCAAACACTCCACTTCTTACACACACATACACACATAGGCACACACACACACACGACAAAAAAAGGAAGTATTAACTTCCCTGCCAAAGTCGTCTACAGGAACAATTGAGGCTCAGGTTCTCAAGCTTGTCTCTCATCATAAGTTAGATAGCCGTCATTACAGAAATACAGTTGCCAAAAAAATTGTCATTCGATTACAGACTTCATACAGTTGTGCTGAATATCTGCTGGCTACTGGGCTAGTTCCAGATGCAATACTGGAAAGTAACTGGAATTGGTTTTGCTTTGCAAATACGTTAATGAGGCTAGCAAGTTACAGAAACAAGATGCCAAGTATAGCCAGCAGACTTAAAGCTGTTCCTGCTAGGTGTGCTGTGTGTCTTACCAGAGGGTCCCAAGGCCTGGGACGTACACTCTCCTCTAGGACTTTGAATCACTACACATTGCTTGTCTGCTCTGGGCCAGGCACTGAGGATATAGAAATGATTAAGATATGTTCCCCCAGCGGTGCCTGGCTGGCTCAGTAGGTTAAATGGCCAGCTCTTGATTTCAGCCCAGGTCATGGTCTCACGGTTTGTGAAATCAAGCCCCGTGTCAGACTCTGCTCTGACACAGTGGAGCCTGCTTGGGATTCTCTCTCTCCTCTCTCTGCCCTTCCCCTGCGCGCTCTCTCTCTCTCTCTCTCTCAAAATATATAAATAAGCTTTTAAGAAGAATGATATGGTTTCTCAAGTCCACAAAGTTTATAATCTCATGTCCTTGTTGTACACACACACACACACACACACACACACGTACACACGCACACACACACACACATGCACACACACACACACGGGTGCCTGGGTGGCTCAGTCAGTAAAGTATCTGACTCTTGTTTTCGGCTCAGCTCATCATGTTACGTAGCCTGCTTGTGATTCTCTGTCTCCCTCTTTCTCTTTGCTTCTCTCTCTCTCTCAAAATAAATAAATAAAACCACCCATGTCCTCAGCCTTCCCCAGTCTGATTCATAATTCATACAACAGCTAGAGGGATCTTGTAAAAGCACAGGTCTGACCGTCGCTTCCCATCCCTGTCCCCTTCTACCTGTGCAAATCCCAAGCTCCTTATTCATGACTGCCAACCTTGAAGGGCATGGCTATGAGGGTATGTGCATTCATATGCATTAATTGAAAGTCTTACAACAATTCCTGGTGCTTCTTACATCCTTCAGATTATTATAATTAATATCTGTTATACTTATTGTCTTGGGACCATGCGCAAGGCCCTCATTCTTTGTATCTCTCTTCCCCTCTCTGTATATGAAGGGTGATGATAATAGCTTTCTGTGATTGGTGTGTACTCCGTTAAATGAGTTAACATTTAGAGAATGTCAGAGAGTGACTGACACCAAGCAGGTGGTGGAGGAAACATAGGACTTTCTCCTCTTCTTTCCCCTTTCCTTGGAAATGTGTCCACTCAGGCTCACTCATGAGTGACATATATGCCGTGGCTCACTAGCGGTTTAATCAGTTGGAATAATAGTTGCATTGTTGCTTATATTTCAGAGGGACAGTTTGCTTTTTATAAATTAAGTGTTTTCCGAAGGACTGTTTTCAGCTGATGAAACATGGCAGTTCCACGGCTTAGAGGAAGGAAACTTTTTGTAAGTGTCTCTGTCCCTGTTTGATATCTTATGCTGTCCACCAAGGTGTGGCGACTTCAGAGGGCTCCTAGGGCTTCCAGAAGGCTGGTCTCTTAGACGAAGCCAGGGAGCAGATCTGCTTGTGTCCAAGGCGAGAGCTTTAAAGTGGTCTCTCTGGGCCAGTGGCAGACGGCATAATCTCCTGCTAAATTGGGCCATTAAATAAAACTACTAAGTCATAAAGCTGTAGCATTACCCTGAAATTAAAGCATTGTCACCTTTGAATTGCCAAGAATTTTAACAAGCACTTAGAGAAATTCCTTTCACACACCCATTTAGCATGGCCAGTTGACTCTGACCACGTGGATGAGAACAGAAGGCTCAGGACAAAAGATGGGGAGGGTGATTGCAATGTGACTTTCATTCATTTATTTGCTTATTCGTTCAGTCACACACCCTCCCTTACAAACTCACACACTGCTTTATTTTATTTTATTTTATTTTATTTTATTTTATTTTATTTATTTTATTTTATTATTTTATTTTTTAGAGTGACAGAGAGAAAGAGAGCACAAGCAGGGGAGAGGGGCAGAAGGAGAGAGAAAAAATCCCAAGCAGGCTCTACACCATCAGTGCAGGGCTCCATCTCACAAACCCCATGAGATCACAACATGAGCTGAAATCAAGAGTTGGATGTTCAGTCAACTGAGTCATCTGGGCACCCCGGAAATAGCATTTTTAACAAATACCTGAAGATATCAGACTTTGGGAAATATCTTTACAAGGTGATTAGCATAGTGCTTTACTCTTAACATGTCCCCTTCCGTATTCATCCCCCACTTCTAAGAGGGGCCTGGTCAGTGACTAAAAGAGTAGTTCTTCTTAAGATCTGAACACAGAGCCTATCCTGACACCTTCCTGGTGGACCTTTCACAACACATTTTTATTGCAGATACCTGGTGATTCTTTCCTTTTAGTGCTGTGAGGATCAGGGCACAGTCCGGTCAACCAGTGTTTACTGAGGCTGCCTGGTACTTAGTGCTGTACAATCCACTGTGAACCACTAACCTCAATGTCCAAGGATCTCATATTTAACTTCTAGCTCTTAAAGCACTTTTATCTAGGCCATTCTATTTAAGTCATGTGCTTATCTTGTAGGTACTTGACAGCCATGGTATTCCGGGCACATTAACTTCTATGAGACTCAATTTCCTCATCTGTATAATAGGGATGATCAGTTACCCTTACCTCAGTGTGCTGATGTGTACATTGCATAAAAGTAAATGAGCATTGTGCATATAAACTCAGTACAATCTGTGACAGTGTCTAAGAGCTTCTAAAATAGAAGTCATTATCAACAAGTACTGCCATCATAGCAGGATCTAGACGCCAAAGGAATTCAGAGAGAGGAGCAATCAAGAAAGGCTTCCCGGGACAAGTAGGGCTTGGGTTTGACCTTGAAAGATAGGTGTCCCTGGGCTGGACAGAGAGGGCAAAAAGAGGAAAATCAATCCTGTTGAGAGCAGCAGGGTCCCAGATGTGGGGATGTAATGAGCAGGTACCCAAGAGCCCTTGGCCTTTTTTGAGGGCTCCTGGCTCACCTGTGAATGCTGATGCAGTGCCACCATTGGGCAGGACACTTTCCTTGTCTGGAAGAGTGAAATAACAAGTGTCAGTCAAAGGTGCCTCCCCAAACACTTGCTTTCTTTTGTTCACTTTTGCTCTGAGCCCAGGATTCCAGGGAGAGATCATGAATCAAAGTCAGTCTAGACATTCCAAACTGTAAAACAGCCAGGATGTGCTAGCAGCTTGTGATTCTACGCTCTGTGAAGTAGGGGAAGCAGAGGGTCCATTTGTCTGGGAGCCTTGTTCCTCCTTCTTGAGTCACAGGAGCACCAGTCAGCCTTGTGCTGTCAGTAGGCAAGCATTTGGATATGTTACATGTATTTGCAGAAAGAAGCTGGCAAAAGACATTGGCTGGTTAGTGGCCTGGGGGACATTTCCACATGGGTTTAACAGTGCCAGCTCTGAATGTTCTGTCCAGACCTCAGGTCTTGGGTCTTATACCTGGTTCTTTTCTTCTGGAATACCATTCCCTCACCTCCTTCTTTAGACCAGGCTCTCCTCTCTTTCTCTTATGAAGCTTCTTGGCCTATAACAATTCTCATGACTCCACCTTCAATGCATGTAATAGACTAACATACACCAAATCTAGCGTGGTCGTAAAGAGCTTGGGCTTGGTTTGAATCTAACCACTGATACTTCTTAGTTTTGTCGATTTAGGTGATGTTGTTAAGTTACTCAGCTTCCCTGTTCCTGAGTTTCCTCTCTGTAATGAATAATAGAACCTATTTTTTAAGGTGGTTATGAAGTTTATATGAGATCATGAAGAGAAAGAAGAAGAAAAAAAAGTGCCTGGCATTATATACCTAATACATGATAATTGTTACTTATTTTTACTACTCTATCATCAGCAACCTTGACTCTGGTTTCTGGGGATGCAGTAATGAAAATAATAACTAATTACTTTTACAAGCACACAACACCTGATATACTGAAAGCACTCATGAAAATTAATTCAACATTATTAATAAATATGCACTTGAGAATGGATGCGCTACCATGTATGAACGGTTGAGTTTGATACTAATTTTTGCCACTTGATAATTATTTGGATAATTAGTCCTCAGCCATGTGTGTGTTGGTATAAGGGCACATGCACAAGAATTTGTCAGAGCACAGTGGAATAGCTTGGAACACTTACTACAGGGGTAGTGCTGCACAAAGCATTATCTTTTCCTCCCCAATGTGTTTATTCTAAAATGTTCAAACTTACAGAAAAGTTGAAAGAACACTAAAATGAACACCCATACGCCTTTCACCCAACTTTTCCAAGTGTTAAAATTCTGCCATACTTGCTCATTTGTGTGACCTTCACTTCTCTCTCTCTCTCTCTCTCTCTCTCTCTCTCTCTCTCTCTCTCCCCCTCTCTCTCCCCTCCCTCCCCCACATCCCTTCCTCCTGGTATAAAATGCTTCTTGGGGCACCTGGGTGGCTCAGTTGGTTCAGCATCCGACTCTTGATTTCAGCTCAGGTTATGATCTCAAGGTTCATGGGATCACGCTCCACATCAGGCTCTGTGCTGACAATGTGGAGCCTCCTTGGGATTCTTTCTCCCCATTTCTCTCTCTCCCTACCCTGCTCGTGTTCTTTCTCTCAAAATAAATAAACTTAAAAAAATGCTTCTTCTTTTTTTGTGAACTATTTGAAAGTAAGTTGTCAACATACTGATCTTTGAAACCTAAAGACTTCAGTTTATATCTTTAAGAACAAAGGTATTATCCTACATAACCTCAATACTAATATCGTACATAAGAACATAAACATTATTCCAATCAAAACTGTTCAATGTAGAGTCAGTCTTGTCCGTACAGTGTTATCTGGTTTTGTATTTCTCTTCAGGATTCAAGCAGTGTCCACATGTTTAAATTTGATGGTCATATCCTAGTCCGTTTTAACTAGAAACTCCCTTCCCCCAACCCATCTCTTCTGTATGGCTTTCATTACATTAACTTTTTGTGAAGTGTACTAGCCAGTTGTTAAGAAAAATATTCCATATTTTTTTTAGATTTTTTTTTCTGATAATTTCTTTATCGTTGGAATGCTTTGGCAAGAAAACCTCATGGGTGATGTCTGTCCTCTTCAGTGCATCTCATTAATAGGTACATGATGTTATTGGGGCAATTCAGCCCCAACACTGGCTAACACACTCCCACCAGATCTCTGCACTGTGAAGGTGATTTATACTCAGTGAGTTGTCTGTGGGGTTATATGCAGACGCTGTGTGAATATCTCCTTCCTCAACGTATCCTCCCAATCCGGGAATGACCCTGACCCATATGTTATCACACTGGAATTTGTAAAATGTTGTTTTACTAATCCTATAATTCCTTCTGCATTTTCAGCTGTCATTCTGGACTCTTCTCTACAGAAGAGCTTTTTTTTTTTTTTCAGAATAGCTTTTTATTCCTTGCCCTGCCTCCACCTCTCTTATGTCACTCTAGACTCATCTAGACTCATAAATTATTTCATTTTAAAATGTTGTTACCATTATCATGATGTTATTTGTATTCCAATTTCCCCAAATGTAGCTAGTCATACTCCGGCTAATTCTGCTCCTATAGCTTTGTTACCTGCCTCCATTAATCTTGGAGTACTTCCTTGTTTCTAGCACCAGATATTCCCTTGAACTTACCCCACCTAGACCCAGACTCACTTTTTTCTCAAAAACAAAACAAAAAAAAAAAACAAAACAAAAAAACAAAACAAAAAAAAAAACATTGCTCCTTTTTTGTAGCAAATGGTATTTAAAAATTAGGATATACGTGTTAGGTTTTCTTATTACTTCTAGTCTATTTCAGTGGACCGAACTAGAAAATGTGCGTTGGTGTGTGTGTGTGTGTGTGTGTGTGTGCACATGTGCACACTTGTGTTTAAATTATGATTTCTTATGGTTATAGGCAATGCAAATACAGCACCATTAGATTTTCCCTCATCGTTCTCTCTTCTATATGGATCTCTCTTCTCTCACAGTGAGAACCTGTCTCAACAATACCAATATATTTACTCATTTGTTCTACCTGACAATATACACAAAATAGATTCAGAGTCACATCAGCCATTCACTACCAATAACAAAATAAAGTGTAGCATTTCCTGAATTTTAATTTTTTTTCTCAAAATATATTTTACCAAGGGGGTATAGCTAGACAGAATACCTCATTGAAAAGTTACTTGAATTAATATTTCCTTATTTGTGATTATTTTGCCTGTTTAATATACAGGGAGGCTTTTTGTTTCTGCTTAATGTTCAATTTTAGGTTTTCCCTCTTTTTATCCTTTTGATTTAATCTTATATTTTTATTATGCAAAATATTTGCATGTTACAAAATCTAAATATACATATTTATATGTACTTGTACTTGTATATTTACATAACATATGAATATATTTTTATATTTATATTATATATAAGATGGTTGACCAAAGATGTCTTACTCTCTCTCCTATTGTATTCACCCTCTTCTTACCCATCTTATCTAGGTCACCATTTATATTGGTTTATCCTTCCTGTGTGTATTTCTATTTCTTCTTTATTCTTGCACAAAATGTAGCATAGTCTTTGCACCTCGGTGCCTTGATCTTGTCACTTTACAGTGCTTCCTGGGACGTATCATAAATCAGTTTAGAAAGGTGTTGTGTGGTATTTATTATAACTGCATAGTATTTCACTGTGCAAATTAACTATGCTTTATTCATTCAGACACCTCGTGGTAGATATGTGAATTTTTTTTTTTTCAATATGCTGCTCTCACAACAGATACTCTGGGCTGCAGAGCAGAATTTCAAGTATATGTCTAAACATACTTTCACATCCTGTATCATTTCCCTGCTAATTTCAAGAGCTGTCACTGAAGTCAGTAAAACCCTGGTTGTGTGGGATGTTTCATTCCATGGTAAGTGAATGCCCACTGTGGGTCAGGTATTTGGCATATAATGACTTACATGACAGTCTTTTTGCCTCGTGGAACTTACCGTGTAGCGGGTGGGGGGGGAGGTTGAGTAAACAGGTCGTTAACAATGGTTGCTGAGTAAGAAGAGAGCAGGTTGGTGGTGGAGTCAGAACAGGCTTCCTCCTGGAGAAGACACTGGCACTCTGGCAATATCATTTATACTGTGATGAGCTCTGGAGCAGAGATGTCAGCTGAAAGAAAGACAAATCATTCCATGTGCCTCTTTGAGTTACTTTTTGTCAATCACCTCTAGAGCCAGAATCTAAAATCTGTGAGAGCAGAGTAAGTAGACAGTCTGAGATTTACAAAAGCCTTGTCTTCCTTTGTGACCTTGTGAAAGGAGATGTGAATGCTGCCCTTGAATATCCCTCCTCAGGACTAGGACCATGGGGAAGACTTTGCAGTCAATAGTCTCCCTTTTGGGCTCCTAACTTCAATCTTGGCTACCGAGGCGATTTTTTTATTTGATTGTTTGTTTGTTTGTTTGTTTGTTTGTTTGTGAGAGGGTGCATATGGGGGAGAGGGGCAGAGGGAGAGAGAGAATGTTAAGCAGGCTCTGTGCTCAGAGTGGAGCCCGACATGAGGCCCGATCCCATGGCCCTGGGTTCATGACCGGAGCTGAAATCAAAAGTGGGAGGCTCAACAGACTGAGCCACCCAGAAACCCCAACATTAGCCCTTCTTTAAAAAGGGATGGAAACTACTACTCATGGTGTACTTGTGTCCCAGATACTGGGCTGTATTTTCTGTGTTTATCTCATTGAATACACATCAAGTGTGAGGTAGAGATCACTTCTTGCTTGTGTTTTGAGAAATCAGAGGTCCAGAACGGTGGAAGAGAATGTCCAGCATCATTCAGCTAGTAAGTGACAGATGTAGGAACTGGATTTAGATCTATGTGAGTGCCAATTTTTCCTCAGCATGCACCAAACAGTACCTGCTACCGACGTAGTCCTAGAGATTTCAAAAGTAATACTAACAGCAACCAAAGGCGGCCCACCAGCCCCCCCAGGTGATTTCCCTGTGGATGGTCCTTTCTCCTGTCCCCTGCCCAGAGGGCAGGTGCAGTGGGTGTGTCCACACCCACCCCTCTGGCTCCATGCTGCCGGACTTTCAGCTTCCTTGGGACCTTTGCTCCCAGAACCAGCTGTGAATGCCTTGGGCTTAAGCATCCAGAGTGTCATTCAGCCCCCATGCCCCTCATCTTACCTTCCCAGTCCCTAAGATAATGCTCTCCACACTCCAGACATTTACTACATTTTCCTTGAAGAAGCCCATGAGCAACAAAAAAACATGATAGGATGTGTGCGTGATCTGTTTCAACTCCCCCCCCACTCCAAGACCGTAAAACAGATTACCCAGGTCTCTGTGATCATACCACCTATTTTAAAGCAAGACAAGAGAAAAATAACCCCCCAAAAAGGTACATAAAAAGTAAAGGCTCCAGCGAAGTAGGAGAATAAATCACAGTCAAGTATGTTGTCTGGAAGTCGTAAAGCGTGGCCTGCGCAGGCAGGTGGAAGCGCAGTAATGGCCAGAGCAGGGCGTCGCTACCCCCCGCCCTCCCCCATACCCCCCCCCCCCCCCCCCCCGCGCCCTGGTGTCTGTGTTCCAGCTAATGCAGGGGAGCAGGGGGCGGGTGGTGGGCAGAGCTGGGGCTGTAAACCGGTAATGCGCTCCCCTCAGCAGCAGAAGGCCAGACGCTGAAAGCAGCCGCATCTGCAGTGGTTTTAGCGCCGCACAGGTGGATTCTCGCTCAGGCAGCTGGCTGATCCACCTGAGAGGGAAGACAGCTCCTGTGGGAATCCGAGGCCGTTTAAAGGAATTGGACATCGTTTTATACCCAGTGTCCCTCTTCCCTTTACAGGTTGGGGGTGGAGGGTGCTGACCCCCTCAACACAGGTTCCCATGCTTGTCTCTGATGCTGAAATGACCCTTTCTGATGCTCCCTGAATGGCTTCATCAGAAGGTGGACTTTGATTTACCGTCTGGTACCCAGGGCCAGGCTGTGTGTCCAGCTCCGCCCTGTACGTTTTGTTCCATCCACGCATCACCACTGCTCAGAGGGTCATGGCCAGTTTACAGAGGACAAGACTGAGGCTTGGGGAGGTTAAATGTCTCTGCCGTGTTCAGGAATGTAGTCCATGGCAGAGCTGGCCAGGCCCACCCATCCCAGACCCCTCGCTTTTCTCCCCCACATCTGCCTCCATTAACCAGGGAAGAAGCCCCCGCCAAGCAGACATTTACTCAGCAGCCGTTGCCCGTGCTTTAAATGGAGAGATAAGGTACAAACATATGAAAAATTAAATAACTATCAATGCAGAACGACAAGAGATGTCAGTAGGCTGTGCATGCATAGATGGCAAATGAGTGGTACAGGCAGTGGCTTGAGGATTATTTGAACTGCCTTTACCCCTGGCATAGAAAATTCACTTTGTCAACATAGATAACTGTACCAGAAGTGACCCCAGGGACCTTAATATAGACTTGCTTTATTACAATAGGAGCATAAGTGAATTGGCACACTTTTCAAAGGACTATAAACAGCTCCCCACAGTGATTTAAGTTCAATTAAGCTGGGTATTGACAATCTGTAGACTTCCCTTCCTCCCATACGTTGTGATAGAAAAATTGCACATTTTTTTGGTCCTGCAAAGAGACAGATATGTGTGTAGAATGAGGTCTCATTAATCAGAGTTATTTCGTGTCTCTCTCTCTCTCTCCTTTTTTACTTTCCTTTTGTTTGTTCTTTCTTCTCCCTGACGATCTCCATGGTAACAGATAGAACAGCTTACATCATCTATAATTACTGCTATTATTAATAATAATAATGATCATCACAATAATAATAGCAATCAGATAAAATGAGAGAAAAGATATGAAAGAAATTAAATTCTGGCTTTGTAGGTAAACAGTTTACAGCTTCTGAAATAGAGCAAGAGAAACCAGGAGGTCATGGAGAGACCCAGGATGTGCGTTCACAGAAGACTTTCTGGGGTGATGACTGGGAAGGATTTCACAAGAGAGATGATAATACACAATGTTTCAGAACATCACAGCATTTCTACTATGCAACCTCTTTTTCTTTTCTCTTGTCGATAATGTTGGTGGTCATATTGAATGTCTGTGTATGTTGATCTCATAACTTGAAACTTCTTTTGCATTTGGACCGTTGGACCACTACACACGCATAGAAGAGCTGCTTTGGAAATGCTGGAGGAAAAAACCTGGCAGAAAACAAATGGTGATTAACTAATCTTGTCCCTTGACAACAGTTTCCTGAAATCCTGCGCAGTGCCCCATGACAGCCCAGGTTCTGGAGGTCTGAGAGTGAAAGGTTTCTGTTGCTTTCTCAAGGAAAACAGTGCATTCTCTGCTGGCAGGCTTCTCTAACAGCCACTCCCAAACCTGCCCCCCCGGCCCGGTCTCTGGGTAATCCCACTTACTTATAATCTGAAGAGTAAGTACCATAGCCTGAGACATTTGTCTTTCTTCTATGCACAACCCCCACCCCCACCCCTAAACGATGGTAAGCTTTTAAAGAGTTAGGCAGTGCATTATCCTTCAGGGCAGGTACTCCTGTGGCTGGCCCAGCACTACCTAGGCACATATTTGAAAATAAGAATGAATGATACACTTCATATTTTGGGAGATCTCATAGCTTTATGGGAAGACAGACTTCAAAACTAAATTCACAGTGCGGTTTGAAAAATGGCTTTGCCAGCCTGAATCACTATACTCTGTTATGTCTGTGAAATGATGCTATAGAATTTTATTCCACAAGCTTTCTTGATACCTCATGGCCTGTAACTCCTTTAGGAATAAAGGCAGGCATAATAGCTGGTGTGGGTCTGGCTCATGAGATCATTCACACTCACGCCAGTACATTGGACACCCTTAAACAACATCTCCCCATTTCCTCAAAGCTCTAGTAATTAAAATAGTAGGATGCAGCCATAAAAATAGACACATAGACCAATAGAACAGAATGGAGAGCCCAGAATTACACCCCCCATAAATGTTTTCAATTAATATTTGACAAAGGAGCCAAGAACACTCAAAGGGGAAAGAATAGTCTCTTCAACCAATGGTGCTGGGGAAACTGGACAGCCACATGCAAAAGCAAACAAACAAACAAACAAACAAACAAAAACACTTGGGCCCGTATTTATACCACTCATAAAAATTAACTCGAAATAAATTAACGACTTAAACATAACACTTGATACCATAAAAATCCCAGAAACACAGGGAAGTTGCTCCTTGACACTGGTCTTGTCAACAGTTTTTTCAGATATGTCATCAAAAGTAGAAACAAGAAAAGCAAAAATCGACAAGTGGGACTACATCAAACTAAAAAGTTTCTGCACAGCAAAGGAAGTGTGCAACTAAATAAAAAGGGGATCTATGAAATGGGGGAAAATATTTGCAAACTAAGTATCACATAAAAAAAAGTGAATATATAATTGCTGTTACGATCCTTAATGAATGGGCTAGATTCCTGCCAGCTCAAAAATCTCTAAATGCAGTTTTCCCTGAAGCGGAGAATTTATCTTGGATAACTTAATACATGTATTCCTTTGAGCAAGTTAGAAAGATGGGGCTATGCTGCTTATCGTGGGACTGAATGGTAGTCAACAGGAAGAAATAATAGAGACTGGATTGGGTAGCCGAAAGTGGTATCAAGGGCAGTGTTTTCCAGGACCAACAAATTCCATTGACTACAGTCCAGGAAATGCAAGGGACACCAAATAAATAGAGAGACACAGGAGACGATTCCAAAGGGAAAAAGATGATTGAACAAGATGGTAATAAGTTATTAGCAGCAGCTATATGACAAGAAAATGCAGTCCATCCTACCTGCTAACCTTATTTTCCAGGTGAGCTCCCACCCTCAATTCTTTAAAGAATGAAGTTTGGGTACTGGACCTCATGTTACAGAAGAGATCTAATGTAGACGTTCTTTACTCTTCTGCATGCCATTCAGCCTGCCATGTGTTCAAGTAAAACGTGATGCCAAATCACTGGGATATGATCATGGATAAAATGACTGATACTGGTATCCCCTTTTCCAGTGTGGACATCTCCGAGGTTAACAGCTTGCCCAAGGCCTCAGTGCTGACATTTAGCGGAATGTAGTTTCTAATCAGACAGGCAGGTGTCGAAAGCCAGGCTGCTATCTTGTGGCACCTTGAAGCCCTAGATGCATCTCTAGAGACAAGAATACGTGGCCTGTGGTATGGGGTCTGGTCTGGAGGCAGACCAGTAGAGGATGATGCCTGGAGCCTGGAGGCGTTCATGATGTTCTCCCAATCACAGCATTTAGAGTATATATTTCTCTGTCCCTGAGTGTAACTGGTCCTTCTTGCATTGTAGGGAAACCTCCATTGGTTTCCTTGTGTGGGAGTTCAAGTTCACAGAACTGTGAGAAAGGAGCATTTCCTAGTCCAGGTCTCTTGAAACTGGCGTGGTTTCCCCAAGGATCTGCAAAGAGAGGGCTAGTCTCAGTTTGCCCCCTACCCTCTCCTTCAGTGTCTCATGTGTCCTACTTTATGTTCTGGGAAAGAACCCAGAACTACTGGTGAACTACAGAACACAGTAAGAACTACTGTGACAGCCACCAGAGGCCGTCTCCTTCTTGATGCTATTGTTAATAATAGCAGCATCTGCTGTCTGTGGGATCCTTGTGGACAGAGCTGATATATCCTTTATATAACAGGCACATACAGATTTCTGTGGGATGCTTGATAATTCAGGCACTAATGGAGCTTCTCACACAAATCTCCTCACTTTACAACCACGCTGTACAGTTGGCGTTCATTTCTGCTCTCCAGATGCTACTGATGAGGAAACTGGACTTTAGAGAAGTAATAATTTGACCAATTCTGCCTAACTAGTAAGTGTCAACCTGGTACACAAATCCAGATCTTCTAACTCCAGAGCCCAGTCTGTGTCCACTAATATCCACCAGCCTGTGACCAATTTGACCATCTTGAACATTTAGCTTCATGGGTTCAATTTCAGTTAAAGCACCTGTGGGTCTGTGAGTAGATTCCCACCTCCGCCCACCTAGAAGACAGTTCCAAATGAATCTTTCTTGTTTGAAAATCTTTAGAGCTACAGTTCACATCGACACCCCTTAGCTAAAACTGCCTATCCCCATCCTAGACCAGACATCAGGGGCATCAGGCACCAAAGCTAACTTTCATGAGTGGCATTGACCCTCGCCTTTAATATTTTGTCAAAGTGCAGGACTTAATCTACACCTGCTACCAGTGAAACTGAGGGGGGAAAATAACAGAAAGCAAGAAGAAATAGTATCCAATTACCTCCTTCTTTTCAATCTTTCTTCTTCTAACTCCCAGGGGGAACAAATAATCAGAGGACAAAGGGCATCTTTGAAAGGAAAGCCAGCTAAGAAGCTCTAGGTTTCACATAATCCTCTCTCCTCTTATAACTCATCCTGCATTTGTAGGGCTTGTGATGTCTGAGTAAATCACAGGGGGCCCTTTGGACCTCTTAATTGTTCTTTTGTATCTCCTGTAGATTTGCATATATCAAAAAGTGCCAGTAGTTGAGTTATTAGAACTGCCATTCACCCTCAGGTTCCAGAAGTCAGGGTTGGCAACATTAGTGGCTTTAAGATGAAATGTTGTCTCTCTTACACATCTTCCTTTTCCATCTTGCTAAAGATAGAATGTGACTCTGGCAAAATGAGTCAGTGAGTAAATGAATAAGCAAATCAATGAATGAATGCATGAATAATCAGATGAATGGATGTGTGGGTATAAGAATCTGTGTGTATTTGGAGGGAAATCTAAATTCGTATGATTTAATGATGCTGTGTGGACCACTTCTGGCATCAGATGACACAGTGAGACTGGGGACAAGTTTATTGTCTCTCTCTAAGCCTTCATATATCTATATCTCTATGAGTATGTTTGTGTCTGTATCTATAGCTGTACCTGTGTCTATGTCTCTCTGTCTATCTATCTGTATTTACCGTGGTGGAATGTTATATGTACCAGGGATAAGGTATGTAAAATGTCCTTACATGAAAAAGTAACACAATATCTATTATTATACATTAAACCAGGTGGTTCTTTTCTTCTTCTGAGCACCGTGGACACTTAAAAACTCTCAGTCTTTATTTCTCTGTCCACGATATTGTATTAATGAACAATCACTTTTCTCTGGTAATTATCAGTGTTTGTTTATATCGGCATGAACATTTTTTGAGTTTCATGTTAATTGTTTGTGTAACATTATTTTTACAAATTAGAATCAACATCCTATCTTTACTTTCAGTCAGAATCTAATAACCTTCATTCTAGTATGTTTTTCGAGAATTTATAGAACATGTAATCCTGCCTGTGTGAAACATTGGAGATATGTGGTTATCAGTGGGCTGGTTTTAGGGAATAGTCTGAAGATGATTTAGAACGTTTGAACAGAGTTTAATTTTTTGGCTGCAAGCACTATTTCCTTTTTTGAAGTTGGAAAATACTTTAGAGACAATGGAAACCAAATTTCTTTCTGTCCCTCTTTCTAATATACTGAAACAGAAGAGCAGAGCAGTAAAGTTACTTATCCCAAGTCACCCACGGAATTATGGTAGAAAAAGTATTAAAATTGGGGGTCTTGGTGGCCTGTGTTTTTTCTTTCCAGTTAAATATGCCAACAGCCACAATCCTGCTTCTTAGTAGTACTAATTAATAATAGTTACTTTCAGTATCAGCGCTTATCATATTGTCTATAGGTATGCCCTGGGTCATTTCTTTACTTCCTAGACCTTGATTTCCTCCTTTGTAAAACTAGGAGGTCAAAGTAGGAGGAAACCACATGATGTCTATGGTAAGTTCTTTTTCAGCTCTGAGAATCTATGAAGAGTAATGATGTTATTATGTGGGCAAGATTCTCGGATGACAAAAGCTTTTTAAGTCTTCCTATTTCCTCATTTGCTTTATTTGTGAACGTGTTCGGAATGAAATTCTATGTCCCATTGCAGTCAACGTTTTAGTGTAGGTTATTAGTACAGAATGTCTGATGGATCTCAGACCATGCCTTGCGACTTCATATGCTGGGTTGCTATTCCGTATTAAATTCCTGCTGGTATTTCTTTCTTTCTTTCTTTCTTTCTTTCTTTCTTTCTTTCTTTCTTTCTTTCTTTCTTTCTTTCTTCTTTCTTTTTTCTACTGATAATAAAACTGAGCCCTAGAAAAGTGAAGTGACTTGTCCAAGCCTGTCATTGGTGGGGGTAGGTTTCAAATACATAAGCTCTAAAACTCAAATGTCTCTGCTCTCTCCTCACCATCCATTCTTACCTATAGGAGGTAACACACATTCTCCAAACCTGCTGTAAAGGTCCTCATCTCTGCATGTGAATTTTTATGCAAACCTCTTAAAATATTTTTTTGGTAACTAGAGGTAGCATAGAGAATTAAAGCAAAAAGGAACTTCATCTAAGTACCTTGTATGAACAGCATGGATCACATAATCTCACCCTTGTTAATCAGGTGTATTTTACAGATACCTTCTGTACGTAGGTCTTTCTATGTGCAGCAAACATTCAGTGGGATACTTGTGTTTCTGTGAGACAATTATCTATGCTAGTGTGTGTCTTGTGGGGAAGTGTGTGTCAGTACCTGGAAGCTACTGGGCTTTTTTTTTTTGCGGTCAGACACCCTACATTCCTATTCTTGCTTGGTCATTTGCTCGAGGGTAAGCTGTTCAATTCTTCTCACTTTTCCTTCATTTCTAACATGGCATTTCTAACTTCCTTCTGATTTAGGTAATGTCACTTTAAAATGAGATAATGGGCATTAAGTGCTTAGCATAAGGGGTTCCACAAGTTTAGCTCCTGTGATTATTAACCCGCATATTTTTTAAATGTTTATTTTTGAGAGAGAGAGAGAGACACACACACAGTGCAAGCAGGAGAAGGGCAGAGAGAGAGGGAGACACAGAATTCAAAGCAGATGCCAGGCTCTGAGCTGTCAGCACAGAGCCAGATGCGGGGCTCGAACTCACAAACCTCGAGATTATGACCTGAGCCAAAGTCAGATGCTTAACTGACTGAGCCACTCTGGCGCCCCTATTAACCCCCATATTAAATTAAGGCAGAGCTTTATGAGAAACAGAAATCCTCTAGTCATTTTTTTGTTTGTTTTTTGCACGAGTAGAGCGCTGTAGTGGTGATTGATTGCCCCACATGGAGCCAAGTATCACATTGCTTGAGTGATCTCTTCCCCACCTCCTCCCCACACCTCTGGCTTTATTGAGGTATATAAGCATGATCCCTTTTTGACCTTCCTTCTGATGTCTCCTTCCTTGGGTTGTGTTTTCTGGACAGAGGACAAGATTTGGACATCAGTGCAGCACAACAACACAGAGCTGACCCGGGTGCGGGGTGCTGACCCAGAGAAGCCCTACACCATGGCCTTGGATTATGGCGGCAGCATGGAACAGCTGGAAGCCATGATTGACGGCTCGGAGCACTGTGAGCAGGAGGTAGCCTACCACTGCAGAAGGTCCCGCCTGCTCAACACGCCAGGTAAGGCTCGTCCCTGCTCCTCTGCGTGGGCCACAAGGGCTGACGACAGATAGGCTTCCCAAACACAGAATGTCGAGGACAGGGGTGTCTGTCCACGAGGGGGCTGCAGTGATGGTTGTTCACCCTGCCGCAGAAAGAAACAAGGTCGGGAGAGGACCAGGGATGGATTTCTCATCCTGTCTCTGACTCCCAGGTGTGGCCGAGAGCGAGCTTTGCAGCCTCTCACAGTTCCATCCTGATGTGCAAAAAGACAAAGAAGACCACACCCACACTCCAACAGCTGAGGGAATGAGAAGGTTCTTGAGAGCAGCAGTACTCAAAGAGAGCATTTAAACTAGACATAGAATGTGTGGACTTGGGAAGAGATTTCTCTGGGAAAGGGAATAGCATATGAGAAAGCACGAAGGATCTCAGCACATTCACCAAAAAGCAATGAGTTCTTTCCAGGGCAAGATATGCAGAGGGACGTGGTGTTGGGCAAGGAGGCCAGCAGGACAGGCAGGGACAGTCCTGTGTGTTCCCAGCTCTAGTGTTACCTGGAAAGTACAGGCCTCCATGGAAATGACTCTTTTTAAAAATAAGGTTGCTGTTAGAAAAACAACAACAACAACAACAAGCAAACAGACTTCTAGGACTCTTACCAGAACCCAAAAGGGTTTTTTTTGCAAAATGTCAGGAGGGCTTTGTCAAAGTTCATGGGTACTCTGGGAGTCCCATCATTTTCTGTGACTATCAGTTTATCATCTGTTCCATGGTCTTTAAAAAAAAAAAAAAAAGAAAGAAAGAAAAGAAAAACAAAAAAGCCAAGAACCACAGGGACATAGAATATCCAAGAATGGGTGTCACAATCTGTCACCTCAAGAAACTTACAACCCCATTATGCTTAGAAGTTAGGAAGTTTGAAAGGCTGGAGAAGATTAGACAGTGGGAATGTCAACAAAGGAGAGAAGTGATAGAAGCCTAACTAAATATAACATGCCGCCTCACTGATCTAGAATCTTTAGGAAAGACGTTGTTCCACATAAGTGAATTTTCCAGATAAGTGTCACTTATCCCTTTAAGCACAAAAATGTTTTCAAAGAGTTTTTAACTATTTGAAATGAAAATCTTTCTCAAATGGATTACATGCTTCCCTGCTTTCTTAAACAGAGGGTTCTGAACATAAAATGTAACCTTTTCTTGATGACTAGAGATCATCATTGTGAAAATCAATTACCGTACTCTCCTTGGCTTCAGCCATGCTCACAGGGCCGATTGGATCTGAGGCACCGGGTGCTGGCCCTCCCCGGTGTCCTCAGATGTGCTGCTTGAGAGGCTCCGTGTTGATACGTGTTCCCATGTCTCTCTATTCTGGCTGTCAAGCCTGCACCTGTCACTCTCGGCACTATTCAGAGTACCTGTGTCTGGAGAACCAACCTACCCTCTTTTCCTTGAGTGGTTTCTAGTTTTCTGAGGATTGTGTTTGGTGGAATTTTCAGAAAAATGGGGTAATGTTCATTCTGACCATGGATTCCCTTTAGTGTATGTATCGTGTGATATCAGTTTGGTGACACCATTGCCTTTGTATGTGCTTTTTTTTTTTTTTTTTCCCTAAGTCAACTGTCATCAGATCCCTGAGTATATTCAAGTGCAAGGGCATGGATTTGGGGGCACATATTGAGAGGGACTCTGCCTCTTACTACTTCGAGAAACTTGTGCACGTTGCTACCTTTCCACTAGCAATTTCAGCACCTGAGTGATTTCGTCCTGGTACTGTGCCTGGTACTTATTAGGTGTTCAACAAATGCGGGTGTCGTATTTCTTTCCTTGCTCACAGCTTCAGTCCCAGCGGAGAAGGCCCAGATTTGCACTGCCATGAGAAATAGGTTCAAAGGATGATTTTATTTCTACTTCAGTGGTATAAATTGAAGAATTATAATAATTATAACTCACGCATGCAGATAATCTCACCACCCAGAGAGACCAATGTTGCACTTAGGTATGCGTTCTTCCGGACATTTTCCCACATGCGTGTTCACAGAAACACAGTGAGAAGATACCGTCTGTGTCTTGGGGTTGAGAACGCTCATTAATCGTCTTTTGCCCCATGGCTTATGAATCAAATGAGGTACGTGAACGAGGACAATGGACATGTGCACCCAGTGTCTGCTTTTTTTTCTGGCGAGCTGGCTTGCATAAACCAGGCACTGCTTGTGGGTGGGGTAGGACTGCAGACAGAGAGCGCCTTAGAGATGTGGCCCCAACTTCACAGCCTTCAGTGCAGGGATGGATCCTGACTCAGTGGTGCTTACCTCCCAGAAATGGGCAGACAACCATGTACCATTGTGGGAACATGAATGAATCCCCAGCCAGGGCCTAGTGGACTGCTTTTGTCAGGCTGTTATAATAAAATGCCGCAGATTGGCTGTCTTATAAAAAAAAAAGAAAAGAGAGAGAGAGAGAGGGAGGGAGGGAGATCAGGTTCTTGGACCCGGCTTCACCTGTGGTCAAACCAGGGATGCCATTTCTGATACACTGTGCAGACCTCACAGATCCAGAAGTTAGAAGCAAGTCAAGTAGTCTGGGTAAGTCAAGTAAGTCAAGTAGTAAGTCAAGTTAGAAGTCAAGTTAGAAACAAGTCAAGTAGTCTGGATAAGTCAAGTAAGTCAAGTTAGAAGTAAGTCAAGTTAGAAGCAAGTCAAGTAGTCTGGGTAAGTCAAGTAAGTCAAGTGGTAAGTCAAGTTAGAAGTCAAGTTAGAAGCAAGTCAAGTAGTCTGGGTAAGTCAAGTAAGTCAAGTAGTTAGTAAGTCAAGTTAGAAGTCAAGTTAGAAGCAAGTCAAGTAGTCTGGGTAAGTCAAGTAAGTCAAGTTAGAAGTAAGTCAAGTTAGAAGTAAGTCAAGTTAGAAGCAAGTCAAGTAGTCTGGGCAAGTCAAGTAAGTCAAGTAGTTAGTAAGTTAAGTTAGAAGTAAGTCAAGTTAGAAGTAAGTCAAGTAGTCTGAGGCCCTGTGATCATCAGGGTGGCTTGAATTAGGGCGAATCCCTGGGTATCTTCAAAGGGGGTGCAGCATTCTTCCTGAGGTTCAGCTGCATCCAGGGTTCATGCATACCTTCCCAGGGTGGCCCCAAGGACCCCCGCAAGGGCATTCCCAGAGCCTCTTTCTGTCTGCTCTCAGCTCTGGATTTGGCTCCAGGTGTCTAGGAGCAGCAGGGGGAGAAGGAAAAGGAAGACAGGCAGGAGAAGTTCAGGCTTGGTTCACCTCTGTGTATTTTTCATTCAGTCAGTGACTGAACCATGACACTGTCATTTTCTGGCAGTTTCCTCTGATATCCTTCCCCAGGGTTGCTGATAAGTGCCAGCCAATGGAATGTGTCATCTGTCTCTTTAACTGAAGATTTATGCTACAAACTCTCTGAAGGGCCAGAATTCCAAGCCTCGGGTGTCCATGGGAAAGGTGTCTTTGCTATTCCCATGCATCTTTGTAGTCATTTTCCCTGGGCTTCTACTTACTACCCTGGACTTTATGCAGGGCCTGCGGTCCCGTGCTACAGAGTAGTTTCCAGGACAGGAATCAGCAGCCTGACAGTGCTCAGGGCACCTTGTCACCAGGATAGGAGGTGGCCAGGAACATTGTCCCCAGGAACAAGGGCTACCCTGGTTGAGCCCAGGCCTTTCTCACTGCCAGCATCTTCCTAGGAATTTTGCCCAAGGTTGGGGTCCTGAGGGCAACATGTGATGTACATGTGAAATAAAATAGAACCCAGCTTAGGAAACACACAGAAGACACAGAAAGAAATATTGAGTCCACGATCTGGAGGATGCTTTAATACTTGGCCAGTTAGCTCTATAACCCATAAGGAAGACAAGATTGAAAGGGGCAGAGGAAGGTGATCACCTGGGGGAACCCAGTGCCCAGGTCGCTGGTGGGGATGAGGACCGAAAGCCCTGTCTATCCCAAAAATCTCTTCCATAGTCTCCATGGCACCACGCCTTTCCTCATTAGATTCTCTCATTGGAGTTTATCTGGCGTTTGCATCTTTTTATACTTAACCCCTCTGTGGAGTGAAAGTCTATTTGGGAATATTCTCCCCAATAAAACTGTGAGCTCTCTAAGGCAGAGGTAAAAAGTCATAATTGAAACATATGAACACTGAAATGTCTTGAAAATACATAGGAAAATTGAGACTCCATTACATTGAAATTAATAGCCATAGGATATATTGAGCTGGAGTTTACTTTGGTTCTGGAAAGAAAGCATTTACCAAGCAAATCAGCCAAGCAAACAAGTTTGCCATGAGGATTAAGTTCCTCAGTAGAACTAGTTACTTAGTCCCCTAGAGTGCTTCAGAGTCCCCATTTCCCTACCTGTAATGGGCTAACATCATTCCTGTCCATCCATCCATCCATCCATCCATCCATCCATCCATCCATTCAGGCAGGCACATGAGTGGTTTCCACTTGGGGTCAATTGCTTTACCCAGCTATGTCCCAATGGATTTGAAAGTGATTAAATCTTATTTCTTTTAAACTCTTCCAAAACTTTCAGTTTTGTTCTTTTCCCTTAATTAATGATATTTTAGTGAGTATGCAGCTAACTGGCTATATATATGTATACATATATACAAGTGTGTGTGTGTGTGTATATATATATATATATATATATATATATATATATATATATATAATGTTGATATATAGTTTAGATTATATATAAATATATAGTGTAGCATGTACGAATATATCATATATACACACCATACACTATAGTGTATATGCTATATAATGTATATTATGTAATTGCGTACATATTATATACTTTGTGTATGTCCAAATATGTCTACAAATGCACTTGTGTGTACAAACCCTCTTGTGCATTTGTAATATTTGGTTTCAGATGTGTACAAAACAAATGATCAGACTTATAAATCTAGTTAAGGAATTGTGATAGAGAAAAGTCAAATCATGGATAGAAACAGGTAGCTCTTCAGGGTACTCTGGAGTTAACTAAACCTAAAACTCTTTGTCCCCAGTATTTGTACCAAACATGGTACAAATATTAACAGATGATTATATTTTCTTTCAAACAATAAGCATTTATTGGTTCTCTCCATTTGGTATCACATACTTTTCTGTCTGGTGGGAATGAAACACTGAAAAAACAGAGTTCCTGCCCCCATGATTGTCGCAAGTTACGAGAGAGACAGACCAAACACACACGAACACTCCCACCCCCACCCCACACATGCTCAGTTCATGAACAGCATGAAGGAGAAAAGTTGAGAAGCACAAGGATCCTGAGAGTGACCAGGCCTGGGGAGTTCTATTTCATAACAGGGTAGGAAAGCTCCCTGGACTAGGAGGGGCAACCATCAGAATCTTGGGTAAAGAGAAGGTGTGGGCCATGTGATATCTGGGACAGAAGATTCCAGGCAGAGGAACAGCAAGAGGGCCAGTGAGGCTAGTGGAGAGAGAAGGAATGGGGTGATAGGAGAATGAGGCTGGGGTATCCAGAAACCAGATCATGACAGGTCTAGGGCTACGGGTTTTATCCTGAGTGTGCAAGGAAGTCACCAGAACATTGAAGCAAAGGATTGCTCACTCTTCTTCCTATTTCAAATCCAAAGGCTAATGTCAGTTTATTTAAGTCAGGCTAAACCAGGTATCTGTAATTTGCTAAGTCCATAGACAGTTTAGGTCACTCCTTATGCCTGATGAGCTAGAAATAGCTACTAGCTCTCCGAGGACAGAAGCCTTGTCTTATATAGCCCCGATCCCCACAGTCTAGCTGAGCACTGTCAGCAAAAGTCTTAGAGGCCACCTCTGATTGCTTCTGATTCATGGCAGTACTTTTGTCCTTGTTCCCCCAATTACACTGAGTTGAGATTGCATTGGCCCCTTCACCCATTATTTTACTACTTCCCACCTACCCCCACCACATTCACAAATTCTAGAGGAGGTCTCTATGGGAGCTGGAATCCTTGTCCTTTGCATCACACCCTTCCCTACCTTTTCTTCCTCCCTCCCTTCATCCCTTCCTTCCTTTCTTCCTCCTTTCTTTCCTTCCTTCCCTCCCTCCAACATACACACACACATGTGTGCACATACATGTATAATTGGTCCCCAAATCCATAGTCCTTTTGTTAAGCCATGTCGTCACCATTCTACTTAAAACAATTTTGTCACAGAAACAGCATAATCAAGATCACAAAACTGTGGCATGACACCTGCAAAACAAAAATACCAGGGCAGTATTTGAAATCTCTTTAACAAAAGATTATTTCTACTTTAGGTACAGCAAGAATCGTAAACAAGATCATGACTCCTGTAAGGCATACTCTTTGGTATTACCACTGCTGCTGTTGATTTTGGTTCTTGGCTACTGGGAGCCTTCTTTCTGGATGGCATTTCTAATGCATTATCTCACTTAATCCTCTCAATGGTCTTATGAAGTCTGTATTATCATTCTCATTTTTTAACAGAAGTGAGGCTGTAATAACTTAGATGGTCTGCCCGGGGTCTTATAGATACTAAATACTGGACACCAGTTCCAAATAAATGTCTTTGACTTTAACCTCCATGTACATTCCAGACTAACATGCAGCAAAAGAAGAAAGGTCTCACAGAGGGACTGAAAATAATATTTAGGTACTCACAGAAAAGGTTCATCTTCTGTTCTGATTATCAACTGTTATTTAACAAACTTAAACTTAAAACTTAGCACTTTAAAACGATGGCAACGTCCATCTTGTCCACTCATCTGCAGTTTGGGCAGGTGCCAGCAGGATTTTCCCATCTCTGCTCCACCCTGGGTCACCAGGGGCTGGGGCTGGCACTGGGTGTGTGCTGAGAGCTCACTCACTCAGTTGGCGCTAGCTGTTGGCTGAGTCCTCAGTTGGGCATGTGGTCTTTCCATGTGGCTGCTTGGCTTTCTCATAACACAATGATGGGGTCTCAGGGCAAATATCCCAAGAGAGGGAGAGGGGAAGGCTGAACCTAGATTGCATTTTCTTACCTAGTGTTGAAAGTCATGCCTTATTATTTCTGCCATTTTCTAATTATAAGATAGTCACTCACACTGGCCCACATTCAAGGGGATGTCAATTTCATTCCATCTTTTCATGGGGTGAGTGAATGGACACTCATATGTTCTTTAAAATTTCGTATAGATAGTCAACCAGCCTAAGGAACAGAGCAAATGGAAGGCAGAATCAGGAGTCAAATTCATATCTCTACAACTCTGTGTAGATGTTTGCACTCTACTGTCCTGCTGGCCAATAAGTCAGTTCTAGTTCAAGCAGGAAATGTGTCTGACTCTCCATTTTTCCCTCTTAGGGACTTTTGTTACCCTTAAAATAGCATGGCTAAAATGTGTTTATAAGAGTTTGCCATAGGTCTTTAAAAAATATAAAGAGACTATCACATGAATCAAGGCAATGCATTTTACTGTCATGAAAGCCACCTTTCCTAATGTCCTAATAATTCACTCTTGGTGTTTTGCTAGGGACATAAAGTCAAAATTAGAGGTGGGTGGATTTTACAAAGAAGACCTACACCTTAGAGGAGCTGGAGATGTGGGTGTGTATCTAAGGGAAATAAAAAATACCCCACATCAATTCAAAAGATATGTGTCTGGTTGCAAATAAATTGCTTTCCAGACCATTGATTACTTCAGTAGTCAATGTGGATTGCTCAATAATCAACATTTAGACCCTGTATGAGATAAAGTTTTTATTTTTCTCACCACTCTATGAAATGCTGTGTTCACTTAATTTATCTTGAGTACTTACAGTAAACAGGGTTCTTTTTTTTTTTTTTTTTTTTTTAAGATGTAGTATAGTGGTGGGGTGCCTGGGTAGCTCAGTCAGTTAAGTGCCCGACTTCGGTTCAGGTCATGGTCTGGCAGTTCGTGAGTTCAAGCCCGGTGTCTGGTTCTGTGCTGACAGCTCAGAGCCTGAAGCCTGCTTCAGACTGTGTCTTTTTCTCTCTTTCTCTCCCTCCCCCACTTGCACTCTGTCTCTCTGTGTCTCTCAAAAATAAATAAACATTAAAAATTTTATATAAACAAAGATATAGTACAGTGGCAACAACATGAAAAGAGCATGAATTTTAGAATCATAGAAAATGGTTTTAAATTTTACTTTTTCTACTTCTTAGCTCTGAGCATGTGAGCATATTACATGGACTCTCTGAGCCTCAGTTTCTTTATCTGTAAATGTAATAAGACAGATGTTGTGTCTTGCATATAGTAAACATTCAAGATACTACTGTTATTTTAGCTAGTATTTTATCACATTTTCCAAAGAGCAAGGGGAATATTAGTTCTCCTGGCTACCAGGTGAGGGTCTCAGAATCCTATTTTATGACTGGTGAAAAAGTTGAATTTTGGGATCTGTCTCTTGTTGATTTATTATGGGCATACTGACTTCTAAACTAAAGTTTAGGTAATTGTAAATGTGGTATTTTCTTACCTAATAGCGCTGTTGAAAGTGTTACAGTTAAGTCTATGCCCACCCCACTCCCACTGCCGACCACTCAAATCCATTCATCTATTTTTATTTTTATTTTTTTTCATTTCAATGAAGGACACCATCCAGTTTCTCAAGGCCAAAGCCTAGGACTCATTCCCTTCTTACTGTCTCTGTTCCCCATCCAGTATACATCAGCAAATATTCAAACTCATCAGTCACAGCTGACTTTGACCCCAGCCTTTTCCCTTCATTTCCACTGTTAACCGCCTACGTTCAAACTTCACCCTCTCTAGACTGGACAAATGCATCACATCCCTTCTCCTCTCCACTCCTATCCCACCCCTACCCTACCTCCCTACATTTTCTATCTCACACAGCAGACAATGTGATGATCTTCCTAAAATGAGATTATATGAAACTGGCTTTAAATCCTTCTCAGACTCCTTACCATGGCCTATAGAGCTCTGCAGGCTGAGCCCACTCCCCAGTTCATGTTCCCCCACGCCCTCCCTAAACCTTTTATTCTATTCCTTGACAAACTAGCCCTCTACATCTTAAACAGATGCACTCTCTGTTTTCTCTACTCAAAAATTTTGTTCCTCTTCCCATGATTAGATGTCAACTTAAATTTTACATACAACTGGGGTGCCTGGGTGGCTCAGTCGGTTAAGTGTCTGACTCTTGATTTTGGCTCATCATGAGCTCATGGTTCGTGATCGAGCTCTGAGTTGGGCTCTATGTTAACAGCACAGAGCTTTCTTGGGAATCTCTCTCTCTCTCTCTCTTTCTCTCTTTCTTCCCCTCCCCCACTCATACTCACTCTCTCTCTCAAGATAATAAAACATTTAAAAATTTTTACATACAACTAAAGTATATACTCTATCATTTTTTATCACTTCATCCTATTTTAATATTCTGCACAGAGGTTATTACTACCTGATATTTTCTTCCTATTTGTTTGTTTACTATCTGCCTCTGTCAGTAGAATGTGAACTCCATGAGGGAGGGATCCTTCTTTGTTTAATTCACCACTTTATGCCCCAAGTGCCTAGAACAATACCTGGCACCCAGGAAACATGGAGGGAGTAGTTGTTGAATGAATAGAATATTCCACCTCAATGAATAGTTAGTATCACTGGTGTCCATATTATGTCAGAGGACCCATGATAAAAGAAGTACATTTGGCTAAACCTGCTGCGGAGACCCTTGTAAGCAGAGAGGAGTTTGTGAGTGGGAAGGGCAAGACTGGGAGGTGGGAGCCACCATTCTGCTTCTGGCTCCAACACAGACTCCCTGTGACCTTGAACAACTTACTTACACATTTTAATGGACCTCAATTTCTCTTCTTTAACCTTAGTTGGTTATATTTGATGTTCCCTAAGTGCCCTTCCCACTGTGACACTTCATGACTCTACTAACCAACACAAAGTGAGTTAAAATGCATGTGACGGTTTGTTACTTTCTTGTCACTGTAAGGAACTGGAGGAGTCAGTAAAACAAAAACAAAAACAAAAAAAAAGAGGATTTTCCTAAGACTCTGAAGACAATGAAATATGATAATTTATTTCTATAGTAGGTGACATTTTTCATACCCTCATGCACCTGATCTTCTCCTCAGAACATTTTTACATATGGTGATACCGATTGTGCAGGGAAGGTGCGAAACTTCCCCAAGGTCCTAACAAGAGTGGCAGGGTTAAGAATTTCTAGCCTTAGAGTAAGTATGCGTGTCTTATAGTAGTTACTTTATATATAGTAAATATATAGTATTTACTGCAGTGGTTGGGAGGTGGTGTGGAAAGGGAGTGATACCACCTGCACCGATGAGGCCCGTCAGTCTGCACACACTTCGTGTCTAATGGCAGCTCAGCTTGTTATGGGGAGTCATGGCCGACCCGGCATTTTCCTCCCGCCTGGGTCCTCACTACAACGGTGCCAGAGCGAAGGCAGCAGCGTGCCCATGAAGAATGCAGGCATCACTTGTCTTGGGCTACTGCATATCAGTCATGTGACCTTAGAATAGGTACTCAACAGCCGTCAGCCTCAGGTTCCCCATCTCGAAGAATGCAGATGACATAAATAACGCTAATTGTACTCACATCATTTCTAAGGATAAAAATAGGTGGAAACTTTATAATTGAAGTTCCTCAATTTACCTAAGTTCATTTGAAATGACACAGGTGTCTTTCTCTACCTAACTCCCCCTGCCCTCTCACTTTTGCCGAGAGACAAGAATGAGCGCATTATGGCGGTTTTATTCCTCCATGCTTTCCTATGCACGTGTGCGCCTGCACCCCTGTGTGTGCCTGCGTGCACGTGTGTGCATAAGTGCATGTGCAGGATCTGATGAGAAATACCAAGCAATGTGCTGGGTGCTGTGCAGATGTCAAACCATAATCTCGGTATTTCATGGTGGACATGTTTTAGGCTCTGAAGCAATAGGTAGGTAGGTAGGTAGGTAGGTAGGTAGATAAAAATAAATAACTCAGCTCCCCTGTTCTGCCACTTCTTTGCCAAGTGGCCATTGTCAGGGTATATAACCAAAGTTTCTGAGTCACATTGTCCCATCTGCACAATGGGTAACATATTAACCCAATTTGCAGCCTTTTTCAGGGATTGCGAACATATACACAAAGGGGTTGACCACACTGACTGCTACCATTTAAGGAGCCTGTGCCCTTGTCGATAGAATTAGAGACAATATTTAGAAGTTAGAAGGATGTAAATTGCTCCAGAAATGAACAATTAATTCCATTTAGGTGAATCTTGGAGATCTTCTGTGGTAAGGCTTTACTTTTGAGACACAGCATGGATAAGAGTCACTGTGAGGGGGAGAGGCATAGAGCGAGACCATTCTTAGGGAGTGGAGGAGAATCCTATTTAGGAGTGAAGTAGTTGATAGTGTTGCTATTTATTTCAGTGAGGAGGCAGAAAGGATGGGAAGGAGGATGGGTAGGAAGGAGGGAGGGCCTTCTATGTTGCAGATACCTTCCAACATGCTTCTGTAGATGAACTTCACTACTTCTGCTGAGTGAAGACTGGAAAGTGATACAATCGGAAGACTAGCCATGAAGACGTAGAAACAGCTGACTGGGTCAGGAGGACACTACAGACAAGGAATCTAGTGAGGTCCATCTCTGCAGTCAAGGGAAGAGGTAAGAAGCATGGGGTCATAGAAATAGGAAAGGAAACAAGAGAGCGATCAGATTGCTCTTGATGAACAAAATAGACTCAAGGAATGCTGTTCAATGGGAATGTAAAAAGTTTTCTAACAACTGCATTATAAACATAAAAAGAAACAGGCAAGATGAATTTTAATACTATGTTTTATTTGTGACAATATATCCAAAATAGTATCTATTCAATGTCTAATTAGGCGAAATGAATTTTAATACTATGCTTTATTTGTGACGATATATCCAAAATAGTATCTATTCAATGCCTAATTAGCAAAAGAAAATTATTACGATTTATTTTATTTTTCCCAAATCTTGAAAATCTGATGTGTATTTTGCATTTACAACACATTACAACACATTTCAAGAGCTGAATCGTTACATGTGGCTAGTGGCTACCATATTGGATAGTGCAGGTCAAAAACGTTTTCATTCGGGATAAGGCTTCCAGCGCAAAACCAATTAACAGAAAAATTGGAGTTAAGTGGCTAGAGTGTGTTTATTCTAGTAGGGAATAAAGTAGATTTTGTACTCAGTATGCTGATTTTGAGATATGGGATGGGCGGTTAGGCTAGCGGGCTGTGCTGAGGCCTGAGGTCAGGGGTCAGAAGTGGCAGGGTCACAGGTGAGCAGAGTGGGAGACATCAAGTCCATTAAATAGCACATTAGGGGAAGGGTGCTAAGGGGAAGTGGGGTGGGGGTGATAAAAGAAAGCTGTAAGCAGTGAGAATGGGGCCCTAGGGTGTTGTGATAAAGGAAGCAGTGTGGGAAGCAAACAGTGCCCGAGCCCTGGAGATCCCATAAGTGCACAGCGTAAAAGTTCTAAGCAACAGTCATAGAAATATTGCAGAGGGGATCTCTGCAGCCCTAAAGATGGGTTACTGTTAGGGATAATCGACTCTCATACTCTTAAAAGTTGGTATAAAGGCGAAGAGGGGGTCTAGAGTCCCTGTATCCAGATGTGGAAGTTCAGCCAACAAGAGAATCAAGGAGTACCAGGATCACTAATTATTATAACAGTAACACCCCCAGCAGTGATGGCAGCACCTGACAGATGTGTAGCATGTGGGTGTGTGCATACATGTGTATACAGATACATATGTCCATGCGTGCATATTCATGTGTGCGTGTATGCATATTTAAACACACATGCTATTTTATATTTTCTCATCGCCACTTAATAAGGTGTTATTATTCCAGGTACATAAATGAGGAAATGGAGACTTCAAAGTAAAGTAACTTGCTGTGGGTCGTACAGGGACCATCCAAATTCAAGTAGCTCTAACTTCAAAGGTCATACTCCTAAAAGTCAGAGACAGATATCAAGAGAAGATGAAGGAAAAGCAGGATCAAGATTCTGAGTCCAGATAACTTATTTCGTGGGCTGATTCTGCTAAATGGAGAGAGATGTGTTTACTGAAGAGAACATATCAATATAGGGTACATGTAGCTAGTTACAACATGTCATGTGTATATACATATGTAAAACAAATCCATGTATACATATGTATGCATACACAAATACCTGTATATGATATGTATATATGCATTTTATTCAGTTTTTCTTTTCAGGCTCCTAATGATCCCCGTGTAGGGGACACTTAAAATAGAGAAAAAAGAAAAGAAACAATATTAGCATGAAGCCTAGCTTTTGAATCTAATAGCTTTAATGTGCCAGGATTTTTAGTATGTATTTTTTAGTTCCTAGTATAGATGGATTGTACACCCATCTCATTTAATCTTTATAATGTCTGAGCCATGTTTTTACTGATAAACAAACGGAGGGTCAATGAAGTTAAGTGAAGGAAGAACCACATGACCCTATCCATATCTGAACAAACACAAGTGACTCTAATAAAACCTGTGGTGATTAACTTCAGTTTGGTGGACAAATGAAAACAATCCTTGTTTTAGTCTGCCAGGTCACCAGCTCCTCAGAAGCCAGTTATACAATATTCTCTTGAACTGAATCAGGACAAGGCTGGATTTTGCCCAGTAAACTGGTATTATATATACAGCCAAGTCACTACAAAATCTCTCTGGGCAATCATTTCATAAGATGTCCCCAAGAATAGAAAACTAATTCTCTCTGTGAACACATCGCTGACAGGGAAAAGAAGTCAGATAAGAAGAAAACCAGAAATGAAGTTGCTGACACCCTAACAGACCATCTGTATATTCAGCAGAGTTTTTGGATTGAGTTTAGAGAGGATAAGACGTCACAATATTGGAATAGGTTGCAGAAACCCATTTGGAAAGTTTAAGACAGAGACAAAGGAAAGAAGGAAGAGAGGGAATGAGAGAGGGGAGAGAAATAGAGGGACAGGGGGTGGGGGTGAGTGTCATGGAGAGAGAGAGGGAGGGAGGGAGGGAGAAGAAAAATAACCCCTTTGAGGAAATTGTCTCTGAATTAGAATCCTGTATTCTGTTTCACTGTGTATCTTGAATAAAGTTGAACAGATTCTCAACTTGGAGATATGATCCTAGGGCAGATAGCCCTATGTGATCTTCCCAAGGGCCTCAAGTTATGAAGTTGAAAAGAGGAGTCCATGACAACAGACATAGACATGACAACTCTTCTAACCAGGTCCCCCTACAATGAGCTTCTTAAAGGGAGAAATGGTTATGGTGGCAATAGGAACCCTAGGATGACAATCTGTTGGTAGCTGAGAGGCACAGAAGACCTACATTTCCTCAGCGGCAGAAATGAAATAAAAATTATTTGCCAAGTGAGACTTTTCTACCTCTGAGTGTTTAAGAATAACTACTTGGTCTTACTCATTTCTGAACACCTCTTCTAGAGCCTTGCCTGTACCTGGCACAAAGCAGGTGCTCAAAATTCTTCCTTGTATGTGAAAATCATATGAGAATATGGTTTTAACAAAGTACTTGGAAAACAATAATGGCATTCCTGTATCAGACAGGATTGGCTAAATTATGCTGCAGTGGTCATAACAAAATAAAAACCAGAATTTCTCTATGGCTTAAGATAACAAGGTTTCATTTGTCATGTAGACCAGATACTCATCAGGGAGTGGTTTGGGGCCCTGCCTTCAGTCTTCTCACTCCATGACCCAGAGTCATGGAGTAGCTCCTCCTTGGGGGTTGCTGGTCACCTTGGAAGAGGAAGAGAGGGCTCTGGAGTGCCTCAACCCTGCTCTAGCCTGGAGTGACATATGTCACTTCAGCTTACAAGTCATTGCCCAAAATGAAAGACATAGGGGAGGAAAAGTAATTTTTCCTCAAAACTTTTGAGTTTCTTGGCTAAGACCCCTGTGAGAAAAGACAGATGAACAAGAGAAAAACAAACAGAAGTTTATTAACATGTATATCTCATGTATACACAAGAGATGCCCAGGGAGAAATGAACAATTCAAAGAAGTGGCTTAGAACTCCAGCTTATATGACAGTGCAGCAAAGAACAGTACATCTGTGGAGACATGATAAGACAAAGAAAAACAGTTTTAGGTTTCCAAGAGCAGAGGTAAAGGCCAGTGAGTAAAATTGTTATGTAGATTCCTCTGGTGCCATCTCTAGGCTGATAGGGTCTAAAGTTGTTGGCAATTGGTTAACTTTTGTCCTCCTAAACAGAGAGAGGAGGAATAACTTCATAAATGTGTGTCCTGCTTTCAGGCAAATTTAGGGAGGACGAGGAGGTTTGTTTGTCTCTACTTCTCAGTTACCTTCAGCTCAAAATAATCCTTAGGGCAAGTGGCATATTTTGAAGTGTCATATTGTGCTACCTTCAAATACCTATAACCCCAAGGGGACCAGAAACTATAATGCCACCATATGCCTGCAAGATGAAGAAGCAGAAATAATTGGTTCATAGCCTCAGTGCCCATCACAGAGTTCGGGGGGGTGGGGGTGGGGTGGGGAGGGAAGAACAGGGACGAAAAGAACTGAAAACAAAGTCATACCCTAATTAGAGTTGAAATAAAAGGGCATGCTTGCAATATTGCTTTCTTCTTGTCGTCTACTACAAGATGTATTATTTTTTTTTATAATGTAGGACATACCAGAAAGAAAAGTGTATCAGATTTCTAAAATACTAAAAGCTATTTTTAAACCTACAAGTGTATTTTTAGGTCCTCACTTATGAATATATATAGCATGAATTTTAGTTTTAGCTAAGATAGAGTATTTGATTAATATCAAAATCAGCTTTACTATTTAATTAATATTACAATTTCAGTGTTAGTTCACGCTAATGTCAACATAACTTGTAGGGCTAATATTTAGAAAGTATTATTATATTCCTTTCTTTTTGAAAATCAAAGCAAACTTTCAAAATCAATTCTGTAATTAGTCACAAAGCCCTAACACACGTGTGGATAAAAATGTGTCTATATGCATGTGTTGATGTATAGATGAAAACATTATATATTTTTGACTCACACAAATGTTTTGACTCACAAAAACATCACACAAAAATGTTACTTCTATGAATCCATTTGCCCCTGAAATAACATTCTTATGTGTATGTATTTGCACAAATGTATAAAACAGAACATCACCGTGTCCTGTCGATATATTTTCCCTCATGCTCTGAATGCTAGCATACTCAGTCTGGCATCTGGAGAGCCGACAAAGCAGATGGTACCGGACGCTCTTGGCCAACAGGGCTGGTGCCCCATCCTGCAAACGCCCCAAGGCGACAAGCACACCGCTGTGCCATCTTGCACTGAGTGCATCCCGGTAGCTTGGGTTACTTTCCCGCAGGGCTGCTTCTGCTGTTCCATATTTTATATTTGGGGGAGTTGTTTTGATATTTCAACACTTTCAGATGCGTTCAGGTGATGGTGCATGGACTACAGCAAAGAACCAAAGGGTGGTTATTACTCTGGATGTTATAAGATCAACATTTTGTGACAGCTAGAAGTGCTTTCTGAAAAAGATGAGGGGAACACTAAAATGACCAGGCAGTTGGGGATTGGTAGAAATCCTCTAACACCATGAAGGACTTTAGACTTTGTAGCAGCTGGAGAAGATTGGCCAATAAATGAATGAAGAGAGCTAGAAGAAAAGATGTCCTGGGGTGGTTCCTGCTGCAATTTGAATGGGTCTCTGTAGGGTCTACCAAGACCATTATAGTGCTGATTGATTAGTACCAGAAAAGCAATCCTACACCCTGCTACATGAAGGACTGAAGGACGAAGGGTCTGTGCCTACTCTGAGTATTCTTTATACTACACAAGGGTGCTCTGGGTGCCACAGAAGTATGTGTCCTGCTTTTGATAACTTAAGTCCTTGGCTTCTTAGTGATACCAAGCTTCTCGCAGTTGCAGGATTAGGGTATATTTGTACCTAAGCCTGTTCAATCTCATCTGGTACTTTTTTGGTCAAAGTAAGTATAACTCCCCCTCCAGTTACTCACCAGTGCCCTTGGGTCTTTGGGAGATATGTTCTTTCCTGCCTCAGGGCAAGTGTAATTTCATTTCTCATCCTCCATCGTGCCTGAATACACAGTTTACCTAAAGGTTAAGAATTATGAGTCTAATTAAGAGGCTGGACCAATTCCACTACATTAACATGAATAGTGCATGGAAAGCACTCCCCATGGCTTCATTTTTTAAGCTGTAACCATTTCCATGTCGCTTCGCTCTTTCCTGTTTTTTCTTCCTGCTCCACTTAATGAAAATCTAATGGTGGCAATGGTGCCTACCTTGACCAAAGAGAAAAGGTGGTAATTGTTCCCGCCTGTCTCTTTCTCATTCCCTCACTGCTAAGGGCAGTGTCCTAGAGACAGGTTTACTTTACTAATCAAAGGCACTCCATGGGAGAAGAAACCCAAAGGATGTGGGGTTGTCAAGAAAACTCCACCACAGACAAATATGATGGGACTCGTTCATCAAATGAAATCATCAAATGATAAAATGTGAACTTTTCTTGAATCCTGGAAGTGAAAGGTCATTATAATAGAGAGTCAGTTTTATAAAGGTTAAAAGTAAGTGATGGATGGTGATGTATCCTGGAATCCCCCTGGCCTTGTAACACTGCCTGCATCAGACACTCCTGCCCTGGTTCAATGGATACACAACCGTTAGGGCCTCTGAGCCAACAGTGAGAGTGTGCTTCAGTCACACGTCTGTCCAGACAATCCTCTGGTGTCAGGAGCTTCCACAGGGAGTGAGTGTAGAAGTCCCACTCTGCTGTGGGTTTCCCTTAAGACTTACCTCAGGACTCCCCTGAGGGAGGAGCTGGGGTCTGAGATCTTTTGCCACTAATTGAAAGGTTCAGGAACAACTCTTTAGCATGGCGTGTGTTCCAGAGGTTTTGAGGGGAAGATAACAAATTGAACATATGTTAAATCATCGCTAGAAGGAAAGTAATTGCCCAGGAAACTGGATGATGTGGAGTGAGCCTTCAAAAATATGTTATTTACCAAGACTTGGCAGGCTGTAGCTTATCTTCCCTCTAGAGGTCCCTTCTTGTCCTTATTTCCTCAGGTATTATCTATCTATCTATCTATCTATCTATCTATCTATCTATCTATCTATCTATTTATCTTAACTAATCTATCATTATTTAAATATTCTTTATTTTATCTTATTTCCCTCCGTGGGTCCTTTCTGATACTCAAGCTCAATGCTTGAGCTCAGGGATTCACAGAACACGAAACACAAGAAGGTTTTGTGTGGTATATGAGTGCACTTTTCAAAAGCATTATTTGTATTTTTAATTTGATGTGTGCTAGAAAAAATATATGCAATTAACATACCAACCACATGATTTCAAGGAGAGTAGTATAAGTTGAAAAGAAGTTAGTAAATTTAAGGTCAATTAGATTTTTTGAAAAGATATGAAATAAGGGGTGTCTGGGTGGCTCAGTTGGTTGAGTATCTGACTTTGGCTCAGGTCATGATCTCACAGTTCATGAGTTTGAGCCCCATGGAGAGCTTTGCACTGACAGCATGGAGCTTGCTTTAGATTCTCTGTCCCCCTCTCTCTGTGCACCCCCTCTTTCTCTCTCTCTCTCTCAAAAATAAACATTAAAAAAATTTAAAAAAAGATATGAAATAATAGTGCAGATAACAAACTCAAAGCTGATTCTGCTATGACAGAAGGTGGGAAGTGTTAGGACGCCTTTCCTTCCCCAGACAGTTCGATTCTGTTATATCACCTTGTCTTACTCATGCCTGGTCTTACTTCCAGATGCACCTGCCCTATGCAGTGCTGCTGGTGACATTTCTTCTTTCCCACGTCTGCTCCCCTGTGAAGCCCACTCCGGTCATGTGGGCCAAGTTAGCATCTGCTATTCTTGACCTTTTTACCTGTTTCATCTAGTCACTGTATTAAGTATCCACTTTTGTTGTAAGGGGTTGCATACCTACAGCTGGTATACAAACAGTAGTCACTTTTATATGCTCAGTACATAGACCTGCATTTAGAAGATCCTGCATAATTTGTTTTGAAGACGCAATTGGTTTCTCTAGAACTTCTCTTAGGAAAGTCACCAATGAGCTTCACAGTTGCCCAATTCTATGGGGATCCTGGAAGTTCTTCCCTTGATGTGGCAGCATTTTGCACCTTCCATTTCTTTGGAATACATGCTTCATTGACCTTGAAGATGCAACAGCCCCGTGTTTACACGTTCCTACCTGACTGTGCTTTCACTATTCTTTGCTGCTCCTTTTTTTTTTCTAAAATGAGGGGTCATCCTTGGGCCCAGTCCCTGGCTCTCTTCTTCATTCTCCTTTGGGGTTACAATCCATTCACACAATAGAGACTCTCAAATTTAGATCTCCAACCAAGATTCCTTTTCTGAATGTATGGTGCACATACCCACATGCTGAATGGTTATGCAGTGTCCAGAAATAATTTTCTGATCTTCCTCCACATCTGCTCTCCAGCATTCTTGCCCAGCTCTGTCAGGTGCTCCACCAAGAAATCCTGGAATTATACCATGATTCCTCTTTTTCCCATACCTCAATCCTGCCTATTATGATTTAAATGTATTGGGAATGTGGGGTACCTGGATGGCTCAGTCTGTTAAGAATCCGACTCTTGGTTTCTGCTCAGGTCATGATCTCATGGTTTGTGAGTTCGAGCCCAGCATTGGGCTCCATGCTGACAGTGCAGAGCCTGCTTGGGATTCTCTCTCTCCCTCTTTCTCTCTGCCCCTCCCCTGATCGCTTTCTCTGTCTCTCTCAAAAAATAAATATGCTTAAAAAATGTACTGGGAATGTAGCCACTATCACCACCACCCTGGTCACTTCTCCAGTCCAAGATGCATCATCATCATCTCTCATTGGCTTTCTTATGATTGCTTCCTAAATGGATTTACTTGCTTCTTCTTATCACACACTTCAATTTGTTCTCAACATAGAAGTCAGTGTGCATTTCTTCCTGACACAGCAACCAGTGTCTTCCTGTCTTACTACAAGTAAGACCAGTGACCGCTCAGGTCTTCCATATTTTGGACCTACTTGATTCCTTTACATTGTAAGCAACTTGTTGCTTTCTCGTTTCAATTGTAGCCATCGTAGCAGAGGTATAGTGATATCTCATTATGGTTTTAGATTTGCATTTCCTTAATAATTAATAATGCCAATCATGTTTTCATACACCCATTAGTCATCTGTATATCTGCTTTGAAAAAATGCTCACTCAAATCCTTTGTCCATTTTTTAATGTTTTTGTTTTATTTTGTTTTTGTTTTTGTTTTGTCTTTTTGGCGTTGAGTTATTAAGAGTTACTTACATGTTCTGGATACTAAACTCTTATGAGAGGTATGATTGCAAATATTTTCTCCTATTAGCTAGTCCATTTTCGTCATAGTGTCCTTTAATGTAAAGTTTCTAATGAAATCCAATTTATCTGTTCTTTTTTCTCTTATTATTTGTACTTTTGGTGTCCAGTCACTTGTTCCTCTGCCTGCAAAGTCCTTTTCTAACTTACTACATGCCTTACTACTTTACCTCTTTCAGAACTTGGCATAAATACAACTTCTTAGCTGGGCCTTCAACTATTGACCCTATTTAAAATTGTCACCCTTCGTGGCCCCAGCACTGCCTACCCCATTTCCCTGCTTTATTTTTTTCTTCATCAGCCATTTCCACACAATATGATTTACTTATTTATGCACGAATGCTTCTGGACTTATGCTAGATAAGGCAGGGATTAGTGGCTGATACTGTTGTGCCACAACCCTCACACCTGTAGCAGAGTCCGCTACAGAGGAGGGACTCACTATAGTGACTGGTGAGGGAGTACAGCCTGTCACCAGAGAGCTGCTTCTTCCTCTGCGTAAGCAATTTTATGTCTCTTCACTCACCTACCTTTGACTTCAACTGTTACTTCATCATTGATGTAATTATCAGCAAAATCATCACTATCCAGCCATATTTAGAAGGGTTCCACCTCCTCATGGTGCTAAACTAAGTATAGCTATGGAAGCATGCATCTGGGATTTTCCATGACAATCTCGATATAAAAATAAGTTTATTAGACAATGTAACCCAGTTTTGCCTCAAAAAAAAAGTAGGCATAAGAAACAGAAATTCTGCACCACCACTGATGAGCTGAGTTTATGATCTTACATCAGTGTCACAGCTTTTCTGAGCCACAGTTTCCCCATCTGTAAAAGGAGGCTATTGTGAGGAATAAGGAAAACCATTGCTCACAGTGGGAATCGTGTGCTCAATTTCATTCGCTGGGAAACTGGGCATAGAATACTTAAAATGGTAGCCATTATAAGAAGTATTAAGCTTATTAGTAATAATAACTGTGATGTCTCAGTTGAAGAATTGGAGTACTCAGTCTCAAGGCACTACATTATCTTAAAAAATTAACTTACACTCAGAATGTGCTTTCGTAATGAATTTTAGTTAGTGATTGCAGTAGTGGTGATGGCACTGATGATGTTCATTAAAATGATAAATAGTGAATTAAGAATTCACAATTCCTGATAGGGTAGTAGAAATGCAGTGTCATAAACAATGTCAAGGTATTTGTGAGTTACGCTTTTTTTTTCCTGCCTCTTTGCCTGAGTTCCTAAACATTTCAGCTAACTTAAGTTTTTTTGAAGGCCTCAACATGTCAATGTTCCTAGTAGGCTTTATTTGTTGGGACCCGCTTGTGTACAAAATAAAACATCTACCAGTGTAATAAAAGCAGAATCCATTTGTTGAATACCTACTCTGTGCTAGAGATCCAGGCTAACTTCATCATCACATGTACTGTTTTTCTGATTTTATAGAGAAGCATCTGGGGCACAGAAAAAGTGAGAAATTCCTGCAGTCAATACAACTATAAAGGGAAAGTGGAAACTTCAACTCATTTTTTTTCTGACTTCAAAGCCCTAAAATATTTTCGCAGTGATAAGATGCTATTTTTTTACAGCTTTATTAAAATATATTTAACCTGTCATAAAATGTGCTCATTTAAAGTCTGTAATTTGTGGTTTAAGTATATTCACAGAGTTGTACACATCACCATAGTCTAACTTTAGAACATATTTTAACATCTCCAAAATAACACCCCTGGAAATTTATGGTCATTCCCCAATGCCTCTTTGCCCACAATGCCCCAACCCCAGGCAAATACTAATCTACTTTCTATACTCACGTATCAACCTCATCTAGATGTTTCATGTAAATGTAATCATGCACTATGTGGCTTTTTTGTAACTGGATAATTTTACTTAGCATAATGTCTCTAAAATTAGTCTATGTTATAGAATGTGTCAGTATTCAATTATTTTTTATTTCAATTAATATTCCATATGCTAGTTACTAATGTTTTGTTAATATATGGATATACCGCATTTTATTTATTCATTCATCAGTTTATGAGCATCTTAACCTGTTTCCCACATTTTGGGCTATTATGAATAATGCCATTATATACGTGAAGACCAAAATAGGTTTTCCTTCCTCTTGGATTATACACATGGGAGTAGAACAAGTGGGTCATGTAGAAATTGTATGGTTAGCCCCTTGAGGAACCACCCAATCATTTTCCAAACCACTGAACCATTTTATGTATCCATCAGCTGTGTAGGGGAGTTCTGATTTCAACACATCTTTGTCAACATTTGTTATAGTCTGTCTTGCTTATTTTAGTTATTTGAGTGGGTGTGAAGTAATATGTCATTGCAGCTTTGATTGTCATGTTTCCTAATAACTAATGTTGTTGACCACCTTGTCATATGCTTAGTGGAAACCTTTAGATCTTCTTTAGAGAAATTTCTATTTAAATTATTTACCTACCTTTACATTGGATAATTTGTCTTTTCATTGTTGGCTTGTAAGAGTTATTCATATATTCTGGATCATAGTCTGTTATGAGATAATAGGATTTGAAACTAGTTCTCCCCTCTGTGGGATGCCTTTTTACTTCTTGAAGGTGTCCTTTGATGTTTGTTTATTTATTTATTTTCCTCATTTTGATGAAGTCCAGTTTATCTACATGTTTCTTTTGTCACTCATGTTTTTGATGTCATGTGTAGGAAACAATTACTTAGTCCAAGGTCACAAAGATTTATTTCTATGTTTTCTTCTAGGATTTTTATGGTTTCAGTTTTTAAATTTAGAGATATGACCCATTTTTAGTTAACTTTTGTTTATGGTGTGAGGTAGGGAGTTGACTTCATTGTTCTACTTGTACCATGTCAATTGAACTGGCGCCATTTCAGGTTTTCCCATTAATATTTCCCATTGCATGGTCTTTGTGTCCTTGTCAAAAATTATTTGATCATAAATATGAAGGTATAACTCTGCACTCTCAATTATATACCATTGATCTATTTTTCTGTCCTTACTCTAGTATTACACTGTTTCAATTACTATAGTGCTGTATTAGGTGGTAAAATTGAGAAATATTAGCCCTCTTAGCCTACTGAATTCTTTTCAAAATCAGTGTGGCAATTTTAGGTCCTCTGAATTTCTAAGTGGATTTTCAAATTCATGTGTTGTGTCAGTTTCTGCAATGAAAAATCTATGATTTTGATAAGGATGATGTTGATCTGTTGATTAATTTGAGAATTACTGTTACCTTAAAAATGTCTTTGGATCCATAAACTTGGAGTGTCTTTCTGTTTATTTAGATTTTCTTTAAATTACTTAAACAGTATTTTCTCATGTACAAATTGTGCAATTCTTTTGTTAATTTAATCCTAGTTTTCTTATTTTCTTTTTCTTTTTATATACCTATTTATTTTTATTATATAGTGTTTCCTTAATTTATTTTTATATTCTTCATTGCCAGTATATAAAACTACCTGTGATTCCATATATTGATCTTGTATCTTGCCACAATCTTAATTTATTCATTGCATAACTTTGTATTGACTTCCTTAGGATTTTCTAGACATAAGATTGTGTCATCTGAAAACAGAGTGTTACTTTTTTTCTTTCTAATTTACTTGACTGTCTTTTTCTCCTTGCCTAATTGCCCTACCTGGAACCTCCAGTACAACATTGACAAGAAGTAGCCAAAGTGGAAAGACATCCTTGACTTGTTCCTGATCATAGAAGGAGAGTATTCAATCTTTTCCATTAGGTATAATGTAGCTATAGGTATTTCATAGGTACCCTTTATCAGGTTCAGAAAATTTCCTTCTAAACCTGGTGTCTGGCTTTTTTTTCATCTTTTTAAAATTATTATTGTAAAAGCATTGAATTTTGCAAAATGCTTTGTGTGAGTTTCCTGAGATGACTATATAGTTCTTTTTTATGTTATTATTATTGTCTGTAATACTATCAATTTTCATGAACTTATCATGTTTTATAATCTTTTTATATGTTGTTGAATTTGCTTTGCTTGTATTTTGCTGGATATTTTTGCATCAGTATTCATCAATGATATTGGTCTATACATATCTTTTCTTGTGATGTCCTTGTTTGGTTTCAATATCAGAGTAATGCTGGTCTCATAGAATGGATTGGGAATTGTCCTCTTTTCTGTATTTTTGTGAGAAGTTTGGGAAGGGAAGGAGTTAATTTTTCTTTAAACATATCCAGGTAAAACTCATGGATAAAGTCATCAGGACCTAGACTTATGTGTGTATGTGGTTGGGGAGGGAGGGAAGGATTGTGTTTTTTTGTTTTGTTTTGTGAAGTAATTCAGTCTCTTTATTACAAGTATTCAAATTTTATATTTCTTCATGAATCAGGTTCAATAACTTTTTTGTTTCTAAGATGTTTTCCATCTCATCTAGGTTATCTAGTCTGTTTTTACATAATTGTTCAAAGTATTCTATTATTGTCCTATGTATTGCTGTAAAGTCAGTAATGATGTATCTTCTTATATTCCCAATCGTAGTTATTATAGTCTTCTGTCTTTTTTGTGCTCAGTATAGCTAAAGTACTGTCAAATCTTTTAACCTTTTTTAATGAATCTATTGGTTTCCTTGATTTTTCTCTATTGCTTTGCTAATGTCTATTTCACTTATTTATTCTCTAATATTTAATGTTTCTTTCTTTCTACTTGATTTTGGCTTAGTTCTTTTTCTAGTATCTTAAGGTAAAAAGTAAGTTTGTTCATTTGAAATTTTTCTTTCTTCCTTTCTTTTTCTCTTTTTTTTTCTTTTTAATTTATAGGCATTTCCTATGATGGGAGCTTCCTGGTTCAACAAGTACCCCCAATATGAGGGTAAAAAAGTATACATTATAACAAAATTTACTCTCTTCTACACAAAGGAGAGACTAGGAAGGGAATGTATCTGATTTTGTCATGATCTGCTCTTCTGATTGCTCTCTGCTTGATATTTGGCTTCTCTGGGTGCCTTTGATACTCATGCTTATTTTACCCCAGTTCTGTCCACTCAGTTCCTTACCTGTTGCTTCCATAGCCCTTTGCCAGAAAAGGAGCTTCCTCAAGGACAGGAACAATGTCTGGTGATTGTCACTTTGCATCCCCATGGCTTAGATCAGGCTTGGTACATGACAGGAGCTCAGTAAACTTTCAGGAAGTAAAGTGAGCTGCGTAGACCTTTAATTTCAGAATCCCAAACATATGTCATGAAGGAACATTTGAAATCTCTGCTACAAACTCATTTCCAGCAGGAAAGTTAAGAAGGGAGATATGCCTCCAACCCCTCCCCCATTCTCCTTATTAGAAGGATGAGTGGCCTGAGGCAAAGCCACCAAAAAAGAGGCAGGCATTGGTAAGTCACAGCAGGATGCATCTCTTTCTGGTCTCAGGGGCATTTCTGTGGTAAGCAAGACAAAAGACCCTGTTAAATGACCGGTCTCCACAAGGAGCTGAGCTGAGCTAACAACTGGACCTACCTGCTGATGCACACCTGGGAAATGCAGTGTCAAAGACCCAGGAGTCTTATCCTTTCCTAATAGGACAAGGTTGCCATGCTGCCTCAGTTTTCTGTGGCTAATGAAAACAATCCCTATCACGGTTATCGCCTCATCCCTTTTAATTCTAAGACACTTCAAGGTTTACAAAACTCTCACCTACAGTGATCCTTATGGTATTGCCATTATGAGGGGCAGAGATCAGATACTTGTCAATTTCCACTTATAGCTAAGAAAACTGAAACTAAGGATCTTGCCCCAAATCATTAGTCAAAGTAAGTGAAAGAGCTGAGCCTAGAACATAGGTTTCTGGTCAGTGGTCCCATTTCTTTTACTGTTTCTCTTGAACTCAAAGAAAAAAGTATTTCCTTGCTAATTCCTTTGGATACATGGCTATTCACATTCTCAAGTGGTTACCATCAACTCTGTAAATAGCTCTCCCTCTCTCCATCCTGTCTTTAGTCAATGCACACACTAGTTGCCATAGTCTTTACCTTTGAAGTTTTGAAGGAGTGGAAGTTATATCTGATCCTCAGAAGGGCATCTAGATAAAGAAATCTCATTTCTATCCAGGTGCCCTCAAGTTTCTTTGTCAAATTTCTCATTTAGGTGAGGGTCAGCCCAACTCTGTCCTTCAAGATTCAGCTTAGATGTCATATCCTCTAGAAACTTGTTTTGGACTCCCCAGATTAGGATAGATTCTTCTTTCCTCAGCCTTCACAGCATCCCATACTTTTCTCTGGGGAAACATTAATAATATTATTCTCTGCTGTCACTTCTTGTAATATTGGATTGACTGCTTCCCTTTAGTGATCTGAGTTTGCTGCAAGGGTAGGATGTCTAGAAAAGCTAAGAATGACTTATTCCCAGCCATATTCCTGTGCCTCACACAAAGCCTGACACATGATAGGGTGCCATAAGCATTTTCCAAATGACTAACATTGACCTTCTTCTCCCCAGCCATCTAGCTCTCCGTTCAATAGTCAACCCAGTGTGAAAACAGAGACTTCCAGGGGAAATGCATTTCAGACAAAACATTTTGGACAAAATGTTGACCATGGTCTAGTGATGATGATGCTTTTAATGGAACTGCAGATCTCTCCATTGTCTGCAAGATTGCAAGTTATTGGCTACCAAGCCCTGAGCTGAGACAGGAGAGAAAATGGAACATCATATATATACCCAATGTCTTCCTGACATTCAGTAGTTTCACTTGGATAGGCAATTTCAGTTGGTTCTGTTGCTTAGGTTAATTACTAGAATTCTGAAATGGTTGATTTTAGTTGTTCTGCCTGCAGTTTTGTTGTTTTAGAGAGAGAGTGAATTCAGCAAGGTCCTCACTCCGCCATTTTGGAAGACATGATGATTTTATAATTTTGATCTTGAGAGAGAGTATAGGCTGGGTTTGGAATGGATTGTACCTTGTTACCAACTACAGAAAAGGATGTTGGCTAACTAGTGATGCAAAAATAGGAGATAAGTCCTTTAGATACTTAACGAAACAAATTGTTTCAATCATTCTGTAAATAACTTATAGGCAAACAACTATAGCAAGCATGAACTTCATCTATTTAAAATAATTTTATGGATTTTTGTTGTTGCACTTGATGGTAGTGGTAGTGATGGCATGTGTGTGGATGTATTGTGGATGTTTGGGGTGTTCGTTTTCACTTGAGAATGCTTTATTGAGGGTAAGATCAACATTTTCAGAACTGAAAGGCAATAATCTGGGTGTTTCCTCCAATTAATATAAATTATTCAGGAGTCTCTGTAAGCACAGTGTGACTGAATGTGAATATCTGCTTTTGTGCCTTACTCTTTCCCAAACACTGTGTAGCTGGGCACTGTAGATTGTTTGGTTGATCCATTATGGGCTCTTCAAACGGGGGAGTCCATGAAGCATCTTCCAATAATTTCACTGATTTTTTGTTTTTGTTGTTCCACTGACCACCAGAAGGGAATATTTGTGGCTTTGCTGAGCTCAAGTTCTGTAATACTAGTTTATATATGTACTACATTAGTTTTTCTATCATTTTCCTGATAACAAAGAGAAAATAGTGCTCTAGTCAATCCTCCAATATGTTAGGCAACTAACATTTATTGACTAATCACCTTACTTTATTCAGTGAGTAATCATTTTATCTACATGGTGCCACTGGGGAGGTAGTAAATTGTGAAATGCCACCTTGGACAACTCATTTTCTTTCTCTGCACAAGGCTTGGGGATCCTTCTAGCCAGATTGTACTGAAGAACGTCATGTTTCCAAAGGATAAGCTTTATCTTCCGTGAAACAGACCATTTGCAAAATTAATAGGTAAATTAGCAAAGTGTAACAGCCCATTAGACCCACTGTCATAGTTTAGAATCTGGGCTGGGGAAAGGAAGCAAAAGCTGAATGTGTAAACAGAAGTTCCCTGAAATGACAGGAACTGTCTGTCTGTGCAGAGAGTTGTGGCCACTCAAATGGAGCCCACAAACTGCTATTAACATGTGGTCCCCTCAGGGCCTCACTACACGTGCACCAGGGGCAAGCTGTTGGGCTTTAAGACCATAGCTAGCAATCTTAAATTGTGTGTTGAAAGCATTATATTGCCATAAAAGTGCCAGCGCCTACTTTACTAACCATTTCTTTTTTTTTTTTCAAAAAGTATCTATTGAATACTTGCAGTATTGAAATTTTAATAGCCCTTAGTATATACCAGGGCTTACATATGGCCACTGTTGTCTACTTGGAGAGCTTACTCTCTTATGCAGACTCGAAACTACCGCCCTCCAGACTAAAAGATGATACCAGCTAAAATCATGAATTTTGCAATCAAATAGACTGCTGTGTGACCTTGGTAACTTTTTTGACCTCTTTTTGAGGCCTACTTTCATTAGATGTAAAGTGAGGATAATATCACTTTGTGGGGTGGTTTTAATTGCAGTAATTAAATAAAAAGGTCTGTGCCAATAATAACCGTAGGCAACTCTTATTGAATCCTTAACATGTGCCACATAGTATGTTAAGAGCTTTACGTGCACTATATCATGTAAGTCTCACAACAAAACTTATAAGGTGGGAACTAATATATGCACATCTTACATTTGTAGAGACTAAGACTGGAGACATCAAATGACTTGGCCAAGTTCACTCAGCAAGTGAGTGATGGAGGTGGATTTCAACTGTACAATGTCTGGCTCCAGGGCCTTGATCAGCCTTGACTGTTCATCATCAGACATGATTGTGTTTGTAAATAGTAGCTCTCAACCAATGCCAAGTTCCTTCTTTTGCTCTTATTACCACTTCGACCTCTCATATCTGCCATAGGGATTAAAACTCTATTTGAGTACTTTTCTAGCTAACCTCTGAGGTACACGATCTTCAAATTGGTTAATAAAGCCTCTTGATCTTCAAAATGTAAATTACTTGAGTGCTTAGGTGCACCTGGAGGAAAATCCCCCCTGGACTCTTCTTTTAATTCCAACTGCCAAAGTGCCGGGGGTTCATTTCCTTTTTGCCTCTCATAGAAATTAAAGAAGACACATTATTTCCATTTTCCTGTCTCAGATCTCGTCTTCCTCACTACTTTGGAGGCTGTGCAGAATAAATACCGTAAAATGGCTCATTTCTGCTTACACTTTATTTCTTAGTACCCACATAGATCATCTCAATCACCTATAGAAATATTTGTGTCAAAGGCTAAGGCAGCTGATAAAATTTTTTGCTTGTAGGTTATGAGTCTGAGTATCCCAGCATCTCTGCATTGAAAGAAAAATAGTTACATTTGGTGTTTGTGATGATTTGAGGTAGTGAAAATATTTTTACTGCCAACAAAAGCAGTTTTATGGTGTTCAATCCTGAATCACTAAAATCTGGATTTTCAGTGGAGCAAATTGCACTGCTTACAACGGAGGTTTTTTAAAATGAGTGCTATTTATTATCTAGGCAGTGTTCATTGGCAAGTTTGTCTATATGGTTAATGCCTCTAAAGGGTCGAGAGACACCCAACACCTAAAATGTGTGTGTGTGTGTGTGTGTGTGTGTGTGTGTGTGTGTGTGTGTGTCATTGGCTATTCCTGTGAGAAGGAAGGAATGCCATAAGTGAAAATCCTGAAATGATAAGCAATATAAGGTTCAGGTTGTAATTTCTTTAAGAGTTGTCATTTTTGCTATTGTTTACTTGTATTTTTTTATTTCTTATTCTGTAGTTAACTTTTCTTAGATTTAAGTCATCTCTGCAATTACAGCATGAAGCTCCTACAATTGTTTTTGAAAGTAACATGATATAGTGGGGCATTTGATCTGAGATTTAGACCTTAGTCCATCTAATTCCAAAGTTTATTGTCATACTACCCTAAAAAGACATCAGTGGATAGTTTCCTGCTTTGGAACAGAGACAGTGGTGTCTGGGATGGTTAGGGGGGTGGTGCAGATTCAATCCAATATTTTCTTTATAAATGGGTAATTTGTGTACAGCATTCAGCTAAGTACTGGAAGGCTGGGAGAGGTACACAGATAGTAGGCATTTAGGACTCGATTCCTTTAAGAAACTTAACATATATTTTGGAAGAGTGGGGTAGAGAAGGAGGCATGACCTCAAGAAAGATTTGAAGGGTGGCATGACACTTATGTGAACTCATATGAAGCCTCCAAGCAAAATAGTCCTGTGCAAATTCATAGAACTATGAACTGAAGTGGTAGAATCCTTCATGGAAGACTGTGATTTATGGATGTATTAAAAGTTCTCCAGATAGGATTCATCTGCAGAGGGTGAGAAACTGGGACAACATGGCAGTAGAGGGAATGAGAGGAGAGAGAGAGAGAGAGAGAGAGAGAGAGAGAGAGAGAGAGAGGCCCAGCTTACTTGTATTCCAGACAAGCTCAGCCTTTCCAGCATGCTAATATGCCAGTCATAGAAGTAAAGTCAACAGTCCCTTCCAACATGGTACTCATGGAGACGAAGTCATCTCGGACCCTCCAACTTTAGGTGACATCTCATCACAAATATGAGAAACTCTATGTGAGACTGGAAAAAGAATTGTCCACCTGAAACCTAGTCAACCCACAGAATTGTGAAAAATAATTAACTAATTATTTAGAGCCACAAAATGTTAGGGTGACTGATGATGCAGCAATGGATAAGTGAAACAGTGGAGCTTTGAAGCTTGGATAACTTGAATAAATAGATGGGAACTACAAGCAGCAGAAGTTATGAGAAATGGTTTGGTATTTATTGATTTCTTACTATGTCTTTATAGAATTAGTTAAGATTCTAAATGAATTCTCTAACTCAGCCCTGTCCAATAGCACTCACTGCACTGGTGGAAATGTTCTCTAGTTACATTCTCTTATATGGTCGCCACTGCCACATGTGACTATGGAGCACTTGCAACGTAGTGATTGTGAATGAGGAACTGGAATTTCAATTTTAATTGATTTCACTTTAAATTTAAATACCTACATGCAGCTACAATATTGGATAATAGAGCTCTAAAGCTTTGGAAGTGGATACATTCGATGGGTAGATAATGTTAATCCCCGGCTTCTGCCATCGGTAGTTGGGTGGGTGGGAGAGGAATTAGCTAACTTGGTGGCTGTGCTCCTTCTAGGTTTGGCATCTGACCAGCTAGATGACTAGGGCCAGGGCGATATGGGAAAGAAGTGGTATAGTTACTACCAAAGGCTTGACACCAGTATATCTCAAATTGTGATACAAAATATTGGGGTGCTTGGGGCGCCTGGGTGGCTCAGTCAGTTGAGCGTCCGACTTCGGCTCAGGTCATGATCTCACAGCTTGTGGGTTCGAGCCCCGCGTCGGGCTCTGTGCTGACTGCTCAGAGCCTGGAGCCTGTTTCAGATTCTGTGTCTCCCTCTCTCTCTGACCCTCCCCCGTTCATGCTCTGTCTCTCTCTGTCTCAAAAATAAAATAAAACGTTAAAAAAAATATTGGGGTGCTCGTTAACAATGGTCCACCCCAACTGTTCTGTGTGAAGGTCTTGAGCACTGTATTATAAAAAGGCTCCTGGCCGACAGAGCTACAAGTCCAGTTCCTGACCACAGCTCTTCTTTTAATGATCAATTTACCTAGATGTCTGTGTGTGGTATAACAATTGGGCCTCCTTAAACAGTTATTATGCATTTCCTTAGATATGTTTAACTCTCTTCAGACCTTTTAATTTTTCATTTTTTTCTTTCTTTCTTTCTTTCTTTTTTTGTCTGAAATGCTTTGCTCTGGAAGTTTCAAGGTTCATGGTTTTCCTTTTCAACCAGAATTACATTTTTCTTAAGTTCCTCCCTTGAGTGCTTAGAGAATATTGATGTGAAGGGTGGTTGGTAATCATAGGAAGCAATTTCTATATTCAGAAAGGATGGAACTTCCTGTGCATGGAAACTACAGAGAAACCTGTAAGTGGCAGACAGGAAGATCCGACTGAATTACAAAACGTCTGTCATGAAAAATAGCTATTTTTCTTTAGAGCGTGTATTCTCTTCTGTAAATGTACTCGTGGTTTTGGTGAATACGGAGACACATTTGTAATTGTTAGTAACCATGTACATATAATTAGAGTATTGAAATATTAAAGGAAATACTATGGCACCTCAGTAAGGCAATTTTGCCCTGTTTGTTTATACTGAGTTAGACATTGACTTATTAAAATATTTATTTAAAAATTGAGGCATTTGTTCACATAAATTTTACTAGCACTAATTCTGAGCTATTGGTGCCCAAATACATAAAACTGTATGTTCAAGAAAAGTGTGCTAGGTTTCCAGTATCGCATGCCCTCCAGACCTTAGTTTTTTTCTTGTTTATATTGGAGGAAACATTGCTATCTAAAAGATACTCCTTGCTGAGCTCTATGACTCTCTACCCCAAATCCTGTTCTATAAGCAATAATCTCTATAGTGTTTGTAACAACAACAAAACCTCAAATCGGCCTTTGTTTTGTTGAAATGAAATCAAGATTAAGCCTTTGATGATATTTTTGGAACTGGTGGAAGATATTTGGTGAGGGGTGGGGAGTCTGGAGCGGGTTAAGCAGTCATGTGGCATGGTGTGGTTCCTTGCTTGGAATTCTCAGCAGAGTGGATGTGATGTGAGGGGAGAGACAAGGAGAAAAACAGATTAGGAACCTGGTGTTGCTGACTTAGGGATACTGAGACCCAACCCGGGGCACTGTCAGTAGCTGGGATAGAGAATGGGGCAAATTTCAGGAAAGGTCTGTCAGCCTTGTTGACTAAGTAAGAAAATGGAGAGTGCAGGAACATGAAGCAGACAGAATGGTCTGGGGTTCGAGAATAACTGGTAGAATTTTGGCTTCACGATAGAGGTAAATGATAATACAGTTCATTCAGAGAAGGGGGGAGACTCCCTGGGGTAACTGGAAACACTCTGAGATCATTTGGGGACATGGAATTAGCCAGCAAGCATTATGTCTTGGGGTGTGTGAAGGAATTAAAAAGCAAAGGTGTGAAATATAACATCAGATGGACATGCTAAGCAATAATGTATTGCCAAACTGATGAAAAGTCATTAGACTTCAATAATGGCCCACATCTGAAAGTTAATTATTACAGGGTGAGTGTATGGGTGCCTCATGCAGACAAGGTCAATTATCTTATACCTACCTAAAATGTATTATGAATAATTTACAGGTAAAAGTTGGCGGTAAAACATGTTAAAAAATAAAAGGTGGGGAAAACATTGAATCAGTGGTAATGCATTCTGATAATAGCAGGTAGATAATTATACGTAAGTAATGTTCATACTTAGGGGATAAAGAATTATTCATTAGAATGAAGATATTCAACCCTTGCCACTATCCTGCTCCTGAGAATTGTGATGTTATTACTCTTAGTACCACCACTGTTTTCATTTTGCATTTTACCACACCCAGCACAGTGGCCATTTATCAAGCATTTACTCTTTGCCCGGCTTAATGTGAACTCCCAAGGATATAATGGTAAGTAACATAAGAGCTGTGTTCCTTTGGGAGTTCAGTCTGATGGAGGAGATACATTGGTAACCAAAGAATTTTAAACAAAATAATCATTGTTGAGATGGAGGTAGTGAGGCCTGGTCCTGGAAACAGATTCCTGAGTGAGATTAGATCCAAGCAAATCTTGAAGGACTAGTGGGAATTAGCCAAGCTAAGGTGAACACAGAGGATGCTGTGGCTGGAGAGCGAGGCTGAGTCAACAGCATGAGCTCTGCAAGATGAAACAGCATGGTGCCCAGACATGTGTGCATGCATATGCGTGTGTGTATGTGTGGGTGTGTACATGCATGTGTTTATGTGTGGCATGTGCGTGTGCTTGTGTGTGTGTGTAGTGTTTGTGTGACTGGGGGAGGATGGTGGGACCAGAGGTAGCTCGTTCCTTCTAGAGTTTGTATAGGTCCAAAGGTTTTCGGTCTTGATGTCTAATCTCCATGATGTTTCTATTCTCATTTCAATTGGGTTTGCTCTGAATGCAGGACCAGAAGTTCCTATAGGAAGTAGAATTAACAGTGCTGTTTCTTTTCTCTTCCATTGGGCCTGCTTGTGCCTCACACCTGTGGGGAGTGAAGAATGCACATGCAGAACATGCTAGAAGGGGAATGTCTCCTGTCTCTCCCTTTTATTAGTCTTCCCTTTTGGAAAAATTATCTACATGAATGAATACACGTTACTTATATAATAAGAAAAATTAACGTGTGTGATAAGAAGTAACATGCTTTTAAAACATGTTTAAAAACCTGGGGCGCCTGGGTGTGGCTCAGTGGGTTAAGCATCCAACTCTCGATTCAGCTCAGGTCATGATCCCAAGGTTCTTGGGTTTGAGCCCCAGGCAGTGCTCTGTGCTGACAGCACAGAGCCTGCCTGGGATTCTCTTTCTTTCCCTCTGCCCCTTCCCCACTCATGTGTGCCCTCTCTCTCTCTCTCTCTCTCTCTTTTTTACTCTCAAAATAATAAACTCTTAAAAAAATGTTTAAAAACCTTACCTTCAGCACTCATATGAATTCTTGCTTGGAGTTTTAAAAAAACACACTACCTGCTTCGAATATATCAAGTGTCCATACAGGGTTCCTTATTGAAGTTAAAAATGCTTTAATTCTTGAAGGTCAAATTAATTCTTTGGGTTTGTTCAGAATGAGGCTTTATTCCAGCACTCTTACCGCAAGGCAACATGCTTTGTGTTTGTTATTTTTTCACATACTCTTATTCACGCAGTGGTCTTCCTCTGCACCGAAGTCTCCCAAAGCAGATTTCCCCCTCACTGAGCAGCATAAATAAACAAAAGTGTTGAAATGTGGTTTTTTCCCGAGTGGTCATCAGTTCTTGCCTGCAGTACTTTAATTGCCTTCAAACAGATATCTGTGTCTTGTTTCTTGTTTCACCAATTTCTGTTGTACACTGTTGCTTAAAACTCTTACCATCCTGAAATCTTGCCTCAGATCACTTTTGCCTGCAGGGTGAACATGGGGTGTCTCTGTGTGTCACTCAAAGGCCTCTGTAACTGTGCCAGGCTGGACCCTCCAGCCTCTTCCCTCCTGTTGGTGAGCAGACCCCCTGGGCAGCCATGCCCTTCCTGCCTCCTCCCATTTCCACACTGTCCTTTCTTACTAGGACACCCAACACCTGGTCCATTGTGTCAACTTCTCCTTATTCGTTCAGATTTTGTCCTAATATTATCTCTTCCTCAAAGCCTTCCTTAGCATCTCCAGGCAGAACCCCCCCTCACTGTGCTCCCATGGTTCTTTGAGCATTCACTTTTCTGGTCTAGGATGTAGTCTGTTGCTGAAATTGTTTTCTTTTGGCACCATCTTTCTCACATCATGTGAACTTGAAAAGGGAGATATGTCTGTCTATATTTGTGTCCCTAGCATTCTAGCACAGTGACTGGCACTTACTGAAAACTGAGTCAGTATTTGAGGAATAGATTATTTCTTTCCATATAGTCAGGGGTCCTACTTTCTTCAGGTACACCGTGAACTTCTGTGACCTGTACCTCTGCGCACACCATTATCATAGGATACATTATGTGATAAATGTGCTAAGTCCTGTGGTAGGTTTTTTGTAAAGGTGGCTTCTGACAATCCCTTTCATTCCTGTACATGCTCTTCCCACAAAGAGACAGAATCTATTTCCCTTCCCCATGGGTCTAGGCTGCCTCGTCATTATGACTTGCTTTGACTATGTGATTAGTTCTGTGCCAGTTCCCTGTCTAGGCATCAAGAGGCCTAACAGTTTTTACTTTTGTGCCTCTGGAAATCTGTCTAACTTCCATGTATAGAGGTTGGAGCTGGAGTATTGAATGAAAGAGGTGACATGAGAAAAGAAAGGGACAGAAAGTCCCCAGCTGTTCCAACCACTCCAGTTTAGGCGCCAGACATGTTAGTGAAGTTTTCTGGCATGTTCCAGCCCAAGCTAAGCTCCCTAATTAATGTGGCCACAACCAATGTCACATGTAGAAAATAACAGCCCAGAAAATTGTGATAAATAACAATTTTTTGTTTTCCACAAAGACTCAACAAACTGTAGCCCATTTGGCCTACTGCTTGTTTTCTTCTGATAAAGATTTATTGAAGCACAGACATGCATATTGGTTTCTATGTTGACTGTTGGCTGCTTTTGCTACCAGGACAGAGTTGAGAGGTTGTGACAGAGACCAACCTTATGCTTTTCAAAGTTTAAAATATGTATTATCTGGCCCTTTACAGGAAAATGTGGGGGGATCCTTCATGTGTGTGTGTGTGTGTGTGTGTGTGTGTGTATGTACGCACACACACACACACACACACACACATATATGTATAATTTTAGTATATTTTATTTATTTATATATATTTATATATGTTAATAATATAATTATATATAATATACATTGTATATTATATATATTATATATAATAATTATATTTATATAATTAATACATATTTATATATATATATAATTTTAGTATGCCTTTCAAAGTTTAAAATATGTATTATCTGGCCCTTTACAGGAAAATATGGGGATCCTTCATATATATATATATATATATATATATATATATATATATATAATTTTGGTATCTACAAACAACAAATATTTATCAGATTCTCAGTTTCTGAGAGTTATGAATCAAGAGTGGCCCAGCTGGCTGATTCTAGTTCAGGGTTTCTCATGAGGTTGCAAACAAATATCAGCCAGGGTGGCATCATCTGAAGGCTTAACTGAGGCTAGAGGGGATCCCTCTTTTAAGGCACTAAAAGCAGAAATATAATCAATAATAAATATACATAATAAATGCATTTTTGTTCTTCTTATAATGAAAATGTCGTTTTTACTGTGTTTGGATATGATCTCATTTAGTATTCCAAATAAAAATCCCAGGAATTTCCCTGCTTCCACAGTTTAACAGTGATAACCGTTTGGCATAGTTTATAAGAAGTAACAGATCACCAGAATGAGTGCTGTCAGATATCAACTGATCTCTGGAGGGGGAAGGGGTAAAAACATGTCACAGGTGATAACAAGTTAGAGGGAAGGCTGTGATGTGTAATTATTGATGAGAGCCTAGTACATGAGACTTGGTACAAAGAGAAATCAATACCTTTTTTTTCCAGATTCTTTTCTTTTTCCCTTCCTTAGCAACACGGGAAAAGAAAATATTAACACAGAGTAAGAGAAATTAAGTAAATATATCCCCTAATTATGTGAAAGTGATGGGATTTAAGTTGCTTATTGTTTTCTGGTATCACCAAATGGAATCCAAGAATTAACTGTTGAGAAGCCAGCACAGGAGCTGTAATGGTCTCTGGGGAATGTTCTGGCTGATGAATAGGGCCTTTCTTGGTTTAGCTTCTTTTACCAGCTCTCAGCTTTCCCTTGTGATTCCCCAGTGGGGTAATCCATCTGTTCTTTTGAAGTCAGATAGAGATTTTTTTTTTCCATGACACATGAATCTTTTCTGGTGAATTCTGAAATTCTTCAGAGACAGATCTAGAGTATGGAAAGAAGGCAGTATGCTGTAGTGGCAAGAGCCTGAGTTTTGGACATTCGTGGTTCCAGGTTCAAATCCTGGCTTCATCAATTACTTTCTGTGAGTACCTGGACAGCAAGTTTTAACCTTTCTGGGCATGACTTCTCTATAAAGCATGGACAAAAGCAGAAACACAGTTGGCACAGAATACATGCATTTTTTTTTCTTTTTATAGTGGAAACATATGATTTTTTTCTGTTCAGAGATGATCTCATTCAGTGTTCAAAATAAAAATCCCAGGAATATTGCTGCTTCCCCAGAACACTTTAACAGTGATAACCATTTGTTGAGAACATAATGCCAAAATATTGTGCCAAGTTCTGAAATTACAAAGATGAATAAGTGATAAAATCCTCTTTAATACAAGGAATCAGAGGTTTTAACTGTCCCATCTCCTGGGAGACATGGTTAGACTACATTTTATTCAGTATTTACTGAAATAAGACTGTAAACAACTGACACCAATCAAGTGTTGACTGAATGCCTAATTTTAAGCACTTTACATACATTAGTTTATTTCTGAGTTTCCTATGGAGTCCATGATTGTGACATAAGTATGCCACAGTGGGCTATACTTCTGCTTCTGTGAATCATGTCCCTACTGTTGTATCAGTGCCTTAGGGCAGTCTGTTTTCAACAGAATGAAACCACTTTTTCTTCTAGATATTTTTAAAGGTTTGAGTCCAACCTATTTTAAATGATGTTAGATGGCAAACAAAACAAAACAAACACAAGAAAACAAAGCCAAGAAATGTAACTACTGTATTTCATTTCAACTGTCTCTAACCTGCTGTGGCTGATAAAGGACTGTGAATTTTGACCATTACTGGATCTAGCTGAAGTTACTTGCCTGACCCAGGAGCAAACGGAATTTTTTATAATTACCTGTGTACAAACTTATTTGCTCATTCTGTTATGTCTGAACACTGGTTTCATTGCTGAAATGGTACACTCTATAACCTACCCCTTTGAGCCTTCAAGAAACCCTGACTTTCCCCTCCTCAGTGAACTACTCAGTGAATTTGTTTCCAAATGAGTAATCCTTGGCCTGACAAATAGAGTTAGCACTGTAATTTTTTAAAAACTTTTGTTTTCTTTTTACAGTCCGGTAGTTTTTGTTTGATTCTTTGGTGAGACCTTAGATGAATAAGTAACTTTTCGGTAGGCATTCATTAGCTTGTTAGTACAGGCTGGGATTTGAACCCAAGCAGTCTGGCTCTTGAATGCACATTCCTGGTACCTCAGTATGGTTGTCTACATGTGGTCAAACATTAAACACCAAGTTCTTTTTCATAGGAAAATGCCAAGCACTTGAGCACAGGTTTGTAATGATCTGTTAATGATATGATTTGGCAGAAGCATTGGTAAAGACATTAATATATGAAAAGATATGACTCATTCACCATAATGCATATGGAACAATAACACATAGGCACATTTTTGTGTATGTGTGTGTCCATGGTAAGTATTTAACAACAAACTCTCCAAAACAGTGCCCATATATATACATACATACATATACATATGCCTATATATGTATATGTATGTATACATATGTATTTATACATATATGTATTTATATATAACTTTGTCATAAATTTACTTATGTAAAGGCTGCCTAGTGTAAAATTTATAAATAATAAAAATAAGTATTACTCTAATTATAAATTCCATGTAGACATTTGATTCTCACAGAATGTCTATGTCGATTTTTGACAGATATTGGTATTTATAGCCACCCTATGGGTATAGTTGATGAAAAGAGTGAAGCTCCAACATGAATATTGTTAATACTTTCATATGTATTAATGAGTAAGACAAAAGTGAAATAATGGAAGCGGATGTTGAAACTTCCCTTGTTAATGATGTGGGCAACTACTCTGGTGAATCAGATAATAGTTTCCAAATACTAGGAGAACATTTCCTCAAATTTTTGTGTCATCTAAATGTCATGGATGCAAGATAACACACTTTTAAGTTTAATCTATATTATTGTGCCTTTTCCCACACTTTCTGCAGTCTAGACAATCAATTAAACAATAAATCAAGCCCTGATTTATAGCGATTGTCAGTTTCTGTGGTGTGAACACTCACCATGGCTGATTTCATGCTACCAACATGGAGTCAACGGAAGTGGAGCTGGGAAGACATGCCCAGCAGTGCATCATTCTAGGTTTCAGTCACAGTAGACAAAAATAGCCCCAAGAACATAGATAGTTGTAAAGTGCAAAGAAACAATTGAAAAATAAATAGCTTCGATTATTCCCTTTGTTTTAAATTTAATCAGTAATTATAAGGTTACATACTTTATTTTCTAATCATGAGCAAGTTTCCCAAGCAGCTCATAAAATTTCTGAATATTTGCCAGTGCACTCTACTGAGTCAGCGTAGGCTGACTGCAGAACACCTCTGTGTATACCTGAAGGATTTGGATACAGGAAAAATACCATCTCGATTGTGACTTAGACTTTAACATATGCACCTAAACTATCAGGAATTTTCAAATTATCCAAAAGAGGCCAAATACCTCCTAAGCCAAGTAGGGTATAAAGAATATCTAAAGAAAGAATGTGTTCGTCAAACATGAGCTGGTAGCCTAGGAAGCAGAAATTCACATTTGGTCCAGACAGCGTAAGCCTGGCTCAAAATGCTAATGCTGAAGTCCCCACCGGAGGACTGTCCTTAGAGACAGGATGGATGGGAGCTCACATTGTCAACTGTTTTCTGGGAAGTGAAGAATGTCACTGAAGGAGAGTCGAGAACGCTCTGTACTCTTGGAGGTTCTTTGTATGTGCTTTTGCTTTTGTTAAAACAAATCTCCTAGGTAAAAATATTGCTCCCATTCTTCATGTAATGAAGCTGAGGTTGAAGAAAAGTAATTTGTCCAAAATCACTTATCTGTTAAGAGGTAGAGCCAGAATGTGAACCTGGAGAATGACTCCAAAGCTTTCATTCTTTTATCCTGAAGATTCAGCTAGAGGAAAACAACAAAAAAGTGATTTACCTCTGGTAGTAAATGCATTTCTTGGTACCATCAGGGCCTGCCTCCCAGGAAAATGTAGGCTTTAAATGACCAGCATGATTCCTATTAAAAGTGAGGAGGGGCACCTGGGTGGCACAGTCGGTTAAGCTTGTGACTCTTGAGCTTAGCTCAGGTCATGATCTCACGGTTCCTGAGTTCAAGCCCCACATGAGTCTCTGTGCTGATGATGTGGACCCTGCTTGGGATTCTGTTTCTCCTTCTCTCTGCCCCTCCCCCGCTTGTGCGTGCTTTCTCTCTCTCTCTCCCTCTTTCTCAATAAATAAATAAATAAATAAACAAACAAACAAATAAAATGAGGAAATGTTACCAGTAGAAAGTTTGTTGTGTGTGGGAGTATTTGCTTTTGAGGTTCTGGTTGAGGAAGAAAGCTTTTCAAAGCGTTCTTGTGCATTTGTTCAAAAACAGTGGTTCCTTTGAAAATAAATCAGAGAAGCAGGAAATTGTTATGGTTTAATGCCCCTGATCTTGTCTCTTCTTGCAACTGGAGTTGCAATTCAAATTTAAAAATGCTTGGAATCTTTTCTGTCCTAGAGCAATAACTCCTTTGACTTCCCATCCCACCTCAAGTGCACTTATTTTACTTTTTCCTTCTGCCTCTCAGTAAAAAGTGGTCTTTAAATGACCAGCAAAGGGGCGCCTGGGTGGCTCGGTCGGTTAAGCGTCCGACTTCGGCTCAGGTCATGATCTCACGGTCCATGAGTTCGAGCCCCGCGTCGGGCTCTGTGCTGACAGCTCAGAGCCTGGAGCCTGTTTCAGATTCTGTGTCTCCCTCTCTCTCTGCTCCTCACCTGTTCATGCTCTGTCTCTCTCTGTCTCAAAAATAAATAAACGTTAAAAAAAAATCTGTTAAATGACCAGCAAAAAGCTAATTCCTTTCTTGCAGGCATCCCTGCTAACCGCTTTTGAGGTACTCTGTCCTGGTCTAAATTGTTGAGTTGTATGTTCCTGAAGGGGAGCAAGGACGTTGAGTTCATTTACAAATTTCCTAAAATATTTCCTTCATCCATAAATTAATGAACTCATGAAGACAACCATAGCTCAGGCCGACTTGCTGACTTTTGAAGTATCCTAAATGAGTAAGTGACATTCTTCAATTCTTTTTTTTTTTTAAGTTTTTATTTATGTTCCAGTTAGTTAATCTACAGTGTAATGTTAGTTTCAGGTGTACAATATAGTGATTCAACAGTTCCATGCAACATCTGGTTCTCATTACAACAAGTGCCCTCCTTAATCCCCATAATCTATTTGATCCACCCCCCTACCCGCCTCCCCTCTGGTCACCATCAGTTTGTTCTCTCTATAGCCAAGTGTCTGTTTTGTGGTTTTCCTCTCTCTTTTTTCCCCCTATGATCATTTGTTTTGTTTCTTAAATTCTACATGAGTGAAATTATATGGTATTTTTTTCCTCTGGTTTATTTTGCTTAGCATAAGATTCTTGCACTCCATCCACATTGTTGGAAATGGCCAGATTTCATTATTTTTTGATGGCTGAGTAATATTCCATTGTGTATATATGCTACATCTTCTTTATCCATTCATCAGTTGATGGACCCTTGGGACTGTTTTCATAACTTGGCTGTTATTGATAATGCTGCTATAAACATTCTTCAGTTCTTAAACCTACCCCTCTCTCTGACAGCATCACATCATTAAACACACACACACACACACACACACACACACACACACACACACACTCATAGTTACAATTGCATTTTTTTTAATTTCCATATTACAATTTACTTCAACAAAATGTTACTTGATACAGCTAGTTCATCATTTATGAACAGAGTCTTTTCTATTGGAAATTCATGGCATTTTAGAACTTTGTGAAAAAATAAATTTTGTTCCTTTTAACCATCTCATATCATGAGGAAATATCTCAGAATGGCTAATGAATTTAAGCCACAGTTCTGCATCTACTCAATGGTGGGTCTGTTTATACATCTCAGATACCCCATTTTTTAAAGACTATTTTTTTAGAACAGTTTTAGGTTCACAGGAAAATTGGGAAGAAGGTACAAAAATTTCCCATATACCTCTTGCCTTGACACATGCATAGCCTCCCTTATTATGAACATCCCCCACCACTGCGGAACATTTTTTACAATTGATGAGCCTACACTGACGCATGATAATTACTCAAAGTCCAAACTATAAATTAGGGTTCACTCTTGGTGTTGTTAATTCTATGGATTTGGACAAATGTATAAAAATGACATGTATCGTTCATTATAGTGTCATTCAGAATATTTCCACTGCTCTATTCATCCCTCCCCAGCCCCCAACCCCTGGCAACCACTGGTCTTTTTAAGATCACCGTAGTTTTGTATTTTCCATAATGCTATATAATTGGAATCATATAGTATGTAGTCTTTTCATATTGGCTTCTTTCACTTAGTGATATGTATTTGAGGTTCCTCCATTTTTTTTTCTTTTCACAGCTTGATAGCACATCTCTTTTTAATGCTGAATAATATTCCATTGTCTGGATGCAACACCGCTTATTTGTCCATTCACCTATTGAAGGACATCTTGATTGCTTCCAAGTTTTGGCAATGTATACCTGATTTTTTAATAGTCTTACTTTTTAGAATCATTATAGATTCTTAGAAAAATTGAGAAGAGTAAAACAGAGCTTCCATATACCCTGTACCTAATTTTTACTATGTAAGAATATATAACATTAGTATGATAATTTGTTTCAATTGATAAATCCATATTGATTTTTAGTATTAACATAAGTCCATAGTTTATTTAGATTCCCTTAGTTTTTCCCTAACGTCTTTCTATTTCAGGATCCCATCCTGCATACCACATTACATTTACTTGTCATATCTCCGTAGACAACACTTGTCTGTGACAATTTCTCAAACTTTCCTTAGATTTGATGACCTTGACAGTTTTCAGGAGTATTGGTCAGGCATTTTGTAGGATGATGCCCTGATTTTGAAACCAATGTTAGGTCTCCATTTATTCCATACTGACTTTTTTTTTTAATGGCAACATCAACAAGGCTTACCTTAACTGAGCAATGCTATTAAATGATTTGATGAAACAGCCCTCCCTTATGTAGAAGAAGGAGGAGAAGGAAAAGGAGGAGGAGAAAGAGGAGAAGGAGGAGGAGGAGGAAGAGGAGGAGGAAGAGGAGAAGGGGAAGGGAAAGAAGAAGGAGGAGGAGGAGGAGAAGAAGAAGAAGAAGAAGAAGAAGAAGAAGAAGAAGAAGAAGAAGAAGAAGAAGAATAGGAGGTTGAGGGGAAGAGGAAAGAGGAGAAGAAGAGTAGGAAGAGGGAGTAGAAGAGGAAGAAAGTAAGGAGAAGAAGAAGAAGGAAGAGGAGGAGAGGAAGAAAAAAATGTCATCTCCTTCCAGAAGCCTGGTGTGAGGTGTGCACTTCCTCCAACAGAGATTCCTTCACCCGGAGTGTTGTCTGGAGGATGCATAACCTTCCAGGCTGAGGTAGCACATTAGCCCTCTGTCATCTGTTAACAAACTAGCACGATTGCTTTGTTGTTTTTTTAGCTCTCCCTACTACATACCTGATACTGTTCTGTGTGTTAATCATTACAACAAGCCAATGCAGCACCAATGCAGAAGGTCCAATTAACATCCTCCTTCTGTATAAGGAAACCAAAAGATACTGCATCCACTGGGACCCCCAAGGGGAGCCAGAGAGTGGACTCTTGGAAAAGAAGAAAGCCTTTCAGTGTGCTTGAAGCCTGGAGAGAAGTGAGTGGTAAATAGTGGGGCTAGCAGTATAAGCAGGGACTGCATACTAAGGACACTTTCTGGACATGCCAAGGCTGTCGAATTTCCCCCAGGAAATAGGTAATCATGAAAGGTTTCTAAAAAGGAGCATGGCATGCTCAGGTTTATTTTGTCAGGTAATGACTTTTCCTGCAGTGTGCGGAATGAGTTTGAGATGGACCAGACTAGAGTAGGGAGGCTGTTACGTAACACAGGAGAGAGAGATGGTGGTCTGCATGAAGGCAGGGATCCTTTTTCTTTTTCTTTTCAAGGAAATGAATACTTTTATTAATAAGGTCATTTTTTTTTCTTTTTATTACACATGGTAAGGGTTTGACCTAAAATACTTGTCAGGTCTGCTACTCAAATGAACTTGTAGCAGGACAACTTATGAACTTCAAAAATATTTATTCCCTGTGCAGTTTAGGGCCCAATGTAGATAGCCTTCCTTTCCTTCCCCAGCCCCTCAAGAGCCTTTGCAAATATCTCTTCCGTTTTATGCCCAGAATCCCCTGAAATGCATCAGGGCATTACATCAACTTGTACAGAATACTAAGATCGTATTTCTGTGCTAGGTTCCACGTCAAATAAAGCTGAGTTGGGTTGTCCAGACAAACTGACCAGACAGGTCACATCAGATAGTGTGCCACAGAAAAATTTAATTTTGAACAAGCTACATCTCTTTTCCTTTGGTCTCACACAGAAATTAAAGTCTCAAAATACAGACATTACCATCCTCCACCCCTTCTTCTGATTTCTGTTCTTGGAAATTTTGCTTCAGGAAGTCCTCACTCACCCTCGTTTTGCAGATACTCTTTGGAGTTGCAATTGGAAAACTCATGGATTTAATATTCCTAAAAATGTTGTAGATGCACATAGGTTGATGTACGGGGGTATTTGATCGATAGCAAATATTAATATTTTTTTCATACACTTTGCCAAACAAAAATAGAACCTTTTTGTATTTTCTTCATTTCAAATTGAATCTGAATCTGAGCAGATGTAACAAGAAGTGCAGTCTTCATGATTTTGAGGTAATCCTCCCTAGGCATAAGGGACTAGGAAAGCTCACAGAGTATTCCATAATGGAGGAAGGATGTCTACACTTCTATTTATCATGGTCAACGCTAATATTCCCATTGTGCAGGTGAAAGTTTCCATTGCTAACTCTTTGGCAATATGGGCCAAAATTTTTGTCTTTGCTAGAAGTGCTGAGGCCTAGAGTCTAGCCATCCTTGAAAAACCAAGTGCTTTCTCTCTGAGCACTTCCTGGCCCTGGCCCATCATTTAGCTTGCCTGAGAGGCCCACTCTGCCTTTTTCCCATGGACAAACATCTCTCTTTCTCTCACTGTTTCTGCCTCTGTCCCTCCCAAGTATCTACAGCATGTGCCCTATGGAACACTCCGTGATGGTGGAAATTATTCCACTCTGCACTGTCCAACACTGGCTGCATATGGCTATTGATCACTTGAAATGTGGCTAGTGCCAATGAGGAACTGAATATTTAATTTTAATTAATTTAAGTTGAAGTTTAAATAGTCTCCCATGGCTGTTAGCTACAATATTGACAACTTAAGAAAGAGAAAAGGCAGTATGGCAGTTGTTTTAAGGAGCTTGTGCTTTCTGCCTTGAGATGCAAATCACCCCCAAGACAGAGAACACGGACGCATAGTCACCTTCTTTGAACAGAGAAAGATAGATACACAGCTTGCTGTCTCCATAAAGCATCTTTTCCATTCTTATGTGGTTTGGCTGCAGTGCCTATCTACAGGTTGGGAGTTCAGATTAATGACTGAAGCACCATTGGAAGACTCTCTTCAGGCCCTGTGCTGCACCCTCAGCCCACCCACTGAAAGCCTTGCTGGAATGACATAGAGCGTAAGGACATTCAAAGGAGGTGGGCCAGGTCAGCTTTAGCATCACTTCAGTCCACAGAATCAAATGAGCAGATTGTGCAATGAAATGAAATTTCTCAGATCCCCATGGCCTGTGCCAGATGTGCCCACCTCCCAGCCTCCCTCACTCACACACCAACCCCTCTCTGTAGCATCTCTCTCTGTGCCTCGAGACACTTGGTTACAAAGCACATACACCATCCTTTTCAGGCCTATAAGAATAGGTGGTTGAGATGGCCAAGGTAGGGTAGCCATCATTGTGATCATGCCAATAAAGTCATTTCCAAGGGGCGCCTGGTTGGCTCATTCAGTTAAGCGTCCAACTTTTGCTCAGGTCATGATCCTGTGGTTCATGAGTTCGAGGCTCGCGTTGGGCTCTAGGCTGACAACTCAGAGCCTAGAGCCTGCCTCAGAGTCTTCCTCTCTCTCTGCACCTCCTCCATCAGGCTCTGTCTCTGTCTCTCTCTCAAAAATAAACATTTAAGTCACTTCCAGGCTCTTTAGACATCCTTCTCAATTCCTATGTTTAATTTTTCATTCTCCTTTTCTTTCTTTTTATTATTGGGATATAGCTTCATACCATCAAGCTCACTATTTTAAATTGTACAAGCTTAGAATTTTCTAGAGGTGGCATAACTACCACCACTTTTTAAAAATTTTTTAATGTTTATTTTTGAGAGAGAAAGAGAGAGAGACAGAGCGTGAGCAGGGGAGTGGCAGAGAGACAGGGAGACACAGAATCCAAGCAGCTCCAGTCTCTGAGCTGTCAGCCCAGAGCCCGACACGGGGCTTGAACCCACAGATGGTGAGATCATGACCTGAGCTGAAGTCAGACACTCAACTGACTGAGACACCTAGGCACCCCTATCACCATTCTTTAATACCAGGGCAACTTAATAATGACACCCCCTACTCATTAGGTTCTCTCCATTCCTCTTTCTTTCCAGTCCCTCTCAACCATTAATCCCCCATCTGTATGTATTCATCCTACTGGATATTTCATATAAATAATAATGTGGGATATACTGCCTTTTGTTTATGGCTTCTTTAACTTTTTGTAATGTTTTCATGGTTCATCCACATTGTAGATATATCGATACTTCATTCCTGTTTATTGCCAAATAATATTCTACTGTATGGACATGCCACATTCATGTATCCATTCATCAGTTAATGAGCATTTGGATTATTTCCACTTTGGCACTATTACGAATAATGCTGCGATGAATAGATTTTATGTGAATGTAAGTTTTCATTTCTCTTGGGTGTATACCTAGAAGTGAAATGGCTGGATATATGGTAATCCTTTTTAAGCAATTACCAGACTATTATCCATAGGTGCTGCACCATTTTATGTTTAATCAGCAATGTTTGAATCCACATTTCAATTGGATTTGAATCCAATTTCTCCACATTCGTGCCAACAATTGGTAGTATTTATCTTATTTTATTATATCATCCCACTCAGTGAACTGATATCTCATTGTGGTTTTGATTTGCATTTTCTTAATGACCCGTGATATTCAGCATCTTTTCATGGGAAAGCATGTGATACATTTGTTTAATTGGGTTATTTTTTTTTGTATTTTTCTTTGTTGAGTTAGTGATAAGAGTTCTTTTTATATTCTGCTCACAGACCATTGTCAGATATATGATCTGAAAGTATTTCCTCCTGCTTTATGAGTTGTCTTCATTTTCTTGTATGATTAATTCAAGAAGAGTTTCTATCCTATCCTTTCCAACATCTTATTGTGAACTTTGCAAATATACATACATATAAAAATTTAAAAATTGTATAGGGCACATTCATATGTATTACTTTGATTCTACAATTAATATTTTTAGTGCTTACTCATTTTTTAAATATGAAATTTATTGTCAAATTGGTTTCCATACAACACCCAGTGCTCATCCTAACAGGTGCCCTCCTTAATGCCCATCACCCACTTTCCCCTCCCTCCCACCCCCCATCAACCCTCAGGTTATTCTCAATCTTTAAGAGTCTCTTATGGTTTGCCTCCCTCCCTCTCTAACCTTTTTTCCCTTCCCCTCCCCCAGGTCTTCTGTTAAGTTTCTCAGGATCCACATAAGAGTAAAAATATATGGTTTCTGTCTTTCTCTGTATGACTTATTTCACTTAGCATAACACTCTCCAGTTCCATCCACATTGCTACAAAAGGCCATATTTCATTCTTTCTCATTGCCAAGTAGTATTCCTTTGTGTATGTAAACCACAATTTCTTTTTTTTTTTTTAATTTTTTTTAACGTTTATTTATTTTTGAGACAGAGAGAGACAGAGCATGAACGGGGGAGGGTCAGAGAGAGCGAGACACAGAATCTGAAACAGGCTCCAGGCTCTGAGCTGTCAGCACAGAGCCTGACGCAGGGCTCAAACTCACGGACCACGAGATCGTGACCTGAGCTGAAGTCGGCCGCTCAACCGACTGAGCCACCCAGGCACCCCTGTAAACCACAATTTCTTTATCCATTCATCAGTTGATGGGCCTTTAGGTTCTTTCCATAATTTGGCTATTATTGAAAGTGCTGCTATAAACATTGGGGTACAAGTGCCCCTATGCATCAGCAGTCCTGTATCCCTTGGGTAAATTCTTAGCAGTACTCTTGCTGGGTCATAGGGTAAATCCATTTTTAATTTTTTGAGGAAACTCCACAGTGTTTTCCAGAGCGACTGCACCAGTTTGCATTCCCACCAACAGTGCAAGAGGGTTCCCGTTTCTCCACATCCTCTCCAGCATTTATAGTCTCCTGATTTGTTCATTTTAGCCACTCTGACTGGCATGAGGTGGTATCTCAGTGTGGATTTGATTTGTATTTCCCTGATGAATGGATAAAGGACCTGAATGTGAGACAGGAAACCATCAAAACCCTAGAGGAGAAAGCAGGGAAAACCTCTCTGACCTCAACCATGGCGATTTCTTACATGACACATCTTCCAAGGCAAGGGAATTAAAAGCAAAAATGAACTATTGGGACCTCATGAAGATAAAAAGCTTCTGCACTGCAAAGGACACAGTCAACAAAACTAAAAGGCAACTAAAGGAATGGGAAAAGATATTTGCAAATGACATATCAGACAAAGGGCTAGTATCCAAAATCTATAAAGAATTCACCAAACTCCACACCCAGAAAACAAATAATCCAGGGAAGAAATGGGCAGAAAACATGAATAGACACTTCTCTAAAGAAGACATCCAGATGGCCAACAGGCACATGAAAATTTGCTCAGTGTCACTCCTCCTCAGGGAAATACAGTTAATAATTTGCTCCTTTTGCTTAATCACACGTCAGTGATGTTACCTTCATTTCCCTTCAGCCTCTCTGGACATTCCTGGTGCAACCCTGCTCTTCCTTTGTAAACTTTAATACTTCTTTTTTTCAACATCTACCCAGGCATTAGACCATTCAAGACCAGGGGCAAAAGAGCCATGACATCAACAATGAAATCTAATTGTTCTGCTCCAAAATAAGGACATTTACTTTAAAAATCTGAATTTACTTTAAAGATCCTGTCAGTTGTCATAAGAATTCCATTTAGCAGGAGCACTCCCATCCTTCAGATCATTTGGAATTTAGAATTTAGAATTATGAGGCCTTCCCGCATCATAAGACCTAACGATGAGAGCCTATTAGCCCTTCCTTCCCCTTTGCCAGTGAAGGACTTCCCAGCTAGAGAGGACTGATAATGCCGCCCGCAACTCTGTGTGTACTCTAAACACTAAGGTGATCGCTTAGGGATGTGGGTTTTTTTTTTTTTTAAGTCTTTGTGAGTGGGAAGCTATCTCCTCCAGTGCCTTATTTTATGTCCCCGAATTTAATAGTGCCAATTCCATGGCTGTTGAGTTTACCTGCTTTATTTGCTCTAAAGAGAAACTTCAGCAGAATTTCAGAAGGGGCTGGAGAATTGCATGTCAAGCAGTGCCTGTCCTATATCAATTTTGCACTGCACCAGGGAAAGAGAACTGCGATGAAATTTCCCATTATGTAAAATCAGCTACTAAGAAGATGCGAGCAAAGTTAAGATGATTGGCAAAGGAATGGGATGCAACATTAAGGAGAGTTGGGGGCACGGTTAAAAGATTGATTTGCCCCTTTCCCCAGTCTCTCTTTCGAATCCTGCCATTTATTTCAGAGGCTATCAAAAAGCACTATTTTGAAACCCATCTGAGTTTTTGAGCATTACCATCTGACGTGCTTATTTCGACATATGAACATGAACAGATGTTTACATTATAATGTTAAATGTGCCAGCTGTTCTATGTCAGAATAAGCATCTATGCATTTTACTTAAAAGTGAAACAAAGTTTCTAAACCTCTTTCCTCTCAAACATCGAAATAAATGACACTTTCCTTCCTTTCTTCGTTTCGCTTCTCTTTTGAACAACAACAACAAAAAATGTTTCTTGGAACATGTGCCATTTCTGGAGGTATCACAGATGTGTGCCCGATGGTATCAGCCGGTCAATGCCATGCTTTCAACATTCACGGGGTAAAAACCAAGTTTAAAAAAATTTGTCCCAGATATTTAGGCTTGAGTTTTTAAGGCTTCATCCACAGCTGTGAAAGTCTGGTTACATCGCTGTAGGCAAATGTCCATGCACTTTGATAGCTGTCACCATTTAAACAGTCTTGCCCATCAGGTTTGCTTTTTTTTTTTTTTTTTTTTTTTTTTTTTTTTTTTTTTTTCCCTGCTTGTGATACACAAGCCGGAAGAACAGGGATTATCCCTGTTGCATTGTGTTCTATATAAAATGAAAGATTTCAGTTTGCTTTCTAAGAAATGCGCTGGAGATAACATGATTCATAGACACAGAATAGATGGCCTGAATCTAATTCAGTGGTTACAAGTGAAAGTTTTCGGGTTTTTTGTTTATTGGTTGGTTTTTTGTTGTTTTTTTTCCCCCTGATTTTCTCAAAGCATTAAACAAAACCTAACAAGGGAATGTTAGGGTTATCAAGTGTGAAACTCATTATATTATTCCAGGAATATGCCAGGGGCTGTATCTGTTTTAAGCCTGTCCGTTGGAAAGATAAATAGAATGTTATACAATCCTTAAATGTTTTTACACAGAATGTTTTTGGTTTTTTTATGTGACCAGGAAGTATGTGCTTAATTGGTAGCACAGAGTACTTCTTATATGTTTAATGTTTCCTCAAACATTTTAAATGTTTGTCTGAGTGTAAACAGCAAAAATACCAGAGGAAAAATACCAGAATGTTTCCAGTTGTCTTCTGAAGTGGCTACAAATACCTACATAATCTAGCTGTCTCCCTCCCCATCCCCCTCTCAACACCTACTATCCCCTCCTTGCTTGCTCTTGCTCCCCAGTTAAACCAGCATGCTTGTTATTCCACCTTCTGTGGGCTTGACATCTTTGTGCCAGTTGATCCCACTGCCTAGAACCTTCTCCTCCCTGCATGCAACTGCTTAGTGGTTCATTCACGTCCTTCAAGGTTGAATCAAATGCTGCTTTTGCTGTGGAATGAATATTTATGTGCCTCCAAAATTCTTACTGAACCCTAACTCTCTGATGTGATGGCATTTGGAGGTGGGGCCTTCTGGAGGTGATTAGGTCATAAGGATGCAGCAGCTCTCATGGATAGAGATTAGTGCCCTTTCAAGAAGAAACAGGAGACAGACTACCTCTCTCCTGGCCATGTGAGGACACAGCTACATACCCATCTGCTGGCTTCCCGATCTTGGATTCCAGCCTTCAGGATGGTGAGAAATGTGTGTGTGTTTCAGCCACCCACTACATAGTACTTCTGTTATAGCAGCATGAACATCAACATACTTTCTTCTAAAATGGATATCCTTGTATTTAGAACTTCCTCTGCTGCTTCTCTCCATATCCAACTCCCCTACGTGTTTTCTACTTTTGATTTTTTTGTACTTTCCACTGAATTGTATGCTATGTAATTATATCATATAATATGTGATTATACATTTTATACATTACACACACGTGTGTGTATGTATATGTATATATGCACGTATATATATATATGTGTGTATATATATACGTATATATATACATATACATACGCACACATATATATACATCATAGAATGACATGTGTCGGGAGGGAGGGGAACTCCCCTTTCCAGAAGCTAAATTTCATTAGAAAAGGTTATGTTTGTTCTATTTAAATCTAGGGATATATCACATGTAGTTAGGACAGTGTCTGCCATATAGGAGGCACTCTCTAAATATTTGAGAGAATAAATGAATGGGGGGTGGCATTGTATATAATGTAATAAGAATAGAATAATATAATTTGATAAAATGATGATTCTTTAAAAATGAAGATGTACTGCATAACAAAATGAATAGCATAAAAAGCTAAGTTAAGTTTCAAGCTGTTCAAAAGCCTAGAAACAGACAGACTTTGTAATGAGTAAAGTAACTATTAACAAAACATGCTCTTACCGCCCTGTCATCTTTCATAACATCTTTAGTTTGAAATGGACTTTCAGTTTTGGCTCTTCCTCTCCAGATGGCTGGCTTTCCCAGGTGAAGGGAAAATCTAACAGGTCATTCTGGCCAGCTGTTGTCCCTCCCACCTGCATAACAGGTACTGGGCCCAGAAGACAATAAGTATTTACAGTTGAGCTTATAACGTTCTTTGGGTTTATAATTAATAAATTGAAAATCAAATCTTTGTAGGTTTGGCCTTGAAAGTTGAGAATAGTGAAACATGGTAGTTCCAGTGCTGGGTTACTTCTCTACATCATATGAGATTTCATCACTGGTAATAAACAGACTTGACAAACATCAAGTATTCCCTTTCCAGATGTTAGAAGTAATTGTTTTTTGGTGACTTGGGGCCAATGTGGATCAGTTTAGAAAGAAAGGAAAAGATTAAAGTTTCATGTGGGTTCAACTCTTTTGCTCCTCTTAGCCACAACTGAAACTCAATGCTAATTACTAATTTCTTGATAATTTTATTTGGGGAGAATGTACATTTATGTGAAAATCTGATAATAGGTGTCTTTCTTCCCAGAGTATTATTTATCCACTGCTCATCTGTCATGCTTATTATGGCCTTTAAAGTATCCTAGAGTTGAAGAAGAAACTTATAGCCATCTAGCTACACTGAGGAGAGAGGTGGGTAGTCTCTACCCAGTGGTGATCCCAAGAGGTGACCTGGTGATGGGCACACGAGTACAGAGGTGTGAGGGAAGGGGATTTGATCCCTCCAAAAATCTCCATCAAAATATGAAAAAAATTTTGGGACACTTGGGTGGCTCAGTGAGTGAAGCATCCAACTCTTGATTTTAGCTCAGGCCATGATCTCACTGTTCTGTGCTGATAGCACCAAGTCTCTCTCTCTCTCTCTCTCTCTCTCTCTCTCTCAAAATAAATAAACATTTTTTTTTAAAACAATCTGAAGTAAAGTTTCATTTTTGATATGGATAAATGTCCATTTTTTTCAAATAAGTGGGAATAAACATACTTTTAAAAAGAATTGCTCAGTTATTGAGCTGCACCGCACACTGCATATTATCTAAATAAACTCAGGGTGCAATAAATATAAATAAAGTATGAAGAAGAAAATCACCTACCCCATCATTCCTATCTCTCAGCCACTTAGGATACAGATAATCCAAATGAAATAAAATACTAAAATACTATCTAAATACTAAAATAAAACTCTAAAATACTTTTAGATCATGGCCAGGAATTGCTAGCACATTCAGGGATGGGAGAAGGGAGTAGATATAGAAGCAGTGGATTTTATCCTCTATTCTGCAGCGGCTCTGCCCGTGACATCAAAGATGCCTAATATCTCATTTTCTGTTTTATAAAAATGAGCATCTCTTCCTTTATATTTCCAAAAAGATATATATTTAGGTAAAATATTGACCTAAAAACAATTTAATTGTAAAAGAGAAATCTCTCTCATCAGCCTCAAGCATTCTAAGTTTCCTTTCCATGCAAGAAAGATGATCAAAGATTATTATCCCAATTTGGATATCTTAAAGTATAAGTGAGGGTAAATGACTTTTCATTTACTAATCAATGTTGGTAGGATGAAATTCAAAATAAAAATTATATCCATAATGATGTAAATAGAAACTACTCATTTTTGTAAAGGAAATTCATATGTTAAGGAACTAGTTGGACCCATATGGTATTTTGGTAGTGGTTGTTATTGTTTGGTAAATGATCTGGGTATTTACAGTTGAGCTTATAACGTTCTTTGGGTTTATAATTAATAAATTGAAAATCAAATGGACTTTCTTCTTCACACATCTGTTAATGTGTGATCAACTCAGTCAAAATGAAGAAGTCGCATTTTCTTTTTCTTTCTTTTATTTTTAACCCAGTATACTTAATATATAGTGTTATATTAGTTTCAGGCATATAGTATAATAATTCAGCCATTCTGTACATTTCTTAGTGCTCATGATGACAAGTGCACTTCTTAATCCCTATCGCCTATTTCACCCACCTCCCCACTCACCTCCTCTCTGGTAATCGTCAGTTCTCTGTATTCTGGTCTTGTTGTTTGTCTCTTTCTTTAACTTGTTCATTTGTTTTGTTTCTTAAATTCCACATATGAGTGAAATCATATGATATTTGCCTTCCTCTGACTTAACTTCACTTAGCATTACACCCTCTGGATCCAAAGTGCTATTACAAATTGCAAGAGGTCCTTATCTTTTTTATGGCTGAGTAATATTCCAGTGTGTGTGTGTGTGTGTGTGTGTGTGTGTGTGTGTACCACATCTTCTTTATCCATTCATCTATTTGTGGACACACTTAGGTTGCTTTCATATTTTGGGTATTGTAAATAATGCTGCAATAAACATAGGGGTGCATATATCTTTTTGAATTAGTGTTTTTGTATACTTTGGGTAAATACCCAGTAGTAGGAATTACTAGATCCTATGGTAGTGCTATTTTTAATTCAAAATGAACAACTTTAATGATGGCACTGGTAACTGTGGCAACAGCAGGAATGGGGACACAGTTGCAAAGTGAAACTACCTAGACACTAACAAAAGCAGGAGTCGTCATTGCTCCTGGAGCTGAAAAGGAAATCGAGCCAGAGTAGTGTAAGAGGGCTACCAGATAAAGGCTGGATTCCGTTAAGAAGCTCAACCACTGGTAGTTCTCACAATACAGAGAAGAAACCAGAAACAAATACTCTGACCTCCCTCTCCTCTCAACTTCCTGCTGCTGCTTTCACTGCCAGCAGCCATGGACACCTGGGTAGCACAGTCTGAAGAAGCAGCTCCCAAGGCCACAAAGAAGGACAAACAAAGACAGAGAATGTACCCTGGGTGTTGGAGGTCCATGGGGAATAACTAGACTGAGAAGGATGTAAGTCGTATTGCAGTTTATTGTCATGTCAGACACTGGCATGTATGTGTCTTTCCTGGAACCAGCAGTTGGAAAGTAGCTTTCTGGGATTCCATAGACTAAGGATGTTTCAAAGTGTTCTTGCGACTACCTGATTCCTAAGAATGAGTGTGGCTCTGTGTTTATGGCGGCAGCGGATTCCCACACCGTCGCTTAGTGATCGTTAAAATTGGCGTTAATTGCTGAGTTCTCCAGGCCAGAATTGCTCAGCAGTTGACAATTGTGGTGAATCAGCAATTACTTATGTACAGTTTCTCTTTAATGTGGTCTTACCTGACTGCAGAGAAGCTGCAGAAATGAGTTCTTTCTGTTCCGCACCCTGGGCAGAGAGCCCAGCTTATGACATCCTTCTCTGAACATTAAATTGTAATGATAAGTTCCTCACCACGCACTGTGTTCAGTTTGACGGAGTGTGCAGCACAGTTTCTCTTGGGCAGAACTGTGAAGTGGGCATCTCTAGTACCACTTTTATTTGATATCTCTTCTGCCCCCAGGCTTTTGTAAAAGTGCTGCTTCCTTGGAAAAGTCCTATTGCAGTGATTCACACTGAGATCTGAGTAGAGTTAACAACTTAAAGAAGTATTACCAGCTTCATGGGTGTGTGTGTGTGTTCATTTTAATAGAGATCACCAATGTAAGTGTCTGTGGAGGTCAAGCAGCTAACATAAATGAAAACGTTACTTCTACAAAGACTCATTTTGTGTAAACAAAAATACTAAGGAAAAGCTGTCTCTTTCTAAAAAATGTGAAATTATAATTGTCATCAAGTTAAAAACATGGCGTGCATAAAAATATAGAGTGAATGCATGTGGAAGGTTGTTATAAATCATTAATAAGGAAATTGGCAGGGTAGTAAAGTCAGGTCAAAGATCACTTGAGAACACAGATTTACATAGTTAGTCAGGAAAACATGCTAAAACAAGTTAGCTTGTTAGACACAAAAGTGGTCAAAGTTTATAGGTCAACAAAACTATAAATTTTGGAGGTAGAAATCATTTTTATCTCTACTGGACAAAAATCCACAAGTTAACATGTATTGTGGTCTTAATCAATAGTAAAGAACAAGTCAAACAAAGATAAATCCTTAAAAGAAATAATTAATCCCCTAGATAATTAAATAATCTTTTAGAGAATTAAATTAAGTATTGGATGGGCCTGTTAAACAATGCTTCAACATGACCTTGAAAGGGTATTAGCCATCCTTCCGCCTTATTTCCAAGTTTCAAATAACTTTTCTTAACAAAGGAGCTTGCTGTCTTCTATTTTTCTTAAAACCACAAAACCACCCTGGTATTCTTTGGTTTCCCAATTTTGATAGATGTAAAAGAAATAGTTACTTTCCTTTTAATTATTCTATAAAATTATAAAAGTAACGGAAAGTAGGTCCAGCTATCACTGTTTTACCATCCATGGTGAATGAATAGATGGTTGCTGAAGGGCTCCCTCAGTTCCTGAAGAGGATGTGATGTGTTGGAGCTGATGGGAACAGGAATCAGAAGTCCAAGTCTATCCTTAATGGAGAAACTGGTTTGTGGGAATGCGAGCCTAGTGATGCCAGGTCTTCTGATTTTTCCAAGTGGGCCCAGAAATCTGAACTTTTCTGGGTTATATCTCTTAATTTTTAAGTGTTGGCAAATTAATTTGAAAAGTTGAAAACATGGCAGAGGTCAACAATTGCAGGCTACCTCTGCTCAGGGAGCTTCCATGTTAGAGCTTTGGTAGGGAGATTTTAGTTTATTTGATACCTTCGTACATGAGATATGATAGAAAACCAGTGAGTTTAACCAATTTAAATTTACATCTTTCAGCCTAGAATACTTAAGTCTTCTCAGTTTAACAAGAAGACTTAACATCCATTATCTGTTCATCCACCCATCCATCCATCCCATTCATCCATCCATCCCATCCCATCCCATCCCATCCCATCCCATCCTATCCCATCCATCCATCTATCTATCCATCCCATCCCATCCCATCATATCATCCATCCATCCACCCATCCATCCATCCATCCACCCACCCATCCATCCATCCCATCCATCCATCCACTCACCATTCATCTATTCATCCTTCCAGCCAGCCATTCATCCATCAAACATCTACTATATATAGATAGGCCAATTGCTGTGCTGAAACATGAAGATGAATATTATTCCATTTCTCTTTGAACCTTTGCAGCCAGATTTCCCACTTGTCCACTTTTGACCCTCAGCTGCCTCCTTCATCTATTTCAGAAGGCCTCCTCTTTTTAGCACTTCTCTGGAACTATGCTTTTCAGGTAAATTTGGGACCAGGCCCTTGTTAAAGAGAGCAAACATTTCTTAGTCGCTATTTAACCTGAGTTTTCTGTGGCATCTGAGCCTATTCTAATTTGTTTGAAAATCTTCCTTTTGGTATCCAGGAAAATGTTCTATACTGATTTTCTTCTTGATGCTACTGCAATTGGTCTCCTAGAGGATAAATCCTTCTTCCTTTCCCAAGTCCTCTGAGTTATCATCCCTTCACATTGCAATTCCCCTTTCTCCTATAAGACTCATTTGAGTGGCACTAACAGAACTGTTCCCTATCACCTTGCCCTCAACATCCAAATGATCACTGGCTCTTTGATAAATCATACCCTGAATATTCTCAAAACCACCTTCTTCTCCCCATCTCTATCTGCTTTCATTCAGGCTCGTCTCATTTTGTATTAATTATAACCTTCAAGATGACTGTGGGCACGAGTAACAGAAAACACAGTGTCAAATGGTTTACACAAAAAGATTTCTTAATTCATTTACAAAGAAAATTTTATATTTTGACAGTTCCAGGATTGTGTGATCCAGCATCTCATCACAGACACGTTTCTTATAATTTTTCAATGTTTACCTCCAGCCTCATCTTCGTGATCCCCTGATGCATGTAGAAGTTCCAGCCTTTCACCAGAAAGAATAGCATCCATTAAGCAGAACAAGGCCCTCCTCGTGACCCATTTTAAGCCCCTGGCCTGATATCCTTTTACATTTTATTGGCCAGAATTGTATAATACTTCTCTGTCTAAAACAATTACGGGAAAGAAATTGAATTGCATCGATCAGTTTAAGCCAGTTGCAGTTTACTTTTCATCTGGGACCCACCTTCTTGGAGGCTTGTGTAGGATGGATACAAATAACAGCAAGAACAATACCAATAGCTAAACTTGAACATGCCAGATGTTCTTCTAAGTGTTTTCTTGCATTACTTCATTCAGTCCTCACACAACCATATTTGGTAGGTAGTATCTTCTCCATTTTTCAGAATCAAAAACTAAATCTTAGAAAGTTTAAGGGTTGGAGCACATTTGCATAGCTATCAGGATTTATACCCAAGCTGAATGATCCAGAGTTTTGCTCTGTATCCCCATATATCCCACCTAATATAGGTTTTATCAGCAGTGAGCAGAGGATCTACAGGAGGAAAAGTTGGTGCATTGGCTGCCAACAGTATTTGCTGTATTTCTGCCTCAGTGACATGCTAGTTAGGTATCTTATTTCCAGTATTATTTACCTCCTTGACTCCATCTCAAACCAGCTTCCGTCCTGTTATCATCGTGTCTTCTGAAACACAGATTTGGTCATGTTGTTCTGCTGATGTACTAATTTCTGTGTCTCACCATTGCCTTTAGGAGAATCCCAACTTCTTAATGAGGGTACATACGGCCCACCACTGTCTGACTCCCTATCTCTTCCCTTTAGTTTTGAAAAAACTTTTCTCCTTGAAATTTGTGCTTTCACGTTTACTAATTACAGCTCATGCCATGTTCACACCATGTTCTATTACATCCCCTTGACTTTTCACATATTCTCTCTCTCCTCCGTCCTTCCTGCCTGCCTGACTGCCTGCCTGCTGGGAATATCCTTGGGCGACTCTTTTCCAAGATTAATATGTCACCTCCTTAGGCTTTTTTTCCCCTGACATCATTTCCATTCTCAGTTTGATGAGCCTCATTTTTTGTTCCCATAACACTCCATGTATTATGACATAGTTTATTTGTCCTCCCATTTGTATCTTCCAGGGAAGGGTAAGTTCCTGGAGAGCAGTTACCATGCCTTACACATCTTTATATCCACAGTGCATCCTGGTGTACAGTAAATATTTTTAATATATTTTCTTTATTTTTCCAAGTTTTTATTTAAATTCTATTTAGTTAACATGCACGGTGATATTAGTTTCAGGTGCAGAATTTAGTGAGTCATCACTTCCATACAATGCTCAATGCTCATCACAGCAAGTTCCCTTCTTAATCCCCATTATCTGTTTCACCCATCCCCCCATCCAGTTTCCCCTCTGGTAACCATTGGTTTGTTTTCTATAGTTAAGAGTGTGTTTCTTGGTTTTCCTCTCTTCTTTTCCCCTGTGTTCATTTGTTTTGTTTCTTAAATTCCACATATGAGTGGAATCTAATTATCTTTCTCTGACTGACTTATTTCACTTAGCATAATACTTTCTAGCCCCATCCATGTTGTTGCAAATGGCAAGATTTCATTCATTTTTATGACTGAGTAATATTCCATTGTATGTACGTATGTATGTATATGCCACACACACACAAACACACACACACACACACACACACACGCACGCACCACATCTTTATCCATTCATCAGTCAATGCACATTTGGGCTCTTTCCATAATTTGGTTATTATTGATAGTGCTGCTATAAACATCAGGGTACACATACCCCTTCAAACCTGTATTTTTTAATCTTTTGGATAAATATTAGTGCAATTGGTGGATCATAGGGTAGTTCAGTTTTAACTTTTTGAGAAGAAGAAGAAGAAGAAGGGGAGAGAAAAAGGGGGGGGCAGAAAATTGGTTTGAGGAAATAATAGCTGAAAATTTCTCAACTTTGAGGAAGGAAACAGATATCCAGATCTAGGAGACACAGAGAAATCCCACTGAACAAGTGCACAGAGCTGCCCTGAAGGGGCTCAGAATGTCTTGAGTTAAGGTAGAAATTTGAATTAGGTATTTATACAGTAAGAGAAATATTGCAATAGACCATTTTCTTAAAAACAGGACCCCATAGCATCTGAGTACAGTTACTTAATGTAACTCATCTTTAATAACACATGTTAATTTCCTTGATGAGTTGTTATACACCCTTGGTAAAATGCAAGGGTTCACCATGGAATGGGAGAAGAGAGATTTGTTTATTATTTTACACAGTGACCCTCAATTGACTCCAGATCATGGGCTAGGTGCCTGAGATATGAAAATTAAAGAAGTAAACCAAAATGAAACAAAAAGAAAGAAAACACAACAAAACCAAAATCATAAGTATTGACATTGTTCTTGCAATTCACTGGGGGTAAAGCGAAACAAGCAAATAAGTAGTAAAAGTAGGGTGTGTTCCCTTCTGTCGGTAACATCAACCTTGGGTGGTACAGAGGCCCAAGGAAGTGTCTCTAACCACCTGGGGAATGAGGGAAGGCTGTGACACTTACCAGAGAAGTCCAGCTCAATGATCAAATGTGTCTGTGAGTTAACTGTCAAGAAGGGCATTCTGGGTGGAGGAGAAGCGTGTGTATCAGCATGCCTCCCAGTGCATCACCATCTGTGTCTCCCGTGTCCCCATTGATGGCCTTAGCCCTCTGCTAAGAAACAACTCAGCCTTAGTTTTTAACTACTGTCACCTCAAGAGGTTCATGTGCCCTTTGACAACTGGCAGCTGCTGCATTAAATTTACAACCCATACAGATTTCACACTGAGTGGTTTTCTGATTGCAGCCCTTAATGTTTCATTGAGGATATTTCAAAAAGTGTTGTGAGATACTTGAGCCTTGATACCTGCAGTGACCAGTTCCAGGAGGTCCAAAACATACTGGAGTGATCATGCTAATCACTGACAATATAGAATTTATACTCACGAACTACACCAAGCTGAGAGTTGGCTACTCCAATTATGTGGAGGTTAGGGGGAGCACCGTTGGGAAGAAAATGCTAGGGCTCAATGAGTAGGTTGATGAAGTTCACCCATTTCTTTTTAGCACCTGAGATTGAGTCATCACTGGGCTTATGGCATTATTTATTATCCATTAGGGGCAGGGCAGGCATACACTTTTCATGGTCTCTAAATTACCTGCAATTTTGGCATGAAAATGATGGCAATGTCATGACATTTTTTTGATACTTTAGGACATTGTATTTATACTTAAAAACAACTATTCAAATTTATTTTAGTTTAAACAATTGATATTCGGTATCTTACAGTTTAAATAGACTTTAAGAACAATTTTTAATGCTTTTAAGTTTAGATTAAAATCTTATTCCATTTGTAAACCTAAAAGATTTTAACAATCATACCTAAAAGAACTTTGAATGAAAATTGGTTCCATTTACAAATCTTGTTAAACACCTAGAAATGTTTCAGTATGCAATTATGAATCTATTCAACCTAATTTCCTTGTTAACTAGAGTGAAGTCTGGTAACAATACAAGTTTTGATGTGAAACCATTCTTAATTGGCACCTTTTCTCAGCCTGGCCCCCAGTTCTCAAATATTGGGAAGGAATAGGAATGGTTGTCACAAATAAAGCGATCGATTTTATTGACTCCCCCCCTCCCCCACTCCTGCCCTCAAGGGCAACGCAAAGGAAAAGGATTTTTTTTTTTTTTTTTTCTGTGCTTAGACATCACCTCTGGTTCTTTTCTTTACTTCATAGCAACCTGACCACATATGAGGACTGACTAGATTTTGAGTAGAAAATAAATCTTCTGGGAAAATATAATTTAAAGGAAGCTCAGATGACTATAGTGAAAACCACAACTTCAGTTTTCAGGATTGTAAGTTTTAGGTGAGATCAAGTTTCAGATGTGTTATTTCAAAGACAAAGATACTACCTTCAGGTTGGTATCTAAAATTTACTATTATTTTTTTTCTTTGAAGTAAGTCCAAAGTAGTCATTCATTTAGGTAATTATAGACACAATATTGCTTGTGAATTTAAATTATATAGATATAGATATATCATAAATTGTAATAGGTATATTATATAGTATACTGTGTATTATACTGTATACTATATTAAGATATATAGATGTAACTATCATGTATGATATGTACATTATATGTGTTATATATACTATATATATAACATGTCTAATATATTATAGACTATAGGATATGTGGTTAAGTATATGGTTATATCTCTATGGGGCCATTTATATATTAAATATAAAATTATATTTTACTAGAACCACATATACATAGATTTTTGACTCTCAAAACACATCTAAGAATCCAATCTGAAAAACAGACAATCTGGAAACACTTCACTCTGTAAAGATTCGCAAAGGCATGTTCTTGACTTATAGAAAATACCTCACTGACAGTTTTAACTCCAGCACATTTTGTTAGGAACTCTTAAGACGCATTAGAAAATACAAGCTCACAGAAGAGATGTAGAAAGACAGGAATATTAGAACAAGAAGGCAAGAGAGTAGAAAATTGTAATAAGACACAAAACATGTTCTTATTATTGGCCACAGAAATTCAGAGTTATGTTCAATATTTGGTCAGATACACATGGCAGCTGAACTTAGTGGGTATTTCACTGGGCAGGATGCCAACTGAGTTCCAAGCCTTCTGCCTCAACTTTTTAAGCAATTACTGTGTGTCAGGCATTGGGATAGCATGAAGGATACAAAAAAATGAGTAAGACGTTCCACATAGCTCTTCTGATATTTGGAACCTGTTACTTAGAAAACACATTTGACTGTTGAAATAAAGAATCAAAATAGCAACGTCTTGAACACAAGACACATTTATGTCTCTCACATAATGATACTTGGTTATATTCAGTCTTCTTCTTTCTCATTGATTGGCCATTCCCAAGAGTCTGAACTTCTCTGCATCATCTTGGGTATCTCACCACCATCTCCCATGAAGGCTGTAGTACAGAAGCAAGAGCATAGTTCTTTTCTTGAAAGGACATAAGTCATTTCTACTCATATACCACTAATCAGAGCTTAGTCTCATGGTTTTACCTCACTGCAAAGAAACACTGTATATTCATCCTTTATCTGGGTGACATACTTCCCTGAAAATGCCATTGTTATAGGAAAAGGAAGAATGGATATGGGGGAACAATTACCAATCTCCATTACTTTGTCTAATAGAGGAAGATGGGCATGTGAATAAATAGACAGACATATATCATGACTTCCAAGTTCCCTTCTCAATGTGTAAATCTTACAAGCTTAATTATACTCAACGTGACCTCCCGTTGTAATATACCAGAACCAATCAAAACTACAAGTTTATGACTCATCCAGAATCAGTCCTTCTGAGATGTATGTTTAAATAAGTCCTGTGAGCAGTTACATTTTCAAACTCAGTTGTACTTTGACTTAGCTCTTCTTTTGTTTCTTACCTTCATGGTTGCATTGAAAAAGAAAAGTCATCTGTAGTCTTCCATTTATTCTCTATGTCTTTCTCTTGCCAATGGACATTTCTTTATTTTTTTTTTTTAATTCTTCTCATATTCCTGTCCAGCCCCGTATACAGCCTCCAGCAAAATGGAAATGATTAAAAAAAAAAAAAAAGGTGAAGAAAATTAAAATAGCTCTAAATATTTAAAAACAGTTGGGTGGCTCAGTTGGTTAAGCATCCAACTTCTGCTCAGGTCATGATCTCACGGACTCCTGAGTTACAGCCCCACATCAGGCTCAGTGCTGACAGCTCAGAGCCTGGAGCCTGCTTCGGATTCTGTGCCCCGCCCCCCGTCTCTGCCCCTCCTTCATTCATGCTCTCTCTTTCTCTCAAAAATAAATAAACATTAAAAAAATTACAGTAATAGGGGCGCCTGGGTGGCTCAGTTGGTTAATCATCCGACTTAGGCTCAGTCATGATCTTGCAATTCGTAAGTTCAAGCCCCACATCAGGCTCTGTGCTGGTGCCTCGGAGCCTGGAGCCTGCTTCGCATTCTGTGTCTCCCTCTCCCTGCCCCTCCCCCACTTGCACTTTCTCTCTCTCTCTCTCTCTCTCTCTCTCTCTGTCTCAAAAATAAATAAACGTTAATTTTTTTTTTAATTACAATAATAAAAAAACCCTGGTATATACAGTTCTTGCTCATGGTAATTATGCTGAATGATTGTAACTATATTCTACTTAAAAAAACTTGGACAGGTGAAACATTGATATAAAATATTACTATAATTATTTGTCTTAAAATTGCATGATAAAAAATCTACATCTATAACTTAGGGAATTTCTTCGCTGTCTGAAACTGCTGGACATATCAGGTGTAGCAGTAATGGTATTGGTAGAAACAAAAGCCCTCACTTACACGTTACCTGTAAACTCTAAACATCTTTAATAGGCCATTGTCTTACCAATGCACATTTGTTTTTTGTTTTTTTTTTTAAATTACATAGACTGTAAACAACTTAAGAGAAATGAAAAATGTTTTATTTGTCTGTATTCTGTCCATATGTAAACAGTGATCGAACATGCTGTGTGGATAGACCCGTGCTAGATATCAGGGATGCCTCAGCGGATGGAAAATACAAACATACACACGTTACTTAGAATAGGCAACTACTAGATGAAGAGTAAATAGGTATTGATTAGCTGATAGATTTTTCTGGCATAGTACCTAGTTAGGATGAGAGGAAATAAAATTAGGCTGTTGGTCTCTTTGCAATTTCCAACAACCTGTGGATAAATATTCATCTCTTGGGAAATCATTCTGCTCTAAAATAGGGCTGGTCTGGCAAAACTTCTGTGGTTTCAGTTTAAGTGTTCCTTTGCCTAATTTCTTCCTGTTCCTCATAATCACGCCCTGCTTAAATACCCTGGGTACTTATCCCCTCAACATGATTCTAAATATCTAGATGATCATCCCCCACACTTTGTTTTCATTTGGCCAAGCTCCCACTATATAATTATTTTAATCAAGAGCACCTCTCCTTTAACCATGATAGCAAGTGATGCCATTTCCAGAGCACGGTGGAAATTAAAATGGTTAGAATCCAATTTGATTTGCTGTGTGATGGTGATTCAGAGGGGGTGGAGGAGAGGAGTGTATGCTGTGTTTGCCACAATGAAGTTCAGACGCTGCATGCTGCCAGATTGGCATAATTTCTACCTATGAAAGGTTTTTTTTAAATTTCAGAATGGAATTCTGGAATTTCTGTTATTGAAACATGTAAGGGGTACTTGAGTAGTGCTGAATATTGTACATTGGTGTGTAGAATAATAGCTCCTGCCTAGAGACACTCAATATTTGGTTTAAATAGATGATAACACAGGGGGCACCTGGGTGGTCCAATCGGTTGAGCATCCAACTTTCTCTCAGGTCATGATCTCACTGTCTGTGAGTTCGACTCCCATGTCGGGCTCTGTGCTGACAGCTCATAGTCTGGAGCCTGCTTCAGATTCTGTGTCTACCTCTCTCTCTGCCTCTCTCTCTCTCTCTCTCTCTGTCTCTCTCTCAAAATAATAAATATTAAAAAAATTTAAATAGATGATAATACAGTTGTAAAATAAGCCATTGACTTTACACAGTGTCCCCCAAAGCCCAGTGTGCATAAGATCATCTGGGGGGCTGCTAAAATGCTAAATTTTAGGGGCACCTGGGTGGCTCAGATGGTTGAGCTTGAGGATCTGACTTCAGCTCAGGTCATGATCTTGTAGTTGATGAGTTCGAGACCTGCATCAGGCTCTGTGCTGACAGCTCAGAGCCTGGAGCCTGCTTCATATTCTGTGTCTCCCTCTCTCTTTGCCCCTCCCCTGCTCATGCTCTGTCTCTCTCTGTCTCAAAATAAATAAACATTAAAAAAAATTTTAAATGTTAATTTTTAGGCCCTCTCTCCAGAAATTCTGATCAGTCAATGCGACATAAGGCTCTGGAATCTGCAATGTAAATGACTGAAAGACACTGTGCATGACTCAGTTACAGCTCAGACATAGATTGCAACTTTTACACAATATTGGGAAATCTGACATCAACAATATAAGCCACACAGGTTGAAGTGAACTGTAAAATGTAGGGAAAGGAGGGGGGAGTTTTCATAGGACATGCTCACCTTCAAGAGGTACTGGACTAGTTCCTCTTTAACTTCATGTTTGTTAGACTGCTGGATTCAAATGCAAATATGTTCATACAGGGTTTTACAAAAGTAAATAAGGATGGACTGTTCCACAGTAAACGTTAGACATTCTTTATGGCTGTAGATATTCAGAATTCCAAATTGCTTTGCCTGCTCCTGGAAGACAGTCTTGAAGAGTGGACATAGGTTTATCCACATAGATGTGACAGCCCTGAAAATGTGGTGACATTGTCATCTGTCCACGGAAGTTGTTTCAAACCTCTGCACCGAATAAATTAGAAGATGAACAGATGCAAAGAAGGCAGTAGTTTGATTGATCTCACCTAAATGCCCACATTTCCACTCCTTCCTCATTTATGACTAAATGAGATCAGAACATGAACACTTCAAATTAGAAAAAATATAAAAAGACAGAGTAGTTCTAAATGATTATTATTTAGTAAACATCTCCTCTGTGCCTAAGAAAACTATCCTTTTCAGATTTGGTAATAAGGGAAGATGATTTTTTTCTAGTTTCACTTTATAAGCACACCCTTCCATGTAGGAAAAAAGGTGTAAAAATAAGCCCAACGAACTCTGTTTTTTAGTAGACTCTAATATCAGTGAACTTCTGTGACCTTTGTTTTTCCTGTTTGTCTTTTTTTTTTTTTTTTTTTTCGCTTTCTCCAACTGTTCCATAACGTGTCAGGATATAAATGGTGGGGGAAAGAAAAAAAAAAGGAGAGAGCACAAACTGTCCATTCATTGAAAAACAAACAAACAAAAACCCAACTATTGTCTTTATAAATGTCACTCCTGCTGTTGCCCAGACAGTGTTGGTAATTATGTGTGTTGAAGGTCATCCCATTGGATGTGATGGGTTTTCATATTCTGTTTCCTTTGGGACCAAATATGTACATTTTGCTACACCCAACATATATTACAGCAGTCACATGAGGTCTGTGATTTTAGCGAAAGGCATGGACTCATTAAACAGCAAACCAGTGACTTTACTGAACCAAGTGACCGAGTGCCCCTCAGGGAAGAGATAGAGCCCTGCTGTGGATAAGAAAGTGGGTAGATCCTGACACGGTCCAGTTCTTCTCCTATACTTTGGGTAAATTGTTTAACCTCTCTGAGTCTCGTGTCTCTAGCTATCAAATGGGCCTACTATAACTCCCTTTATAGGATATTAAAAGGATTAAATAGAATGGCATATCTAAATCTACAGTTACTAGCAAATAACACCTTTATTTTCTCACTGTCTCCTGTGAAGTGCGTGCAAATTAGGGGGATACAAAGATTTTTAATACTGTGCTTCACACAAAGAAATGTTTTACAAATGAGTGAAACCCAAGTCCCCATCTTTGAGAGAGTGCAATCTATAAGGAAATATGAGGGACAGACATAAAGAATGGCCTTACCAAGTAGTAAGCTTATCATGGGATTGGAAATGGAGGGGATATCATTTGTTCTGATAGCTGGTTATTAAAAAGGGATTTTTAAATGACATTTAATTTTAATTTCCTTTCTGAATCACAATTGCACAATCGAAGTTTGGAAAACTTCTTGCATAAAGTGATTTTAAATGGCTGCATAATAGTTCCTTATGTGATTGTGTGGCAATTTCTTTAATCATTACTCTATTGAAGGGAGTTAGATTATATCCCAATTTTTTTTATTCTGAATAATACCATGATGAACATTCTTATTAAGAATTTTTTAAAGGTCTTTAGAAGTAGATTTGTAAAACTTTAAGAATATTAAAAAAATATTGTAAACTTTAAAAAATGTTCCTCTAGAAAGTTTGTCTAATATTTAGGAGAATGAATGGCTAAGATTTTCATGTGAAAAAATAAGGTTAGTGTTTGGAACCCAAGGTCTCAATGGTCAGAATTTCGGTGAAGGACGGTTTATAGATTTCTTTCCCTGAAACACGATTTATTTGAGGAGTCATGGAGAAAGAAAAAAATGGTGGATTGTTAAGTCGGCGAGATTCTCTCAGGGATGAATTCAGGATTTTGAGTGGCCCACCCAGTGGGCATGAGATGAAAATGAGCCTCTTAGCTCAACTACAGTTCTAGATTATTTGTGAATCCAGTGTTGCCTCTGTCCCCTGATCCCAAGGTGTCTGGGTTCTCATGTTGACTCCATATGTGGAGACTAGTCCCCAAGGCTGGGCTTCCGTTCCTTCATCTGTGAGAAGAGAGTGTTGGCTGCCTGGATGTCTCATGTTGACTAATTTATTGGTTGTTTTCAGAGTTTGTATCTGAAGCATTTTAACTGCTAAATATTGTCACCAAAGCTGTTGAAAAACCCAGTGGTTTCCTCCTTTGAATATTTTCTGAAAACATGTGTTCCCATTTCCCCTCTTGAAGCTGAATTCAGTCACATCTGGTTGTTGCTCCCAATTCCTGTTCCACTCTGATGAGTTTAGAGTATACAACTGATGAAACCAGAAATAACTTAGCAGGTGATGGTATTTCAGGAAACATTTTTTTCCCCAATCCCAATTTTTTAAAGGACTCAGAAAATGAAAAGTTTTTATTTATTTATTTATTTATTTATTTATTTATTTATTTTTTAATTATCAGGTCACTCTACTACTTTTAGAACTAGTTTTAGTAGAAACCAGATCACGGGACATGAACAGAGAAAATGTAGAGCCAGGAGGGTCATTGTCCCTGAACAAGCTTTGCTGGGAGACTTGCAAGTACAAAACACAACTATATTCAAAAATTGCAATGTCAACTTTAGATCACCTTGCCATATAGCAAAATACATTCATTGCATTTTTCCCCCAAATGACAAAATATATCATTTTTGTGTCTCTACCCCTTTAGGTATGAAAATAGAATGCTAATTTTTTTGAAGGCTAATGATACTAGTTTACTAGATCACATTGAGAATACAATTTTTGGACCCTTATTTTTTTTTCTTCTTTGATAGATTTTAAGGTGACAGATAACGTTTTCTTTCCTATCAAACTAAATAATACTGTTTCACAGACTGTGGAACATTTGTCTGTATCATTTCCATCTTTTCGTAACACTCACATACCTCCTGAGGAGTTTAGCTAGCAAATCCTGTTAAACACATAGAAGAGGAGAATATATTCCAATACTCACCTTTGCCTCTGCCCAGCTCCCTCTCCACACTGGGTTGTAGACAGATCTCAGTACTCAGAAATGCCAGGCAGATCTCCAATTTATTTATCTGTAAGAATCTAATGAAGCGTGCTGAAAACAGACAAACCAAACAAAAGCAAAAGCAAAAATCACAGAAGACCTCAAAGTTAGTAGCTTATAAAATCAAATGGGCAAACTAAATTTGCCTTGCCCTTTCATGAATGCCACCACCTCCTTTAATACTTAAGGTCCATTTGAGTTACCGTCCATGTGTCAGGGATTTTAGAATTCAAATCTCTCAAAAATCAAGAGGAATCCTAAATGGTACTGGTTTCATTTGCTAGAGCTGCTATGACAAAATCCCACAATTTGGGTGGTTTAAAAACAGAAATATATTCTCTTATAGTTCTTAAGACTAAAAGCCCAAGATTAAAGTATAGGCAGGGTTGGCTTCTTATTTGGAGGCCTCCCTTTTTGGCCTGCAGATGGCCACCTTCTTGCTGTGTCCTCACATGGTCTTTCCACTGTGCACATGCGTCCACTTATGTCTTTTCAGAAGAGACTTTATAAGGGCATCAGTCATATTAGATTAGAGTCTCACACTAACACCCTTATTTTAACTTAATCATATCCTTAAAAATCTTGAGGTGCTTGGAGTTGACCCTTCAAGTATGAACAGGTATGTGTATGGGTGGGGGACAATTCAGCCCATACCAAGTATAAAGAGTTAAAAATAATTACAAATGCCATCAATCAGTTACCAAGCTTTTCTGAGAGCCTCAAAGATCACCTCAGACCATCCGGATGGTAATCTATGGGATGTAGGTGAAGGGTCCAACTCCCCACTCCCCTCCCTTCTCCAGCTTGACTATACAGGGTGGATGATGGCTTCATTGTCTCTTCTATTCTCTAAAGCTGTTGGACCTAATTCAAAGCAGCATCACATATGACAGACTCTTGTCAGAGACTCTATTCTCAGAGTGTCTTCTATCAAACACTCACCCAGAGCCCAGCTCAGAAAAGTAGTACTGGGAGAGGAGTGGGTCATGGGAAGGCCATGTAGTCGATCTGTTCCTTAATTTCACTCTTTAGGTGAAGCCAGTAATTTGAAGGTTAATTCTTAACTATAGTACATTGTCTTATCCACAATGCGCTTTGTGGTAGGCATGCTATTGAGGGCATTTTTTCCAGTATATTTCTTTGTGTCCTCCTAAGAAGATCTTATATGAAAACTCACTTTCTAACTTCAATGTCCAAAAAAAAAAAAAATTCCTTTACCTCCATTGAGAATTGGTAACCTTTCTTTTTATGAGTAAGAAATATGTAACTGATGGTGTGTTTCTTGTCTCTTTTACTGACAAATAGAACATTACCAAATACTTTATTTCTATAATTTCACTATTTGTTCTTATGAGGACAACCCTAATATATATGTCATCATGAATGTATTGGTCATATTCTTTTTGAAAGCCATCTGAAATCAAAGAATTGAATAGAGGCAGATAATATTGCTCTTTGTCTCAAAGAACTTAAAATATCCCTAGACTACAGAAGAAATTTACATACACACTTTTTAAAAAATAAAAGTTCTAAATGAGTGGTAGCCATCTACAGCTGGAATTGATCAAAGAAAGCTTCATGGAAGAGGTAACGTTTGTAGCAAATTAGGCATGGGGTATTAAAAACTTTAAGATGATTCTAAGTCCGTTTAGAATCTTCTGAATGATCTCTTTGGAAATCTGCTAAGTCCACAAAAAGAGACTTGACTGTTTTTTATAATATAAACGAAACTAGATGATAATTCATAATCTAACTTAATCTAACATAATCTAAGCTATTTTCTATTATCTTCTGTCAAATTCCAAATGAAAGGCATTCTTAGACCACTAGATAGGCCTTCTCACCTCTTTGGTATACAAGAGTGAATGTTTCAGGTTCCTGGACATAGTCAGCAAGGCTCTCATGAAATCACAGTCCAGAAACTACCAGACGTGGCCTGTGAGGACATCACCTGCCCAGTCGCCTAGTGTCACTTCTGCCCCTGCTTTCTTGGTCGAAGCTCCCAAATCCACTCGGATTTAAAGGCAGGGGAGTGTCAGAGAATTTTCAGACCATCTTTGGAAACCACCACATGTACACCCATTTCTTATCTTAAAACCCTTGTCTTCAATTATTTTAATAAAACATGTACACCCATTTCGTATCTCAAAACCCTTGTCTTCAAATATTTTTATAAAATACTTATATTGAACATCTAATTTAAGCTAGACAGTGGTTATTGTTCATAAGAAAACTATTTGAATCCTGTTGGATGTTCTGTGATTGTTTTCTGTTGTGGACATTAGTTTCTATCCTTGTTATGTCTTCAACAAAAAATACTCTGCAACTTTCCTGATTATGTAAAAAAAAAAAAAAAGAGCATTAATTGCAGATGGAATGAGTCACAAGAAGTTTGACTATGTATATAAATGTAGGAGAAACCAAGTTCCTTTTTACATTTTTAGTATCTCTCAAGTTGAAATAAATCTTACAATCAGTGGCATATTTTAGTTAAACTGGTAGTATTTTTTCTTTCTTAGCGGTACATAAAATAATGCCACAACTTACTATCTATGGCAACTAACATTTGATGAAATATGATAGCTGTTATTCACAATTCCAGAATGACCAAAGACGTTTAGCTCCTAATAATACCCTCCATTTGGGGAGAGTTTTTTATGTAACTAGAACAAGCCCTAGACCTTAGATCTTGCTTGAATTGTACTGTCCTAGAGACCTGTTAACCCTCAGAGGTATTTTTCCCCTTTATTAATGTGCTCATTTTTCTAATTTGATTCTAGACTTCTAAGAGCAGCCGACAATGCATTAGCTGTCTCTCTGAACTGAAAGGTCCCTTAATTGACTTGTTTCTATTGACTGAGACCCAAGAAGGCAGTCTCTGTTAATGGTGTATCCTGATGGAGACAAGGACTGGGTTTGCCAGCACTGGGGCTGAGTGCTAGATCTATAGTGTATCATGTTATATCCCCATCACTTAGCTTTTCCTTACGATAGCAACAAAATGACTTCTTGGAGAATGAAGCCCTGCATCATGTGATATGAAAAAATTCATAGCTGCCTGTGAGCAATGTTGGTACGAATTTCTTGATAATGATCCGGCCTCAAATCTTAGATCAACTATTCATTTTGGGGGAAATTTTATTGAAGTTATCATTAATGTTGTTGATACTACTATACCTTTCAAATAAGATAGTGTTTTGTGTGGTGCACTAGACAGCGTATGTGTGCACACAGATGTATGTCTACAAGTATGTTTGTAATCGTTTAAAGAACTATTGAGTGTGTAATATATACTGGGCATATGATAATGACTAATCATCCCTGCCCTGAGGCAGATTAATGCCGACCTCTGTGGCCTCATCTCTTGCTCTGTACCTTTTGTGATGTAGAAACATAGCAACTAGTACATTGTAACTCCTGAGTGAACTCTTGCCAATGTTCTCACTTTCTTATTTAGGAAATTACTTTGAATCAACATATATAGTTAATCAGTTTGTTCAACTGGTCATTTGATCTAATTTTTTCAAAGATAAAGTACTCTTTTAAATGACCTATTCCTGCTCAGAAACCAAAATTACCACTTTCATGTATTTTCTGATTGTAGAATATCTTTCAGAATAATTAAATGACCTTTGTGGTCTATCATGGAAGAGAAAATCCTTGAAGGCAGGAAACTCATAGCCTTGTTTTATTTTTTGTTACATACCCTGCAAATAACCATAAACAGGAGAGTGGTTAATAAATATTATTCAGATTTGGGGATGTGAACTAGGAGATACAGGCATGAAATCCTATTTTTATTACTATCATTATGCTGATGATCCTCTGGCCACTTCTCTCTGGTCTGCGTAATTGCAGAGCTCTTCATATTTTATTCATTAGAAGAGCTGCTCTGTGTCCATTCTTCTTACGTTGCTGCCTTGCACTGTTTCCAGCACTTGCCTGGTGGGCGTGATCTGTGGGCTCCATCAACTTTCTGCCTGTGCCTTGTTCGGGCCTCTAATGAATATGAGACTTGCAGCCATCAGTTATGTTTCGAGTACAGAAATGAATGAAGAGGGGATTTTTGTTTGTTCATTAGCACTATGAAAAAGCAAACTCACTTTGTCTCCTTCATGCTCTCTTTCATGAATTTGCTCACCTATTATAATTTGAAGGGAAACTTGATTCATGTAGGTATTTACACAATGGGTCCCAGCTAGCTCTTTTTTTTTTTTTTTTTTTTACCATAATCAGGTGATGTCTCGTAAACATCAGTGACAGAATATTACAAATAGACTTGTGATCAATTCTTCTTGTATTTGAGATTGTGTTTATGTATTTAAGATAGAAGACATTGAAAATTATTGTTGGTAGTTGGTCAAAAAGAAGGGATGGAAGAGAGAAGGAACGAAAGAAGGAAAAACAATTCTGGAGGGAGGTATATAATGGAGAGGCGAGAAGGCGGGAGAGAAGACGAAATGAGAGAAAGTAAAGGGGAGAAATGGAGGGTGAAAGGGAGAGAATGAAGGGGAAAGAGAATGAAAAAGAAAAGGAGAATCAGGAGGAAAGAAAAAATTAAACAGAGCACCTGGGCAAGAAAGGGCATGGGTGTGTGTATGGGTGTTTATTTCTAAAGGTCTGTAATTTACAGTTGAATCTGTAGTAGTTGATCAAAGGGACAGGAAATACTGAGTGCCTTACATAAACATCCTTACCCTCTGTTACAAGGTTTTCAACACACACACACACACACACACACACACACACACACAACCCACAAAAGATGCCACCAGCAAAAGGAATTTACAGTATGGCTGGAAAAACTCGTGCTGTAAACCACAGTGGGTTAGTTAGTGTCTTGATAAATGGTAACAGTCACTTAGAGGTCATCTATTAACATGAATGGTCACAACCACATTTTGATTAGCAATGTGACATTTACTCCTTTCCCACATCAGCACACAATTCCTGATGTATCGAATGCCTTATTTAGTCAAAGACTAGTAGATATTTGGGGAATACGTACGTGTGAATATCTGTGTGTATATTTTATATACATTCCTATAGGATCATGAGTAATAAATGTGTTTCAGGCTTTGTGAGGAAGTATTGGAAAATACTGATGGGACAGTCATGCCCACCAAACAACTTAGGAAAGAATGCACAGTTGGGAATCTAGGCTTTTTACATAGTTGTGTGTAAGTAATAGAAGAAATATCTATGAAGAAGGACAAGAAAAATACTCTGTATCTCCAAGAGCTAGGCCCATCGAAGGGTTGTGGGTGAGAAAATTATGGGTAAAAACAGCTAAGTGGATGGATGAATGGATGGGCTAATGAGTAGACAGATGGAGTAACAGAATGGATAGATGAACACCTTCATCATTTTCCATCAAAACAAATGAAAAGTGAGCCTGGGAGAGTCATTTGACCTGGAGCGGGAAGGTAGTAACTTTGTTTTGTTTTGTTTTGCTTTTTGAGCCAGAGTAGCCAAAAATTAAGAGAATTTGAACTGGTCCTTTCTAATCTTTCCAAGCTTGGAACAGAGTTTGATAAAGAAAAGGAACTGAAGTGGAATGGGCATGGGAGCTAGAGGAAGCTGGATCACTACGGGACATAATTCTCTGGTGAGCCTTCTAGGAATTCATGAGAAGATGAGCAGAGCAAATATATACTAACTGGATTTATATTAATCCAAAACAAAAGAGAAAAAAATTAGTTCATGTTTATTTCAGTGGCCTTATTCTCAGTTGCAAGTTAAACGTAATTCTTAATAGGTATTTTATTCATCCCTCCTATCATTATATCTCTCTTTAGATGGAACTGTAAAACGTAATGCATGTGGAATTAAATCTAAAGCTAAGTGACTCATTAGTACCTAGCAGTCTGCAGTGTCATCAAACAAGAATTCTTGACAAATAACAGGAGGGTGGTATCTGAACCTTTTCGAATGAGTTTCAACCCATCTGACCGTGATTCCAAAATTTTAGTGTGTAAAATTTCAGTGCTGTCGCTTGGTGAGTGTGATAGAAATGGAGTCTTGGACTCTGCTCTCAGAGTGTTTGCGAAAAGACTGTGAGGCCTGGTTCTTAGGAGCACACCAAGTCATTCATTCGGATTAAAGTCAGACAGAAACTACACTTTGAGAAACAACCGATCAAAGATTTCTAGAAATTCTAGTCAGTGCCTATTTACATTATTAGCCTGTCGCTCCTTAGGTGGCTGTTGAGCAGTTATAAAAACTCAGGCAAATTGGCTTTCTCAGAAACAATGGTAATTATTAGAGCATTTATTTTTGCAGGTATTGTTTGTTTGATTGATTTTTAGATAAATCAAAGGTATACCAGTATAGCTGGGAAGACAATACAGTTTGGAATATCCCCAAGAGAGTTGGGGATACAAACTCAATAAAGTCCTCCAGTTTAACCAGTAAAATACTTACTTGATGTGTACTCTTATAATTTTGACTCAAGACCAATTGCTATGAAGATCTATAATACCCTTTCATTTCTAGCTATTATAGGACTAGGTTTTGTTTAATAAAGTAAAAGTAGAATTAGAATTTGGAGCCTTAAGGCTTAAATTCAAGTCTTCCTTACCTTGCGATCTTGGGAAATACCTTAATTTTTTATTACCTTCAATTTATTTGTGAAATGAGAATAAAAAATCTTCACAGAGTTGTTGGGATGTGGGCGTTGAATGACATATTATGTGAACCTTGTTTGGAAGGCTAATGGTATGGAAATCCAATTTTATTTCACTAGTTGGAAAACAGAAATAGCAGATGTCTTCACAAGAAGAATGACTTAAGAATTTTCCCCAAGAACTGTGCTTTCCACTAAACATTACCCTGCTTTTTTTCCTCTTGACTCTCCACATGTTACTTAAAATTCTACTTCAAATGTATTTCATTCTGAGTTGCATTAAAGATAATTTTTGGGGCGGCTGGGTGGCTCAGTCAGTTGAGCGTCCGACTTCAGCTCGGGTCATGATGTCATAGCTCGTGAGTTCCAGCCCCGTGTCGGGCTCTGTGCTGACAGCTCAGAGCCTGAAGCCTGCTTCTGCTTCTCTGTCTTCCTCTCTCTCTGCCCCTAACCCACTTGCATTCTGTCACTGTGTCTCTCAAAAATAAGTAAACATTAAAAAAAAAAAGATAATTTTCAACTCCTCCCCCCGCCCCCCCCGCCCATCTACTATGCTGTGAGGTCCCTATTGGCAGGGCTCCTGTTTTGTGTTTTTGTGCTCCAACCAGACAAGTGGCTTGTCCACCGTAAGTGTTTTATGCCATTTTGTGAAATGCACAAATAAACTGGTGTGCTGACACCTTTGTATATGGTGACTTCATTCTATGCCACATTTATAGTTAGCACTTACTTCAAGGCTTGATAGGCTCTATTGCTAAAATTACAAAAATACTTAATGTCTTCAATGATGGCATAAAATGCCAAAGATGAATATACCTATATAAAGACTAAAGGCGTCACAACCATATGTATTTCTATAACAATATATTTTTGTAAAATCTATTTTTAATGGAATCTGTGGGAAATCCTTCTGTGCTAATGTTTCTTTTTCTTGGCATTTACTCATTTATTTATTCAGCAAATATGCATTTGGTTCTTGGCCCAAATCAGGCATATTCTACATTCTGAGGATACAGTCATGAACAAGAGTGAAAAGCCCTTGCTTTAATTCAGATGAGGGTTGACATATGGAGAACATGTTAAACAAACAAACAAACAAACAAAACAAACAGAAGTATGGTTTCAGGAAGTGGTAAGTACTTCTAAAAAAATAATGGAGTGATTTTGGAGCACTTTAGTGTCAGTGGGGAAGAGGCGAGATTTCATTTCAGGATCTAGTGATACAACACAAACAGCCACTGTGAAAACCCATGAGAAGACAGATCTGGGCAGGGGAGAGCAAACCAAAGACAGCATGTGTAAGGGCCCATGATAAGGTCGGTGAAGTTGGAATGGGCTGGAGCGTCTAACACAATGAGACTGAGAAGTCTGAGGGAACCAGATGTGTGTGCTCTTGGGGGCCATGGTAAGGAGTTCGGATTTTGTTCTCAGAATAGTGTAATACAGAAGGATTTTAACCAGACAGATAAGTCATCTAATATGGACTTTAAAAGCCCTTGTTTTTTGTTTTAAGAATAACTTTCAGGAGATAGAACAGTAGCAGAGTTAAGGATTTTACTTTTGAGTCTGTTGCAATCAGCTAGAAGAGCTCTCTGTGGCTTTGGCCAGAAGCTGTCATTTGCTAACTGAGTGACCTGGGGGAGGTAATTTATCCTTGGTCTAAAGCCTTTGTTTCCTCATTTGTAAAATGGGATAGAAGAATTTACCTCATAGGGTTATTGTGGAGATTGAATAAGATAGGATATAAAAAGTGTGTAAAACTGTCTGAAATATTTTAAATGCTCAATAAATGCTGGATGTTTTAAATTAAGATTACTTGGAGCGCCTGGGTGGCTCAGTTGGTTAAGCGTCCAACTTCGTCTCAGGTCATGATCTCACAGTTTGTGGGTTCAAGCCCTGCGTCGAGCTCTGTGCTGACAGCTCAGAGCCTGGAGCCTGCTTCAGAATCTGTGTCTCCCTCTCTGTCTCTCTCTCCCCGTCCCCGACTCATGCTCTGTCTGTATCTCTATCAACAATAAACATTAAAAAATAAAAAGTAAATGAAATTAGGATTACTAGTATTAAATAGGTACATTTGCTTTCGTCCCCAGGTTTTTGCAATTCTCTATTTTCTATGACTGTCTGTGGACATTAGGTGATTTACTTCTCTAACTCTGTTTCTCCTGCATTAATGTTTTTACCTTATTCATCAGTATCGCTTAAGCTATGCTGTGGTGATAAATATACCACACCCTAAGTCTCTGGGGCTTCACACAGTGATGGTTTGTTTCTTCTCACATTACAGTTTGATGTGGGCAGGGAAATCCTCCTCCGTCCTTCTCACCCAGAAGCTACTACTGGAAACTACTACTTTCAATTTTGTCCTATCAGAGAAATTGTGTGTTAAACCAAAGATCTTATATTCGTGCTACAGTGGTTATTTTCTTATTGGTTCCCACACACGTATCCTAACTGGTCATTTTCTCCTGCAAGGCGCATATCTCCACACGTTTTTTTGTACATTGAAAAGTATAAAGTTCCATGACTATTTGTGAAGGTGAATGTTCAAAACCTGAGCCATGGAATGGTGGGCCTTAGGGACCCAGAGCTGTGAGCCCAGCTTTGCCCCCAGTTACCATATGACTTGGAACAAGTCCTTAAACCTTGTGAGGACGCTTCATTGTAGCCCTAAAGATAAAATACACTACTTATTGCAAAGTATTATTATATTCTTTCACAAATCTTAAACAATATAAATATAACTTAAGTTAATCATTTTGTCTATCTGTTTGCCAAACCGGGAAGAATCCGTGTGCTCAATTCTAGAGAGATTTGTCTAGTCCTGCTTTAAATAACCCCATCAAAGTGACTTTTATCATTTGTTTTGAGAGGACTGTATCATTAATCTTTCCTGCCCACCCCCTCCCCCAGCCTTTTGTGCTCACTTCAATTTAAATAGGCAGGGAGAAGAGAGCATTGAGCAACATTATAAAAATGTTAATTCCTAATGTCACCGAGTAGCTCTTAATCACACTATTAGACATATGTTCTGATTTAATGATCCTGACCAGCAAGCAGTAAGACCAAGTTTGACTTTGATGAATGTCTACCATTATTTTCTGATATGGATGAGGTTGTTTTTCTTTCTAACTAAATGTTTCCTCAGAAATGATATTTTACTTAGAAAGAGCACATAAAATGCTTTCCTTGGTGGCCAGAATCATCTTTCCTAAATTGGTGTTGGTGTTTTGATGATTCGTATTGTGATCATAGAATGAAACATTTTGATGCAATCACTTGTAATTAATTATTTGCCCTTTCAGGGTAGGTGATGTCTTTTCTCCCTCTCTTATTTGTTGAGCCCACAATGTTCAACCACAGTCAATGAAATAAGATATCTTTGGTATGTGCAGAAACCTTCTTATTTCAAACCGTTGCTTTCTAAGGATGCTGTAGTGAATTTTGAGTCCCCTTTTCTTTGTGTCTCGTAACTACGCAGACTCTTCTCCAGTGACACCACCCCGTTCAACACCAAGCCTCTACTCAAATGGCACGATTTTCATGAAATGAAACCATTTCTATGAAACCTTTCTCAGGACTCCTGGACAAGGTTTATAGTTTCTTATTCTGGACCTGCCTAGGAATTTATTAACTGCCCTATTTTGGTCCTAATCTCATTGTAACTTTCATTTCTCGCAGCTGTGTACATGTCCTTCTTCCCCTAAATGTTATGAGCTCCTTTGAGGCAGTGACAATCTATTAAAATTTATATCACTGGGATACATACCATGCCCTTAAAATCTTCGTACAGCATAGAATTAAGAAATAATTAAATGGAATTATATATGTGCATATATGTGTGTGTGTGTGTGTGTGTGTGAGTGTGTGTGTGTAAGTTTAAAATCTTGTATTGCCCTATGAGTGAAAGCTGGGACAGATGACAGTCTAGTGACTGGACATTGGAATAAATTCTCCAAAGTTCTTTGCACAATTTCTAACCAGATGCCTGGGTGGGAGACATTGAACCTAGAAGAGGTGAACTGGGACTATCACATTGGGGAAAACGTACCTAAATTGTAGGAAGACCCAAGCACCATATTTGAAGAGGGCAAAAGTAAGCATGAGAGTCAGGGTTCCATTGACAGTAATTGACATTGAGTTGGGACAGACTGGGCTTGAGTAAGGAATATGGGAGGGGAAGAAGGGCAACTGAAGAAGGGGATGAGGAGTGACTTCCTGAGCAACCGCTCAAGTGCCTCCTACAGCTACTTACATATATGGGCCAGAAGATAGATAATTAGTTGGGCCAAAATAGAATTGATGTTTCTCTTTATTTTCCTTAACCACCTATATTTCCCTTTATGTGTTTCCAACCAAATTGCAAATCCTTTGAAAATAGAGCCTTTGATGATTCTGTTTACTTCCTTATAATCCCTACAGAATTTTTTGACATGGTTGATATCTAATTTGTATTATCAGTTATTGTCACAATAGTGTTATCTAGCCAGTTGCCAAAACTCAGTGGCGTACAGAATTCAGTACTTATTCTCAGCTCACGCATCTGTGCATCAGGTGGGATAAATGTACTCCGTGTGCCACATTCTGAGGCCCACACTGGAGAGGTGGTGGCAGTCTGCAGCATGTTCTCGTGGTCCTGTCAGAGAAGATCCCCAGGGGAAAGTGGAAACATTTGCATGACTCTTTTAAGGTCTAGACTCTGAACGGACACACTGCCATTTCTGTTCGTATTCAGTGGGCCAAAGTGACTAAAAAGACCCAAGTCTAACATCATCCCTGGATAGGGATGTTGACAACTCCCATGAACCCACTATACCATATATACTGATCGGTGTGGACATTGTTGAAACCGTAAAAGAAGAGACAGCTAAGTCTTTCTGTTGGCACAGTGAGGTTACCAGAATTTAAGGCCATGAGCATCCTACCTGTAAACTGAGAAATAAAATAAAGAAAAACAATAAAAACAATGACAATGGCTCAACATGGTATCACTGTCTGTATATATTTACAGAACTTTCCACCTCCTTTCTGGTTAGTTTGGCATTATGTTTAGACTGTTCGTAGTAGTGGGAAGAGCCAAATTCTCTTGGCTGTAGCTCCAGTTACCACTGAGAAGCTCATTATTTCCCAGATGTCAAGACTTTGGTTTTGAACAATTGCAGGCTTAAAGACTACTCTCCAGTTTAAATTCCGTTCAGCAGCTCGTAGTGATTAAGTCATAGAAGTGTGCAATGAACCTGCATCATGATTTCTTTTAAATTTCCTACATTAAGAAAATCATAAATTAAACTAAGCAGGTACAGGTTGGGTTTCTGCTTAGGAATCCTATCAAACTCCTTTTGATTTTTATTTCTCCTTGAACTCTGTCTCTGTGTATATCATATAAAGTTCACGTTGGAAGAAAACTTAGCAGCAGAATGATGTGCTTATGCACTTATTAGCAAAGCTTAATACTTTTCTGATGCTGTTCATAAAGTAGGTAATACGGGCTCAAATTTCTGAGTTTAAAAGTGAGGATAACAATATTGCTCCTTGTCTACCTCCTCATATCTCTCTGTCTCTCACTTGCTCTCTGTCTCTGTCTTTATCACACACACACACACACACACACACACACACACACACACACACACATTCACTGCCTCCCTAAACTCAAATTCTTGTTATAAGTTATTCTACGATATGAGGTTTGTGTCCATATTTCTTTGACCCAATTGTGAGAAGTATTTTCCAAGTTTATTTTGAATTGTCTTCTTGAGGATAATTAGAATAATAAGAACTTAGTGTTTTACAATGTAAATGCGAGTCAGAATACACCTAGAAATTTCTACATGAGGCCAAGAATGGAGAAAGGCTGCCAGGTCTTGGACTTCACCCCTGGCCTGATTAAGAAAGAGTCTTGCTGTACTGAAATAACGGAAGGGGAGCTTGACAGTTAAGGGTTATTATGGGCAAACCTAAGACTACATACCCCGAGTGGTCTGCTGTGCCAATGGGGTTACATGGTGGTTTATACAATTACCTATTTTAACTTGTTTGTCAAATACCCTAGCTGCATTGAAACGGAGAACATTTGAGTTCCCAGGAAATGGACATAAAAACAAAACAAAACAAATAAACAAACTATGAGTAAAAACCCAGAAAGATATAGAGCATTTGAAAGGAGGGTATTATGCTAAGTGAAACAAACCAGGCAGAAAAATACAGATACCATATGTTTTCACTCATATGTGGATCTTGAGAAACTTAACAGAAGACCATGAGGGAAGGAAAGGGGGGAAAAATTACAGAGAGGGAGGGAGGCAAACCATAAGAGACTCTTAAGGACTGATAACAAAATAAGGGTAGATGGGGGGTGGGGGATAGGGGAAAGTGGCTGATGGGCAGGGAGGAGGGCACCTGTTGGGATGAGCACTGGGTGTTGTATGGAAACCAATTTGACAATAAATTATATTTAAAAAAAAAATGAAAGGAAGTCTAGCTTCAGGGCATAAACTGTGCTTTCAGTTTGTGTGCCGTCTCTAGCAAAACCAAATGCACTCGTGATGATGTTCTTGAAATTCCTGGCAGGGAAGTCCTTAAAAGGCTCCAGCAAGCAATGCTAGTATTAAATTCTTGTGGTATTATTAGTGCGTATAAATGTGTAATAGTTAGATATATTTACTTATTGTGTTGTCTTTATTTTAGGTTATGTAAGAGATTATCCAATCACCTGTAATTTTCTTAGTTATCTCTCACTTAAATCCACCCATATGGGTTTTGCTGTAAGGTCCTAAGTTTTTTAACCGTACATTATTTCCCCACATGTCAGAGCACAGTGGCATAACATAGGGATTATAATAACTTGTAGACTCTTGGACAAGAATGCTCGGGTTCAAGTCCTCATTCTGAACTTTCTGGTTGTATGGCCTCAAGACAGTCATTCAAACCTTCTTTGCCTCTGTCCCTTTGCCTGTACAGTGAAGGATAATAATACGTACCTCCTAGGATAACAGTCATGATTAAATGGGTTAATACATGTATACAGCATGTTAAAAAACTGCCTGTAACCGAGTATATGCTCAGTAATGTTTCTTATTGTCATTTTTATAAGCCCCATGATAAATGACTCATCTTGGGTTTGGTGATAGTCTGCTTGATATTAACAAAGGGCAAGGGATCACCTGCTGTGTTCACTTACTGCCATACACTAAGGTCATTCACTCTATACCATAAACTTTCTCAGGAGGGTTTTTGATCATATATATATATATATATATATATATATATATATATATATATAATGATGAATTTTCCCAGACCTTGTTGTATACACGAGGTTACATAACAACAATAAGAGGTTACATAACGATAATAATCCCAAATGCACAGAAGTAATGCAAATAAATTAAATTCTTTAGTGATTTTTGTTCTGTATGCTGCACACTGAGGACCTCACCACCTCTCCCAGCCTCAGTGCTTACTGCTGAGTTTCTAAGAGAGGGAGACACAGAATCTGAAGCAGGTTCCAGGCTCTGAGACGTCAGCATAGAGTCCAGTGTGAGGCTTGAACTCACGGACTATGAGATCATGACCTGAGTCAAAGTTGTATGCTTAACCGACTGAGCCACCCAGGTGCCCCCAGTTTATAGTTCTGATCCATTAAGTAATACTAAGTGTGTATTTAGCTCCAGAGGAGCCATTTAGCTTATTTATACCTGTCCAATATCTTTGGAGTGACATTTCTGTGTTAGGGAAAATTCACACCATGAGTCCTGCCTCTGTAAGGAGTCAGAATTTGCATCCCCAGTCTCCCAGCTGGGTTGCAGGGATGTCCTTGTGCTTCCCAGATCAGGCCCCTGTGTGCAGCTCTGACTGGGAAGCAGGCTCTACATGGAGCTTCTGTTCTGCTGGTTGGGGTTGAGGACCACAGAAACATCTCTCTTTGGAGGGATGGGGCCTGTTAACCTGAGATGCTTAGGGAGGAGTGGTCCTGGCACTGGCAGTGTAACATACTCAGATGCATAGGTCTCCAACTTTTAACTTTCGGGGACAGTGAGCCAGGCAGAGCTCCCTGAGCAGGCCAGTGTGCAAGGTGGTGAGCCCATTAGCCAAAAGCCCATTACTTCCTTGGTCACGGTTCTGTGACAGTCTGGTATCTTCTTAATAAATACTCCTTGTTGGGGTGCCTGGGTGGCTCCGTCACTGGAGCGTCTGACTCTTGGTTTTGGCTCAGGTCATGATCTCAGAGTTCGTGAGTTCAAGCCCTGCATCTGGGTCCACGCAGCTGGTGTGGAGCCTGCTTGGGATCATCCTGCTTGGGATCCTCTCTCTCCCTCCCTCTCTCTCAATCTCTCTCTCTCTCTCTCAATCTCTCTCTCTCTCTAAGATAAATAAATAAACTTAAAAAAAATTGGACTTGGAACTATCAGAGTGAATTCTTAGTTTGTAGGCAAGAACCTGATTAATAAATGTTCTATTTTGCCTCTTTCCTGATATTTTTTTCTTGTTAAATGTTCCAATTAGAGTTTCCGCAAAATTTGGAAAATCGTAGTTTGAAAACCTGGCGATAGATTTTAGGAAATCCCCTTATTTTACATTGATCCCACACTCCCTGATCCTTTACATTGAATGTTTGCATTGTTTGCTGGGTTCTTCTCTAGATGACCAGCCACATGTCACTTGCTCCTTCCTTGAAGTTTTGCTCAGAGAGTATTTTTTTTTATCAAGTTCTATCCTGACCACTCTCAAACTTCAGCCCACACTTTTTTTGCAGCCCACTTTTTCTAGCCTATTGTATTGTTTCCATACCTCTTGTTCCTTTCTAAATATGAAATGTATTATTATTATTATTATTATTATTATTATTATTTGTTTACTGTAATTACAATGTAAGATTGGGGGAGGGGGGCTTGTTTTCTTTGGTTGGTCGGTTTGGTTCCTCTTGAAGTGATTTATCCCAAGTGCCTAGAATAGTTCCTGGGATATCATAGATCTTCAGTAAATATTTGTTGGATGAATGTTGAGATATATCTACATATTTATAATTGTGCTTTGTTCTTTCACTTTTTAAAACACCTGGGCAGGTGAAAATAAATCAGACTTCCCCAGTGGTCAAAATGTGCAGCTAGGGTGTAGACTACCCTTCCTGACCACATCATTAATGTCATGAATCAAGGCAAGTCCCACCTTTTTGATCCTGTTTCCTTGTTGCTTATGCTCCATTTAGTACTCCTCAGGAAAACAAACACAAAAGTGGAATATCCAGGAGGAAAACTGAGCAATGATGGTTCTGCTTTCAGATTTCTGCGTATGAGTGTGTGAGTGTGTGTGTGTTTCTCCTCTCTGTCGCATCCTTTCTTCTTGCTCATTTACAGTCATTCAGTTAAAACAATTTAAAACCTTAATACTAATTTCCAGGCATGAAGAGGGGACCCTAAGCCTCAGTTCTACAAGACGCTGATGGATTTACAACACAGCAAAGCCTTGAGCTGCTGTGGAACTTCCAGGGGCTTAAGATAACAAGTGAGCATTGGTGAAACTCCTAGGAAGCAACATAGACACCAGAAGCTATGCACAGATTGGTTGTCCAGAACTCATACCATTAGTAATGATGCTATTAATATGACTACAACTTGGGGCGCCTGGGTGGCTCAGTCGGTTGAGTGTCCGACGTGGGCACAGGTCATGATCTCGCGGTCTGTGAGTTTGAGACCCGCGTCGGGCTCTGTGCTGACAGCTCAGAGCCTGGAGCCTGCTTCGGATTCTGTGTCTCCATCTCTCTCTGCCCCTCCCCCACTCATGCTCATGCTCTCTCTCGCTCTCTCTCGCTCTCTCTTGCTCTCTGTCAAAAATAAACATTTATATACATTCATATATATATATACATATATATATATATATATGATTACAACTTTTGTTTAGCTCACAAACAAAAATGATCCATGATGACATTGAACATTACTATGGGATCTGGATTCTAGATTATGGAGGAGAGGACTGAGCAGTGTCAGAAGGAGCTAGAGATGAAGAGATTTCTTCCCATTTCTTGGACCCAAAGCCACCATTGGTAAACATATCACATACACAATATTTTACCCTCGTGTTGCCGGAACTCACCCACTGGAAAAATCTCTCTAGGCCACTTGAACATGGCTTATCTAAGCTAGGACTTAGAAGCAAAGCAATTCATTTGAACTAATGTTTAATGATTTACAGCTGTTTGAAAGTAGGGAAAATGGATTTATACCATTGAGAATTAGTCTTTAAAAAGAAGGTACTCGCTAACAAACATCTCTAACTGGAATTCTAGCTTAAAAGATAATAAGGGGGCTTGGGACATTATAGGCAGAGTCAGGAGTGGTATTTTGGCATGAGTTTGGTCCTTCAGGCTGACCTCCCTCTAACTCGGTAATGCTAAGACTCTTCTGCTCTTCACAGCATCTTCCTTATGTTTTTCCAATGACCTACTGATTCTTGGAAGTTCCAGATTGTCACTTCTCTCCCTGCTTGCCTCAGTGACTTTCATAAGGGTATTAGCACTGAGAGCAATTCTTGGAAAGTTGTTGCTATCTGTGCATACACGAATGGTGTGTAAATTATGTGTTTGTAAATCAGAAGTTGCATGTGCAATTAAATCTTGACTTGGCGAAATTCCCACCTAGTAACATTATCAGACAAGTATTATTCTACTTTAAAATGGTACGCCATTAAAAAATGGCCCCTCGTAAGCATTTCTTTCATTTTTTAAATAATCACATATTAACTGCTTGTTGTATGATAAACAGAAACAAAACAGCAATTTCCAAAGGAACCTGGATGTAACTCCATGAAGACAAAAATGCATAATCCATGTCTGCCTACAACCCATCACTTGGATTCTTATGATAATTATCATTTTTGAGTAATAATTTTAATCTTCTGACATATTCCCAGTTATAAAGGAAAATTCCAACAGATTTTACTGAACTTAAAAAAAAATAAATTGCCAAAAACAAGACTCCAAAATAGTTTTCTGTTTATTATATAAACCTGAAATCAGAGTTTATATACCAGATGTATAGGTTAAATATGACATTCAGAAGGAATTATTTGGCCCACCCACACAATTGATCTTCAGAAGGTTTTATTGTTTTCCTTCTAGTCTTTGAACTTGGAATATATGACCTCTGTTTAAACAAATTAGAAGCTATGGTAATCCAGGGTACCACCATTCTTTCTTCACCTTAGTGTCCCCCTGCCCTCAGAGTCTATGAGAAACTGAGACCAATCTTGGCCCTCATGCTGTTATTTTACCTTTGGTAATTTTATAAGGAAATTAATTATTGTATCTGTAACTTAAAAAATTTTGGTCTGAAATCTAGCCCAATTTAATTAATTGTGATACCTGCCTGATTTGAGTTTGTGACCCTGTCTCTGACCATTGTGATTAACTCGTGTCCCACTACATAAATACTTTTCATGACAGTGTTGTTTTTATCTATATCTTTATATGTATATAGATATGGGCATGGATATAGATATATAGATACAGATGTGTGTATATGGATACATAGATTTGTATGTATGTAGATAGATAGATAGATAGATAGATAGATATACAGGGAGAGAGAGAAAGAAAGAAAGAAAGAAAAAGAGAGAAAGAAAAGAAGGAAGGAAGGAAGGCAGGAAGGAAGGAAGGAAGGAAACAAAGAAAGAAAGAAAAAAAAGAAAGAAAGAAAGGAAGAAAGAAAGAAAAAGGAAAGGAAAAAAGAAAAAGAAAAAAAAGAAAAGAAACAAAGGGAGAGAAAAGGAAAGAAGAGAAGAGAGGAAGTGAGAGACAGAATATATATAGTATGTGTATGTATATATGTATAGATACATATTACATATATATAAGTATATATGTATATCTATCTATCTATCTATATATATGTATATTCTTCAAGACACTTTCGTCTCAGCTTCTGACACCCTCTGCAAACTATCTTGTCTTTCAGATGGAACACCATTTACCTGGTGGATTGGGCGGTCTAATGAAAGGCACCCTTACTGGGGAGGTGCCCCTCCTGGGGTCCAGCAGTGTGAATGTGGCCTGGATGAGAGTTGCCTGGACATTCGACACTTCTGCAATTGCGATGCTGACAAGGATGAATGGTAATGGGGATCATGATCTTTCTGCAGTTGTGGAGGAAACACATTAATTGATGCATAAAATTTCCCCCAAGAGAAAAAGACATGGTTGAGAAATTCAATATAAACTAGGTCCCCCTAATGATTGTGATTGTTTGTAACTTGGAAAATTGCCAGCTCTAGTACTTTTAGGGCTATCACTGAGGTTTGTAACATAAAACACGTCACCTCATCACCACCTTCTAGTCTGAACGTTCGTTTTTTTCACAACAGAATGAACTGTAACATTAAGCTTTGCCATGTAGTTGGTGTTTCTATAATGTGTGGAATATAGCTTCTGGGAGAGAGTGGGGGAGGTAGAGATGTGTAATCATACAAACTGTGTCTTCATTCTCCCATTTTCCCACTGATGTTTCAGTCACCGGCCCACCCTCTCCTGGCCAATACAATGATAACAAAGGAAATTTATATTTATTGAACATCTACTTAATCTTCACACAAAAAAAACCCATACTAATTCCTTATAATTGTCTCACTTTTGCATCTTGAGGTTGAGGAATGTGGTTTACAGAGAAGTTGAGTAAGGTGACTGACCCACATGTATTAAGTGACGGATGCAGAATTTGAACTCAGTTATGGCTGGGGCCAGGGTCTCTCTTCCTCTCCCCTACCTTATTACTTTTGTAAGGTTAAGGCCCTTTGTCCTTCAAGTGAACTACCTGTTTTTCACTGTATTATGAAAATACAGAACATTTCCAAGACCATTTTGTTGTCACTGAATTTCAGGCATTCTTTAGTTTTGGCTTTGTAATTTTGCTTGCTTCATGAAATTCTGCTCAATTAAGAATTCCTAAGTCCAACTGCTTTTAACCCACTTAAAAAATTTTAAGTACTTTTTCTCTGGTGTTTAAATTGATAACAGCAGAGACTGTTTTGAATAAAGCTTAAGGTAGAGTCAAAATCTAAATTCAATGAGGAAAGGACCAAACACCTCCACCAGGTTCTTCTAGATGGGCCACCCTTTCAGAACGCTGTAGGGCTGCCTGGGCCCTGAGGCAAGTTACCTCAAAATCTTCACATGGGTAAAATCAAACAAAGTTGACTGTAGGTAGGATGGACTTCTCCATTCTTTGGGCCCCCACTTTACCCCACGGTGCCTTCTATCATAATGTCATGAAGACCTGCAATCAATTATAACTCATATTTTGGATAGAGACTATGTCTTTTAATATTATATCCCTCAGGATCTATCCCTTGTGCAGTAGAAACTCAGTGGTAGTTAACTGAATAAATGAATTTAGAAGACCTCTGAGGATGAGGGATGACCACAAAATGGCTCCTCCAAAGCTTGAGAGATTTTTGTGGAAAAGTTAAATGGTTTTGTTGCCAGGAAAACATAGTCAAAATGATCTGCAATCAGCAGCTTAGAATCACTCACTTTTGCATGATTCATTAATTCCCCTTCTCTATGCTTGACATCAGAAATTATAGATATATACACCTAAATGGAAACACCTTTCTTTCATTATGTATAGTCAGAGAAGTTGATATGGGGCAGTAGAATATAAAGAGAAGGTGAAGTGTTTCTCCTAATTACCTTCAATTCACTCCCTAGTGGCTGAACTCTTTGATCTTTGCTCACTGTTTTATTTCCTGTGGTGTGGCCCTTTGCATACAGGACACTGCCTCAGTGCCTTTCCTTCCTAGGGAACAACTGACCAGGACTGGGCTTAATTTATTAAGCAATGAGGGGCAGTGGGAGAGAATGACATCATATTACTTAAAAATAGGCCACCATGTTGATATGTTTCCACACTCTCTTCTCTAGGATTTTCCACTGACTCTCTCTTTTACTCAGATTACACCCTCTTCCTTGTTTGACCTGCTCACTAGTTGACTAAGCTTTGAGCCCTTTATAAAGTGTTGACTCAACTTCATCATCTAGGCTGTACCCAGAGGAACACTTCAAAATGTCCTTTCTGTCAACTCTGGTGTCATCATACCTCTATCAACATAGAAGTTACTGCATTTTTCATATCCTTTTCCAGTTCCTTTAAAGCCAGGGGAAAAGCGCCATTATCTGCCACTTTCTGTGGCAAACAACCTTTATTAGAGGCAGCAGCGTTTTATTTTAGATATAAATTTTGTTCAACAACCCACATAGCAAAGATCAAGAGAACTGATCAGACCTTTCTTTTGTAAAGATGCCTACTTCACCAAGACTAGAATAACACATTGAGTGTCTCAGGGCAAAATCCAGGTGAGATCAGGGAGTTCCTTCTGTCATTCTTATGAAGGAGCAGAGGCTGAGATTCTGATTTAACTCTTCTGGATTTCATTCCTTTGTCTTCGGACAGTCACACACTCTAATATATTGAGTCTGGAAAATACCCTGTTATAGAAGCAACTGCATGTACTATTCCATTTGACATTTACTCACATATCACCTGTTTATTGAGTGCCTAGTCTATGCCAGTCAAGCAGTCTGCTTTGCAGAGAAAGCCAAAGGCATTGTAATCTCTGCCCTTGAGGAACTCACGGAACAGTGAGGGGGAAAAATAGTTAGTTAGCAATATATGGATCTTTGTGATGAATTTGGTAATAGAGATAAGTATAGATGTGCCCAGACCTGTGGTGGATATGGGCTGGGACAAGTGGCAATTAGGTTTTGAAGGACCGAAAGAAGTTAGCTAAAGTTAGTATAGTATGGGTAGGTAGAACCTTCATATGCTCAGACAGGGAAATGTGAAATAATATAAAAATCACTACTTCTCCTACACACAAATATTTTGGTGTGATTGTTGCCCCGTTTTCATGTGGGGGATTTATAAGAGAGGAAGACAGGAAAGAAGACTAAATCCAGATCAAGAAGCTTCTTGTATTTGAAATAGTAATGAGATCCCTTTGTCTATACCAAGATTGTGGACACAGAATATCCTTTCCAATATGAACCCTGCCAGAGCCTTGTGGAAATGCATTCATCACTTATCTATTCAAGTCTATTATTTAATGCAGAAGAGAAAAGGATAAAAGCACACAGGATTGTGAAATAGTCATGTTTTTGTTTTTCTTTTTTTTTAACATTCTTCCAACCACATTCTTAGCTTCCATGTGGTCAAGCTGGCTTTCCACACATCTCAAATTTTTGTTTCAGAAGAGAGTGCCCTATTAGTATCGCTAGTGTTTCAAAATGCTCCTAAGAAACCTCAAATGTATTTATCTTGTACAGTTCCCTCAAGTTTCTGCTTTTGGTAAAATTGGTCAGAAAACTGATTTGGGCTGGTGGAACATCTAGCTGATAGCATTTTGATGTATTACAACTTCTGGGTAATATTGTCGCTTAAAAATGTTACCTATCATGAACTGAAGTGTTCTTGGCATTTTATGTGCTCTATTTCATAGCATCATCCCCACAACGCTTGAGGTGGGTTTTATCATCTTTTTTGCCCAGAAAAGGAAACTGAGGCTCTGAGATGGTAACCTCAGTTCAGATCACGTGCCTAAGGGGGCAGAGTGGGATTCCTGCTGAATCCAAGGATACTCTTGGTGACTACATAAAAGGAGCCACCAATTTGAGATTTTCAGTTGTGACAGCAGGTGGGGATGCCAGAGACCTCTCCCAGGGCTTCTCCAATCACACCGTGGCAGCCTGTGGGTTTCCTTTTGCTAAAACAGGCTGCTCTGGGAGGCTCAGCCATCTTCCAGGCCTCTGGTAGTTGATAATAGTGTATTCTGTTTTAATCAACCTCTGGAACTGAATACATTGCTGCCAGACCAAGTAAAGGGGGAAAATGAGCATGTGGTGGGTGGGAGGGGAGGTGAGTCAGCCCAGAAGACGGAGGTGGATGGAGGGGAAAGAAGAACTTGACAAACACCAAAAGCACAACTCTTTCTTAGAGTAAAGGGAAGCGTCAGGTAGGCATCACGGTCAGGTGTTCTATCTCCAGGGGTTTCTGTCTCAGCCAAAGAACTAAACAGAAGGAAAAAGAAAAAAAAAAAGAAAGAGAAATGAGTAACAGTTTTACAGTCAATGATTGTAAAGGAACTTGTTTCCAACTTAGTGGTTTGACGTATAGAAATCTTGCCAATCGGGTGTTTTCTGATCCCATTACTTCAGACTGATGGACTGTGGGGAATAACGGAGGACACTGGGGGCAGTTCCAGGCTGGAGACAGCACAGGGACAGTGGGGCTGTGTGGGTGGGAAGCTGTCAGCCAAGTAGAGGGATCCAATGGGAGGAGGGATCCAATTGGAGGAGGCAGGGAGAGCCTCCTAGGGGTCCCTGTTGGTGGGGGCCCATGGCCCTAATGAGGACTTTGCTCAACCAAACAACCAGGTGGAATTGAAATGAAGCTCTGTTGCTTAACAGTAGAACATTTTTAAAAATTTATTCATAAGAAAGTATAGACATTTTTATATGATTTTCAGTAACTCTGTTCTTTGCCTTTTGTCCTTGATGTACCCTTACATAAAGCGATATGGTACAAGATAGGAAGAGAAAATGGTGTAAGGTTTAAATTCTGGTCATCTGGTCATCCAAAAAAAGGGAACCTATTATTCTGTTTCTTAAAAAATATATATATACAGGATATTTTTAGATTTTTTTTTCAGTATATGGAATCCTAAAGCTTCAAACCATTCTTTTGCCATTGATTCCACTTCTCTACCACAGAGAAATTATTTAATAAATGGTGTCAAATCCATGAATGAACAATTGAATGTGTTCCGTTGGGCATATTTTTACTTTCCATAGGTCAGGCCATGGTCATTGTAGGATTAACTGATCTTTATTTCATTGTTAGCTGTTATCCAGCTTTTATAACCTCACAAGAAACATTCACCCAAAGTTTAGCCTAAACTTTCCGCCACACATTCATTTCCCTTCTGGCTCTCAAAGAGTAGTTGGAAGTGGCCACTGTGCTCCAAAAGTTATCTTTTTATACATTTGCCTTCAACTTTTCTCTTTGGTAACTTCACATCTAATCCAGTCCCAGGACTTTGACCTTCACAAAGACCCTTCCTGCTTTTCCCGCAAGATTTACTGAGACAGTTGCCTTCAGGAGGAGGATGCTGGATACACCCAAGGGGTTTAGGATTCTGCTGTTCCCTCACATAGGCTGTTCTGTGGTCTCGCAGACCTCCTTTCCTCAACCTTCTACCCCTGAGATTCCCAGACTTGGGACAGGAATGGTGCCTCATTCTTGGTAGTGTCCTAAGATGGCGCAGGAGTCCTGAATCCTGAGAGAAAGGAAAGGATCACCTCAGAAAACACTAAGATTCTATGTTCTTTGCTGGTTAAATTTTATTATTCATGAAACTGTTTATGAGCTGTTCTACTGCCTATTGAGTTTTGAAAGTGCGTTTGTTCCTAGCAGGCAGAAATTATGAAAGCTTTATCTGTATTTTTACTTGCACTCTATGAATTCCCACATGCATCTAGTACTATAATCAGGGCCTGCACCTCATGTTAGAGAGAAGTATGCATGGCACATGGTAGGTCCTTCATGCATTGACTGCTGAAACAAGGAATGAAATAATGAATCCATGGGGTTTCCTTTCTCCCCATCCTCTCTCCCTGGCCAAATATGTCCTGCACTTACTAGCTATTGTCTGCTGTTTAATTCATTACATTTCCACTTAAAATGTATATCTTGGGGCAACTTGCTTTGGCTTGTTTAAACTATCCCATGACTAGATTTCAGATCGTTTTTAGACAGAATGTGTCATGGTGCATCTATTCTCTCAATAGAAAGCATCACATACTCAAGAAAAGAAGGAACAGCACAAAAATGGGGGAAAAGAACCTATATCCAGAGGGTGATAATTCAAAAGTATATCACATCGTTATTTTATAGAATTCTAAATGGAGTGAAATAGTTGATATCTTACCAAAGACAGCATTAGGGATTATTTTCTGTTTGTTTATTTGTTTGTTTTAGTTTAGTGCTGCCACCATCTATCATTTCTTGGGAAAATATTCAATATAAGGAATTTAAGACCTGTTGGTTCTAGAAAACAAAGCTCAGTTATAAAATACTTGTTAGTGTTTTAGACTCAGACTTTTATTACATCAGTTCTCTGTCAGGCTGTACAAATACAGTCTCTAAATTGTCTGTGGAATCGCATTACTTGGGTAATTGCAAAATTGTGAGTATCAGAAATAGAACTCGAAGTCAATATGAAGGTTAAGAGTTTGCATTTATATAGTATATTTTATATAACATTTTGATTCAGATTGTTACTGTATAACAATATATTATAATTATACTGAAAAATGCAGTGGGACTTTGGCTTCTATTTTCATTTGCATACTTATCACTAAGTGTACAGCATTACTCACCTAACAGTAGCTCTTACTCAGATCCAAATTACATGAGCTGCTTACCTCTTTTATCTGCTCTGCAAATTTGCTCACAATTGTCAGTTCTGACTCACCCAATTTAGGTTTCTATATTTAACAAAGCATAAGGGGAATATTTCTCTTGATTTTATTTTAAATTTTAGGAGCTCATTTTCATAAAATAAATCCATTCTATTATGTACTGACTATAAAAACTCAAATGTTTCAGAAATATTTAAGCAAAAAAGTAGAATCTCCTTCCTCACCACCACTTGGAATCCATACTTGTGCTTTGTATATATAATCTGACACCTAAAGATAATAGTTGGGCACATAAGGTACTTCTACATATAAATATCTTCCTATGTGTATGTCATATTCACTAAATGTGAGATCATATTGGGGTGCTTGGGTGGCTCAGTCAGTTAGGCGTCTGACTTCAGCTCAGGTCATGATCTCGCAGTTCACGAGTTCAAGTCCTGCATGGGGCTCTCTGATGACCGCGCAGAGCCTGGAGCCTGCGTCAGATTCCGTCTCCCTCTCTCTCTGTCCCTCCCCCCACTCAAAAATAAATCAACATAAAACATTAAAAAAATGTGAGATCATATTAAACATATTATTCTGCAGCTCACTTTTCTCACATAAAATATGTCTTGGAGAGCTTTTACTTGGCATCATTAAATAAGCATGAAAACAAGTATATCCTGTCCATTTTAATAGCTGCAAAGTATCCATAGTATGTCTGTATCATAAGTTATTTTACCGTTCCTTTATGATAAACCTTTTCCTTGTCAGTGACTTTTCAGTCTTAGGGGGAAAAACGCTGCAGTGAACATTTTTGAGTCTTGATTTGCAAGACTCTTTGAAAATTATTATTTCTACTGCATAGACCCTTAACTTAAAATTGTCAAATTATCCACTTTTCTATTTTGGTAGGTGTGGCCAAATTGCCAAAGGGACTTAGGATGTTACCCAGACCACAAAGGGGATCAGTTCAGATCTGGACGCCCTGACTCTGGGGGACATGCTCCTCTACCTGAGGAGGAATATGCAGAACTCAGTAGAGGCAAACATGGCCACAGAGAGAGACATAAGATACAACTTCTTTTTGCTCAGAACTTGCTGGACACCTTAGCCAAGTGTGGACAGCTGTGATGGGCCCCAGGTGATAATGAGTTCCTCTCCACTTCCTTCTCTCTGCCTTGGTCATTTCTGCCATGACTGGTATTGCTTCTGAGGTCCATGGGGACCCTCTAGGCTAACTACAGATAAATCCTAGTGTTTTCTGCATTTTTCTCAAACTGTAGAGTCTTCATCATTAAGAACAGGAGGAGGAGGAGAAAAAGAGTAGGAGAGGGAAGGAGGAAGAGAGAAAATAGTTCTATCTCCTTTGTAAATCTGCCTTATAGATTTGCAGTAAAAATAGGATGAACTAATACCCATAATACACCTGGAGCACACAACTGGGGTGCCTGGGTGGTTCAGCCGGTTAAGCAGCCGGCTATTGATTTTGGCTCAGGTTGTGATCTTGTGATTCCGTAAGATTGAGCCCCACACCGAGCTCTGTGCTGACAATGTGGTGCCTGCTTTGGGGTTCTCTGTCTTCCTCTCTCTTTGTCCCTACCCTTTTCACACTCTCTCTCTCTCTCACTCTCTCTCTGTCTCAAAATAAATAAATATACCTTTAAAAAAAGAACACACAATTGTAGCTACCTTTGCTGGCAGCACCCTCATTTTCTGGATATAAAATGTAATTTATCTCTAAGTAACATTTTATTATGTAATGAGATGACCAAATCCTGGATTTGTCATTTAAGTAACTATACAGCCTAAATCATTTAGCCTCTCTGAGCTTCAGGTTCCAATTTTTTTTAAAGGAAAGAAAGAAAAAAAGACAGAAAGAAAGAAAGAAAGAAAGAAAGAAAGAAAGAAAGAAAAGGGGGAGGGGAGAAGGGAAAGGAAGGGAAGGGAAGCGAAGGGAAGGGAAGGGAAGAGAGAGAAGAGAAGAGAAGAGAAGAGAAGAGAAGAGAAGAGAAGAGAAGAGAAGAGAAAAAAGAAGAAGCATATCTCTGGTATCTCTGTTGAGTCCTGGCTGAGTTAGCAGTAACTTCTGCATCTAGCTGATGTGCCATGTATTTATTTCTCAAAAATTTGTTAGCCATCATTTTTATTATTTTCCCTAGTTTTCAGTGTCTTAAATAAATGGGAGGAAGCAATATTAATTTATTGAAGTTAATTTCTAAGAAAAAAATACCTACATCTATGTCATAAAATAAATAGAATTAAGTAGCACACTGGAACACTCATAGGTGAAATGAGGAAAGAACAATGAAGGCCCCTCTCCCCAAAGACAGGGCTGCCCTCTGAAAGTTCACTAGTTAAAATCATCCTGTAATGGATGGGTCTTCCCGCAACAGAAATAAACCAAGAGATTGCTTGTAAATGTGTAACCGAAGAGTTTGTGGGCTCCCAGAACTCCTGTCAAGGTGACCCCCGTGTAATCTCAGGGAATGCAGGGCTGGAAAATGATTGCAAATTAGTAAACTGAAACCTAGTCAATTGAATTGTATCTGGTGTGGAGAAAGCCTGTGTGAACGGAATGGGGATGGTCAGCCGGAGACCCACGAGGACAGCTCAAGGACTCAGGGTCAGTGCTATTATTCCAGCACGGTTCAGAGAAGATGTAGGCTAACTGTGGGAAGGAGCAGTGTCCCCATGCAAAGGAGGGAGACAAGGAGACCAGAGGAGCAAGGTGATGACAGCAAAGGTGTGCTGTTCAAATCCTGGCCTCTCCACTTGAAAATGATGCACCCTAGGAAGTTCGGTCACCTCTGTGAAGCTCCACTTCCTCTCCTGCACAAGGCAGGTGATGATTACAGCATTGTCATAAGGATGTTCTGTGGACTAAATGACAGCATGTGTGAAAATCTACTTTTATGCTCACATGGCCAGGGAAAGGCAAGAGGCAGCTCCCACGTTCACATTCAGTGATAGGAGGCACTCAGCTGAGCCCCAGAGCCAGCAGTAGGTTCTAAGAATAGCAGCCTTAAACTGGAGTAATGCCTCTGACTCCTGGGTCATTTACTTCAGAACTCACCCTCCACGGGGACGCCTGGGTGGCTCAGTCAGTTAAGCGTCCGACTTTGGCTCAGGTCATGATCCCGATGGCTTGTGAGTTCAAGCCTCACGTCAGGCTCTGTGTTGGCAGTATGGAGCCTGCTTGAGATTCTCTCACTCCCTCTCTTTCTGCCCCTCCCCTGCTCGTTCTCTCTCTCTCTCTCTCTCTCTCAAAAATAAATAAACATTAAAAAAATTTTTAGAAATAACACTCTGTAAAAGGTAATTGTGGTTTTAATAAGAATTTTATTGTACACTCAACCCTGTTAAATATTTTGGAAGTTGGACCATACCTCTAAGAGACAGAGACCTCTTATCATAACCAACCAACTTTTAAATAAGAGTATGAATCATGGTTCACATTGCTGAGTATGTTTCTGGGAGTCTTATGGTGGAGAATGAGAGCAGAAAGACAGTAGTGAGCTTGACACCAGAAAGCCAATGTAGGTAACCATCACCAAGGCCTGGGCGAAGACCCATGAGCTCCCTCTAAATAAAACTGAGGCCTGGAGGGTGAGGATAAGGCAGTTGGATGGAGAGACATAAAGCAGGTGAGCTTGGTGGAAGTGGTTGATGAAGAATGAGGCAGGAGTGAGACAAAGAGAGAAGACCTGTGTGTGTATGGCCTCAGTCACTGGGAGAACGGGGCCGTGTCCTTCACAGGACTGAGTAACACAGACAAGTAGAGGAACAGATCCCTGGAGCAGCGACAAGTGGAGGGGGCTGGGGCATATTCGTTAGAGATGACAGTTGACATCCAAGGAAGGTGTTCGGTAGGCAGCTGAAAGACTATGTGTTCATTGTGTCTGTGACGGGAAGGAAGGCAACGCTGTGAAATGCTGCCACAGAGTGGAATGAGTTAGGGGCTGACATATTCATGGAAGTTAGCAATTCAGTGAGTGGGGCTGCCATGGCATGAAAGGAGAGAAGGCTAGTTGGGGGAGAAGAGGGCCAGGAGATAAAGAGGGAGAATGCAGACAGTTCTGTGAAGAACTTTCCTGGCACTAGTGAATGCTACTTCTGTTCATATCCAGAGCAGATCAGTCAAACCAGGCCTCCAAAAATCTCCATCTGTGGTAGTGTTTTCTTAATTAATTTTATACTCATAAAATCTTGAGGGTCATGAAAATTTCCTAATAATAAGGTAATATTGGGTGGACTTTGGCTGTATTCATAATACCCAGTCCTGGTTTCGTTTTCTCCCATCTATTTGAGAAGAGCACTCTGGTTTCAAGTTTCTAGAATGTTTTAGAACAACTATAGTTTCTGACATGTTTAAATATTTGCAAAATTGTCTTGTTTTGCCCCTCATGTTTCTTATGCTGGGAATGGAAAACAAGCCTCCAGACATGTTCTGGTCAGCATAGGGAACAGGGGAATAGATATGGCCTCCTGGTGTGGACTTGCATATGTGGCCACAGTCGATGCTTGCATTTGTTTTTTTGACAACCAAGTGAGAGCCAACCTTCAGTCTAATCCCCTATGTCATTTTTATTAGGAAGTCCTAAGAACGAAGACCAAAGGGAAATAATTGCCTTAACCAAAGTTAGGATGGAATTACTGGCAAGCATCAATACAGTTCTTCAGACTTGCAAACTTGCTCATGGGCATTTAGTTGGCCATTCTTCCCACCCAGCCATGGAAGGTGAAGGGCATTATGTCACCAGCTCAAGGGAAGGGGTGTGCTGAGGGTCTTGAGACTGATGCACTCAGATTCACGCACAAGGGCTTCAAAGTTAGCTGGGGCCTTAAGGTTTTGCATAATTTTCTAGATTTTTCTACCTTATGCATAATGATATTTATTTATTTATTTATTTATTTATTTATTTATTTATTATTTATTTATTTTACTTTGGAGTGACTGAAAGCAATAAGAATGTAAAAAGGAAACAAAAATCTCTCTTGATAGGTTGAGTTACCCAAATGACTCTACTAAAAGCAGCTTACCGAGCAGAAGTGAACTAAAATTGGCTGATGAAAAAATAAATGACAGCATGTGACTTTCACCATATTTTACCCGTGATTCACTAAAGAAATCAGTGGCCCCTTTTTGCCTATGCAATTCTGAATTTGGTAAAATCCCAAGATGCAGATAATAAAAGGAAGGGGAGACCACATTTCCTCTTACATGTCCTTTCATTGACCCTTGTGTGTTTCCTGAGGACCACATGTCTGTCCCTTGTACCCTTGCAGCCTCCAGAAGCTGGAGTCACTGACTGCCTTCTGCTCATTCATGCCAACCGTGAAGCTCCCTTTGTTATTTTTCTTTAAAAAATTCTTTTTATTTCACTTTTTTAAAATTTCAAAGCTTACAGGGAATTCTAATAATTATTGAATCTCCACCTTGTGTTAGTGTGTGGTTTTATATACGTTATCTCCTTCCATTTATATAGTATCAAATTGATATTATTAAAAAAAACAAATTGATATTATTATCCCCATTTTAGAGGTAAGGAAACTGAGGCCCAGGGTGACCTCACTGACATTTTATAACTAGTGTCTTGAGACACATGGATTCAACCCATAACTGTCTGGTCAAAATGGCAGTGCTTTTCCACTACAACACAATGGCTTCTGCACTTATAAAGTACTTAAGTGCCCTGTACCCTTAGGAATAGGCTCGCCTATTGTTCCAAAGGAAGACAAAGTCTATAAAATGTGTGCCCTTAAGAAGGTAAGTTCAAACAAAAGAGAAAGGAAAACAAGTCAATGTGTGGAAAGAAATGTATAGCTCTAGACTCCCTACTTATCACTAGGCACCACCCTAATTTGTATCACTGGGTATCATCATATGGTTAAAATCCACCACCAAAGCCCCCAGGTATCCTACCCATTGATGCTTTGAAATCATGCCTATCACTCACAAATTGAATTAAATCCACTTTTCTTCTCCCTGTGACATTAGGAGCATGAATAAATACGCAAAATATTGTTGATACCTAGATTGTTCATAGACTGCACACAACCCTCACCTGCATTTTATTGGCCAGTGCAGTGTTGGCTCCCACCATATCCTTCCTTCCTTCCTCCCTCCCAATCACTTTCTTCCTTTCTTTCTTTCTTTCTTTCTTTCTTTCTTTCTTTCTTTCTTTCTTTCTTTCTCTTTCTTTTTCTTTCTTTCCTTTCTTTTTCTTTCTTTCTTTCTTTCTTTCTTTCTTTCTTTCTTTCTTTCTTATAGAATTTTAAATCCTTTGTCAAGGTTTGAAAATTGAGAAGTTTTACATTAATATTGCAGTCTGACCCACTTGTTTTACATTCATGAATATCATTATTACTTGTTACTAATGGATCCACTGTCTCCTTTAGCCAGAACAACTGTTTTCGACCAGTTTTCCTCCCTCTCTCTCGAATGTATGTGTCAGGTTCCATTTATTATCTAACACAAAACTGGCTTCACTCATTTTTATTACTTATTTGGCCCTTGTAGGGAATTACTCATTTGGCCCCTGTGTCTATCATAATTCAACAACTTTGGAAAGCAACTTCCTTTTTTTTTTTTTTTTTTTTTTAGTTGTCAGATTTAAAAAAAAAACATTTTTGGTATTGTGTCTTGCATCATCAAACTTTTTTCTCTGTTATTTGGAAGAGATTTTTATCCTTAGAGTGCTATTTGTATATTACAGCACTTTAACCCAGGACATCAAATTGAGGCAGACAAGGTGTCAAGTGTGTAAGGGAGGCAGTAGTTAGCATTGATGGACAGGCTTCAGAATCAAACATTTTCACCCTGAAAATGAAAGTGGAGAGAAAATCCTAAAACAAAATGGTTTCTTCAGGGTTGCATATGTGTTTGTCTGTATTCTACTTTGACTATGTGGAATTTGCTTTGAATTCTCTGCTTGAAAAGATATTGGAGTATGAAGACTAAAATTTTATTCTGTGTCTTTGTAACATTCATAGAAATCCTTTGAAACATAAACTAAAGTCTTATGCCCGGCCCTTTGAATGGCCTCTAAATATGGTACTCAAATAGTAGAAAATGGATTAGTGCATTTCTTTACCTTTTTGGCTACTTGACCTGAAGGGTATGTGTGCAGGTGAATATTTCATTTATTTATAACCAAGATGGATTGGTAGGTTTTTCTCCAAATCTCGTGAGTTGGATGCCAAAACTTAACATTTAATTTTCTGTAGTGTTTTGTATAGTAGGCGATATTCAATACAGAATCATAGCTGGAGGTGTGAAAAAATGGATTGACTTGTCTGAGGCTGCAGAGGGTTCAGGGACAAAGATAAGAACTAAAATGAGTATTACCACCACCATTTCTGAACAGTTACCATAGCTCAGGCACCATGCTAAGTGACTATATGATCTCATTTAATTTGTTCAATAACTCTGTGGTATAGACTTTATCTCCATGTTAAAATTGAGGACTGCATGGAATCTCAGAAATAAAATGATTTGCCAAAGTTAAAACAGCTAGGAACTGGGGACTTGGGGTTCCAGAACCAATCTGTGTGCTTCTAAAACTATGTCCTTGAAGCATTACATCACATTACTGCTGCCAGGCTTCCCAGTTAAGAATTTGGGATACTGTTTTCTTGGTCTCTAAACTCAGAGATGTACATTCTATATAATGCTAATGAAATATAACATTGGTTTTGAGTGTGTTTTGAGTGTTTTGTTGACTTCTTTGTGACTACAGAGAGACAACCAGTATGAATCTGCTTCTTTGTGTTGTTGTTACTTTGCCTTGAATGTTGGTGCGTGGTGCTGGGTCTCCCAATTCCCAGGCACAGGCAAGATGATCCATCCAGTGCTTAACTGAGGTTGTATAGGTGGAGGGTCCAGCCCACTCTGTGGGGTTCTCAGACTGCCCCCATAGGATTGAGTTTGGCTTGCCATTTAAAGTTGGTAGCATGCCTGATGGATGAAGCATGGTCATGAAAAATGCCCCATCATCTTTTCTAGCAGGGAACCTGATGCTCAGATCAGTAAAATGGAACAAGACCATAACGCAGAGTTTGCCTTGCATGCTTAAAAAGGTTATTGAAGAATGTTGGTTACTATCTCAAGACTCGCTGTGATATAAAACATTTTGTATTTTTTTTGCCCCCTGTGTTTCAGAAATTTCAGTCTTTTGTTAGTCATGAGTTTCAAATTATCATGTCAGGATGAAATACACAATATACAGGCATCTTCAAAGTCTTAAAATATATGTGTATACATATATGTTAAATTTACACCAGGCTATTTATGGCACGCTTGTTAAATTTAGATGCAGGGTAGATACCGAGCATGTGACTGAGCCTCTGCCCCTTGTGTCCTGTGAACTTAGGCAAGTTATCTGATGTCTCTGAGCCTCAGTTTCCTCATCTGTGAGGGAAAATATTGGTACCCACTGCATAAGGGTGCTGTCTGGGAAAAAAAATATCCGCTGGTATGTTTCTGGCTCCAAATATTCATTCAATGCCAGTTTCTTACCTACACTTTCATTCTCTCAGTTATTAAATGGTTTGTCCTTACCATGAGTCAAAAAACACACCTTTAAAAAAGGGAAAAACAATAGCTTCATCCATTTATTTTTAACTTTTTTTTTTTTTTTTTTTTTTTTTTTTGCCACAGGGTGACTAGTTAGTTCTCCAGCTGCATAATTAACAAAGACAAAGCCCAAGCCCTTAACTACCAACATCTTTAAAACATAGAGCACAATGAAAAGCAATAAACCAGTAACTCTAGAGACTTGTTTTTACCTAGAGTTAAAAAGGTGATAAGAAACATCCCAAGCTGATCAGAATCTGGAGGCAGGAGGCTGAAACAATCCTTGGAGTGATTTCAAGTGGGATTTGTGGCCCCTATTTCAAGTCAGTTACTGAGCTACCCAATCTCTTTGTGGCAAGAGAGCTGATGTTTGATGTTACATCAGCACTGCATCGGGCAGGTGGGGTGCTGTTAGCTACAGCAAGCCACAGCAAGCTCTGTAAATTACCTGTGTTTCTGGAAAGACTTAGGGAAAATGTAAATGCCACTGGTTTTTGGAAGCTGGCCAAGGATTTTGTAATTAGCATTCCAGTCTTTTGCATATGCTTATGAGATGAAGAGCCTTCTGTCTCCCCCATCCCTGCCCCCACCCTGCTGCTACAACCACCCAAATCACCTCTGAAAAGAAGAGTCTTGGAAAAAGAGTCCCTACATAATCGACATTTTCTCCTCTTTTTTTCTTAAATTTATGTTTTGCAGGACAAATGATACTGGCTTTCTTTCCTTCAAAGACCACTTGCCTGTCACTCAGATAGTTATCACTGATACCAACAGATCAAACTCAGAAGCTGCTTGGAGAATTGGTCCCTTGCGTTGCTATGGTGACCGTGAGTACTAAATGGAAAGAAGCTTTCTCTCTTCATTACATAAGCACAAGATGTTTTTATTCCCTTATCCCTTTTCCCTGCAGTGTCCCTCAGTCTTGAAAATTATTCACATGCCCATTGCTTTTCTCTATCCCATTCCAAAACAATGAATCACGCTTAAGGATTTTTTTCATTTGCAGGGCACTTCTGGAATGCGGTATCATTTTACACAGAAGCCTCTTACCTCCACTTTCCCACCTTCCATGCGGAGTTCAGTGCTGATATTTCCTTCTTTTTCAAAACCACGGCTTTATCGGGAGTTTTCCTAGAAAACCTTGGCATTAAAGACTTCATCCGACTTGAAATAAGCTGTAAGTGCCCTCATTTATGAATTTAATGTAATGCCAACAGAAGTTCATGTGTTATCTTCACCACTAACAACTGGTATATGTGGATACTATCAGATTAATAACTCTGGACATTTGTAAAAATAGCCATGATAATTTCTGGTTCCTTCTAATGCTCTTTGTTTCATTATTACCTATCGGTATTTAGTTGTTCTCTCTTCAAAATAGGGCATTCTTTGGGGCGCCTGGGTGGCTCAGTCGGTTAAGCGTCCTACTTCCACTCAGGTCACGGTCTCGGGATTCACCAAGTTCAAGCCCCACCCCTGGCTTTGTGCTGACAGCTCAGAGTCTGGAGCCTGCTTTGGATTCTGTGTCTCCCTCTCTCTCTACCCCTTGCCCACTCACACTCTGCCTCTCTCTCTCTCTCTCTCTCTCTCTCTCAAAAATAAATAAACATTAAAAATTTTTCAAAATAGGGTCGTCCTCAAATTTCCATAGGTACCTATTACAGTGTCCTTTATCTGTCCAGGGGTACTTCTTACCTTTGACTTTAACCTTCCACACCCCAAAACTTTTTCAATACAATTTCCATGGGAAGCTGAATGTGTTCTTATTGTGCATTCTATTCACATTTGGGGTCTACTTTTTTTTACTGTACTTTTGCTCTGAAAGTGATTTCCTGATTTATTTCCCACCATTAGGAGTGTGTGACTATCCAATCAGAATCCCCATTGTTTCTCTACCACTTGTACCTCCTAAATTTTACCCCAGGACGTGGCTCATTTTCTAACATCCCATCTCCTATATACAAGTTGTATTCATTAATGATCATAAAGATAAATGAAAACTAATAGAAATGCAAATGGCAAAATGTGCTAATATTGAACTCCTGTATGTTATCATGCCAATCAAAATTTCCAATACCAAAAAGAAAAGACAATGTAGTACATGAAAATTTTCTAATTTTAAAGTAAAAAGGGGGAAAACATCCCTGTGTATTGCTTTGTTCCGGTAATAGTCATATTCAAATGTCTGTTCATTTGACTTTATTTCTGCAAATTTGTGGATGACTTCATCAAAACTGGTTATCTTTACATGTGCATGTTCAAAACAGTATAATCAGATTTGTCCATCTATCTTCTCTTATACTGATCAAAGGATACTTTTACTAATTTTAAATGAAAAAAAATTTTTTTTCTCATCAAGCAACAGACATGTAAATTTTAGGAAAGGTTTTAAACATAAAGATAAGCTTCATAGAGGGGCACCTCTGTCGCTTAGTTGGCTGGGCGTCTGACTCTTGGTTTCGGCTTAGGTCATGATCTCATGGTTCGTGGTTTCCAGCCCCGCGTCGGGCTCAGCGCTGTAGGTGCGGAACCTACTTGGGATTCTCTCTCTCTCTCTCTCTCTCTCTCCCTCTCCCTCTGCCCTTTCCCCACTCTCACTCTCCCCCTTTCTCTGAAAATAAACTTAAAAAAATTAAGTTTGGTAGATATTCAAAAAATATTTTATTTACCATAAATTCCAGGAATTGCAATTCTTTCTACGTGTTTTCTTCAGAATCAATTCTAACAGCTTTTAGATATCTCTGCAATCATTAAAAAAATCCACTAAAAATTTTGCCTGGAAAATCCATCACAGATCACTATTCTGTTTGGTAAAATCTCATAGAGTTCCTAAAGGTTTGTTGTTGCTCAAGCTCTCCTGGGTGCAGTTTGTGTCCACCAAGGCCTGTGATAATGTGTATTTGTGTCTTCTAACAGTAGTTTTGAGTTAAACAATGATAGCACGATAATTATAAAAATGAGAAATGAGAAGCTGAATTCTTACTTTTAAAACTAAGCACATGTGTTTAAGTCTGCATGTTCAGGAGCCAAAGGTATATCTGGAGTTCTCTGCATTAACTTCCCTCTTGAATATAATATTTATTAAGTGGTAAGTAATAAAATGTGCTATTTGAAGCTTACATATACATTATTAAAAATTAATACTAACATCAGCATTTGTTAGAACTTGGACCAAGAAAAGGTTTTTTTTTGGAGGAGGAATTTTTTTTTTTTTTTTTTTTTTTTTTGCCTGAGATTGTTTAGAATTGCTGCTTTTGCTTGCTTTAGCTGGTTTTCCAATTTTCTATACTCAGTGACTGCCCCCCCACCCAACTTACTTCTTCTAAAAGAATGGACTGTTCCCATCATCTTGCTCTTGTTATGCCCATGACTGTAACTTGCACTTGTCATTAGATGCCTCATTTTTCTGTGTCTGAATTTATTTTAATGTTTATTTATTTTTGAGAGAGAGAGAGAGAGAGAGCACAAGCGGGGGAGGGGCAGAGAGAGAGGGAGACACAGAATCTGATGCAGACTCCAGGCTCTGAGCTGTCAGCACAAAGCCCCACATGGGGCTCAAACTCACGAACCGCAAGATCATAACCTGAGCTGAAGTTGGACATTTAACCGACTGAGCCACCCAGGCGCCCCTCATTTATCTGTGTCTAAATGGATGCTTTCTGTATTTGATTAAGGCAACTGACCCATATTCGAATAATGATCTGACTGCATGAAATACCCTTGAAAGTAATGTCTTAGCAACAGAAGCTTGGAAATTTGAGAGCTTTAGGAAAAGAGCACAAGCGCTAGCTGGAGGAGATGACTGAGGTGTTTGCACCAGTCCTTTCAAATCACCAAGCAGCTAAGTGTTTCTTTTGCAGCTATAGCACAATACGTACAAGAAAAGAGATCTTCTTAATTGGTAGTTTTAACCTCCTTTTACTCCAACAATTTAGACTATTAATGGGAGGAAGCTCTTGTGGCTTTAATGTGAAAGAAGATCTCTCATATCTAACTTGGCCAGGCTCTGAAAATGTGGAGTTGAGTGCCAACCATTGCATAATATGGATATAATAACCTCAATGTAAATTTAATAAAAATCAGACCCCGAGGCCTTTTGATTCATTAAAGCAGCAGCAAATGTCATGGCATATTATCACAAGGTAATGAGCAATGATTTAGTGTTAATTACATTTCAGTGTCCAATTTGTTTGTACTTTCTGGTACTGTATTTTGTCCTTTTGGTTGTATAGAAATGTTGAAATGCAGGTGGTATTAAATTTTGTGAAAATTTTAAAATCTATTGACATGATTGTTTGCTGTACACTTTTTCACCAGGTTGAAGAGCATATATGTTTTGGAAACAAGATTTTCTATAAAAATTTTAAAGTACAAGACTTCATGATTTTCAGAATATTTCATTTTATTTTATTGTTATTATTTAAAAGGAAAAAATTGGGGGCGCCTGGGTGGCTCTGTTGGTTAAGCATCTAACTTCAGCTCAGGTCATGATTTCACAGTCCGTGAGTTCAAGCCCCGCGTTGGGCTCTGTGCTGACAGCTCAGAGCCTGGAGCCTGTTTCGGATTCTGTGTGTGTGTCTCTCTCTCTGTCCCTCCCCCGTTCATGCTCTGTCTCTCTCACTCTTAAAAATGAATAAATGTTAAAAAAAATTTTTAAATGAAAAAAATTGAAAGGAATCTTGCATTTCTTATTAATAGCTACACGCATCCTATACCTTTTCTGCAGATAGAATGTTCACCCTAAGGGGTTCATGACAAGATACTTCTACAGATCAGCTACTTATAAAGGAAATGGTCTTTAAACACATGAAGTGGCTCAGAATAGATTTCTCTTCCATCCCCAAGGAGTGTTCCTCTATAACTATCTGAACAGAAGCTTCCAAAGTTGATAAATCCATGTTGTTCGACAGGGAACAAGAAATGTCTGTGAAATTTTCAATCCATTTCTTTCTGGGGCACTTCCAGCTAACACCTGGGAATTTTGTAGTGTTGACATTAGTCCGTATTCTAAAAGAAGCAAGACATTTTACAATGTCCTCAAGTCTTATTAGTGCATCTATTTCAAATGAGACTAAGAAAAAAAAAATCAGCTGTTTTGGCCATTATCTCACAATGGCTGTGCCCGTGGAAATCAATATTTTGGAGTAGGTGAGGAAGAGCAGAAATGGCTGTTGAGAGTCGAGGAGGCCATATTGCTTGGAACCCCATGTGGATTCAAACTGCCATTACTCTGTTTAATTGTGAGCATGTCTGTCACCCCTTTAGGGGTTACTTGTGCAAAATGGGGTTTATGACACCCATATGCGAATCAGACATATTTGGCTGCTATTAAAAGAAAACTCAGGGGCGCCTGGGTGGTTCAGTTGGTTAAGCATCAGACTCTTGATCTCAGCTCGGGTCATGATCTCACGGTTTGTGAGTTCAAGTCCCATGCCAGGCTCTGTGTTGAAGGTGCAGAGCCTGCTTGGGATTCTGTTTCTCCCTCTCTCTGCACCTCCCCCATTCATGTTCTCTCTCTCAAAATAAATAAATAAACTTAAAAAAAAAAGAAAAAGAAAAAAGAAAACTTGATCTGAACTGGCAGATACAAGGATGGGAATTCCCTGGTACTGAAACATGCGACTAAGTCCAGAATTGGTGGGGCACTATATTTCTGGTTGGATTCATCAGTTTAATAATGCTATCTGCGGTTTAATTTATTTCTCTTCTTGCACTGACTTGTGAATATCTCCCTCAGTCTAAAGCTACTGCACCCTCACAGGAGGGCTACGTTTCAACTGGTGGGAAATCACTTCTTTGCCAGCTATCCACACAATCCTGCTGATAGGCAACTCACTTGACCCCCTATGACCAATGCCTCTGGCCATGAAAGTAAAGATTGCTGAGTGGTTTTTCTAGGGCCCACCTTTACACCTGGAAGGGGGACTAGCTTTCCCTAAAGACTATAAAGGAGGAAAAATAATTTCCTTCTTAACTTTTCAGTTCTTGGTTGAGACCCCTGTAATAAAAGAGTGACAAGAGAAAATAAATGAAAGTTTATTGACAAGCACACATCGTGTGTTCATGGGAGTTGTATAGAGAAAAATGAGTAAATCAAAGCGGTAGCTTAGAACTGCAGCTTACTGCGGTGCCTGAGGGGCTCAGTCATTTAAGCTTCCAACTCTTGATTTCAGTTCAAGTCATGATCTTGCAGTTTCATGAGTTCAAGCCCTGCATTTGGCTCTACACTAGCAGTGCAGAGTTGCTTGGGATTCTCTCTCCCTCTCTCTCTGTCCCTGCCCCCACTTGCACCGTCTCTGTCTCTCTCATATAAATAAATAAAATCAAAAAATTATAGAAAAAAAGAACTACCTTATTATATAGCATGTTCAACAGGGAATAATAAATTTATGGAGAGATAATCAGACAAAAGAAGGCAGTTTTAGGTTTCGAACAGCAGAGATTAAGACTAGTTAGTAAAGTTTGTTATGCAGAGATGTTTGGTAGGCTGATAGAGTCTACAGTTGTCTCCAAGCAATTAACTTTTCTCCTGGTAGAGAGGAAAGGAAGGACATCTTTGTCAATTTATGACCTGCCTTACGTACACAGGAGGAGAGCAAGGAGTTTTTCCTTGTCTCTGCTTCTTCTCAGTTGCCTTCACTCAAAATCAACCTGATTTTAAAGTAGCATATTTTGGGGTGGCGTATTCTGCTGGCCTTCAAGCCCATGGAAAAAGTGAGTGAGATATACATATTTCATATATGTTATCTGTATGGAAATATATCTATCTATCTATCTATATATAATATATGTGTGTGTGTATATATATATATATGGAGATATATATGTGATATATGTGGATAAAATATGTATACATGACATACATCCATATAGATATGTAATATATATGTGTGTGTGTGTGTGTGTGTGTGTATATATATATATATATGTATGCATATCAGGGGGGAAGAGAGAAAGAGACTTGAGTTGTGATGTTTAGTGGTATCATATCAAGAATATTACCAAAGAGATTACCAAATAGGATGAGAATTTGAAGATGGAATCCTCAGATCTTCAGAGAATGGTAAAATTAATATTAATAGTAATTAGATTTATACATTTATATGATATAATATAATATAATATAATATAATATAATATAATCAGACTAAATTATTGAGTGTCTTCTCTGAATAGACACTGTACTAAAAATTTTACATTTATTACTTATTTTGCTCTCAAACACTCCTGTTGATGATCAAGATACTGCGCTATGATTTTCATTGTTCAACTCTTACTCCAATATGCAGATGAGGAAGGTGACCCTGGTTAGTAACCCGAGTCACACTGCTGCTAAGAGTCAGAATCCAGAGTCAATGTACCTCTCTGTTCCTTATTCTGCTTTGCAACACTTCCTCAATGCCCAAGAATGTTAAGACTCCAGAGAAAATAGAATTTTCTTTGTGATTTGAGACAGAAGACATTCAGGAATTCCTTGAAATTTTATGCAAAGGGTATGTGGTGTTTTCCTAGTGTTTCCATCAGATCATGTCTCCAAAAATGTTTAATGATATTTCATCTAGTTCATGTTTTTCATTTTATCAATGTATGCGTGGAAGGTCAGAGAAGTGACTTCTTCTTTGTCCATAAATGGTCCCTGGGATCTCTCTCATGCCCCACATGGGGTGGGAGCTGAGTACACCAACATGGGGTTCAAGGAAGGAAGAACTTTATACAGGAGACTCTCCTTAAAAGTTTTCTTCTCATCTTCTAGAAATACTAGGTAGATACTCTCTTGCACTTATGCACTTTCCTCCACTTAACATGTCCCTTCTTTGATTCTCTCTCTCTTCCTCTCTGTCTCTCTCTGCCCCTCCCCCACTCATGCATGAACTCTTTCTCTCTCTCAAAATAAATAAATAAAAATTAAAATAAAAAGAAAGTACTTTGTGAGCTCATTGGATTTCATTCATCTGTACATTCTCAAGGCCTAGCACAAGGCCTGACTTAGTAAAAACTCATTGAATGCTGAGTGCTACTTTGGCTTTGTCTTCAACCAAAAGGTGAGCAAATGATGAGGGAAGATATTGGTGAGACAGGAAGGAGAAGGGAAGTCCAGGGGGTAAATTCATGCAGGAGATAAGGCTGACACAGGGCTTCTGATTTTCCCGTCTAGGACCATCGGGTGACGTCCATCCTTCCAGCAAATAAGAGCAGGCTTACGTTTGCTTCTGGTGCCCTCCTCAGAGTCACTAGTCAGTGTTGGAAGTATCACTCATTTACTTAGATTATTCTTGTTCAGATGTATCCAGGCACTTATGTTATATATTCTAGGTTTTGACCCCTCCTCCCCCCACTGAATAGGTTTGGAAGACAAATATATATTTTTTTTCCATAGGAAGAGTAGGTTAAAAAATGAACTCCAGGGACGCATCATCTGGATTTAATTCTTGACTCTGCCCCATCTGGGTTAGGACAACTTGTCAGCTCAGTTCCCTCGGGGGTAATATGTTACCTGTCTCATAAGACTAGAGTGAGGCTTAAAATATTAAGGAGTTCATTCATGGAAAATGCTTAGCAGAGTGTCTGGCTCATGGTAAGCACTCAATAAACAATTAGCTGTGATTATCGCATTACTGATCCCCCCCCACCCCGACCCCAGTTCTAGGGGGAATGGGTGAACAAAGTAGGTCCTAAATACTGACCTAAATAAAATTAAATAATAATAATTTTTAAAAATTCCAAGGAAGTTAATACCTGGGTATAAACCAAAAAAAAAAAAAAAAAAGATAAAAAGAAACTTACAAAACTGCATTGAATATATATGGTGTAACATTTTAATGAATGAACCTTTAGTTGGATGAGAGCTCCCTATATAAAAGCCCTGGTGGTAGGTGTCCAATAAACCAAGTGTTCATCTACAGTTTGTGGACTAGTTGGGGAGACAGACCATAAACAGATCATTATACAACAGAAGGACAAATGTTGGAGCAGGGATAAGCCCAGACAGGAAGCCTAACAAGGAAGGGGGGGGTCACGGGGTGACGGCAGACACAGCAGTAGAACAAGAGCTCTGCAAAGATGTGCTGTCCACGTAGAACTGAATATCCACAAGACCAGCTTTGCAGGAAGGCTTTTAGAAAAATCTTTAACATTTTTCCTCTCCAATTCTCACCAATCTTTACCTGTTTTCTGTAAAGAGAAATAAATTGAGGACCCAGTTATCTCTCAGTTAGTGTTTATTTGATCTCAAGATATACAGGGCTGTGAGGTAGTATCTGCGGCCTGAATAAGAAACAGGAAATGGCTCAAAAGGCCAACTTCACTCTTACTTAATCTTTTAATTGCTGAACCCAATTTGTTCTCTTCAATTCTGTCTACTTTAAGGCATGGGTTTATGAGCCGAGGCATTTAGCTGAGTTGTTGAGCCACGCCACTGCTATAATAGCCATAGCTATCACTTTGAGTATGTCTCGTGTGCCATGCGAGGTCCTATGAACTTCGTCAAGGTTAATTCGTAAACAACCTGACAATGAGGTACTGTTTTTATTCCCATTTTTCAAATGGGAAAATTGAGGTGTGACAAGATCGAAAACGTGCCTTAAGTCATGGTGGTTCCAGAGTCCATGCTGTCAAATCCCATTTTAAGTCCTCTACCTTACTGCCTCCCCTTTAGGTCAAGGTCCACACTGACCAGAATGCAAAACAGTTCAATCCTCGGTTACTTGCAAATTCTACCTACTGGGGGTTTCTTATAATGAGGCTCATTCTCTGGGTTTAAAGGCTGAGGAGAAGTAGTCTGGGATGGTTATTGGACCTTTGGGATTACCTGATTACTCAGATCTGGAAGTTGATGACTTTGTCAAATATATACCCATGTCCTGCTTTAGGTGTAACGTAGAAGAGGCCAACCAAGGTGCTGAGAAGGAAGGAAAGGTCCTGCCTAGGAAGGCTTCAGTGACTTAAAGGGGACAGTCTTCTTATTGACATCAATTTATAATTTGCCTCTCCACATCCTTCAAATTTAGAAAATTCTTATGTAGTAGTGGAAAATATGAAAAGACCTACTCACTAGAGAAAAATGGAGAAGAATTCTACTTTTGGAGTCAGCTTCTTTGTACTGTGTTGTACTTCTCTGAACTTCAGTTTTCTCATTCGTAAAATGGGAATAAAAATGATGCCTTTCTCACAGGGATTCCTTTGAAAGATTCAAATGACAGAATCTTTGGGTAGTGCTTAGCATGGCACTCAGCAGACTTCATTGTATCTGTTGTACTCCTGCTACTTCTCTTTTTTTCTCTCTTGCTCAATGGCTATGTGGCCAAACCACAACCATCATCCCCACCATCATCATCATTATCATAGGTGTTATTACCCCTGACTGACTGACCCCTGGCATGTGTGAGATGCAGAACTTTATCAAAGGGCAGAAAGGGTCATGGGAGGTGGATGGGGGCCTGTGTTTGATCCCAGGCACCACTGCTTGCAGTGACACATCCTTGAAAAAAGTATTCAAACTTTCTGAGTCTCCTTAAAAAAAAGTCATAAGATTAGCCTAAATGATTTTAATCACATGTATGAATGAAATAACATAGAGAACACTAGACCTCCAAGGGTGTCAACCTTCTCCCAGCGGGAATGTAGCGGGCTCACGAATCCAGTATCTACAGATATCCATGAAGGGCATAGTTGAAGCCAAAATAGACCCAGAAAACCCAAAGCCTTGGTGCCAATGAATGTTTATCAGATTGGCATTTCTGTCGCTAGCCCCTGTCCTATTGGCTGAATTCTCACAGTGAGTACCAACTGGGCCAAAGAAAGAGCTTGGGACTTAGTATTTGGAAGTTTTTACTATTAACACTAAGTTCGATGTCATAGAGATTTCAGCTGGAGGCCTCTTCACCTCATACTGACGCACAGTCATTTATACCATTCATTCAGGTTGTGTGCCGTCCATTCACTGACGACTCCCCTCAACTTTCTACCTATTTCTCTTGTTGGTTTCAGCTCCGTCTGAGATCACTTTTGCCATTGATGTTGGGAATGGCCCTGTAGAGCTCATAGTTCACTCTCCTTCTCTTCTGAATGACAACCAATGGCATTACGTCCGGGCTGAAAGGAACCTCAAGGAGACTTCACTCCAGGTGGACAGCCTCCCAAGGATGACCAGGGAGACTTCAGAGGAGGGCCACTTCCGGTTGCAGCTGAACAGCCAGCTCTTTGTAGGTAAGAGACATTTTGAGGCCCCTCTGTGCTAAAACCCTCCAAGATCTCTGCATGACCAGGCGCAAGGAAAATTACGATTTCACTTCAGACCTAAGGAATGATTAGAATATATCCTAAAGCACTCGTAATTGTAAATTTGATTTTATAAATCCTCCTTTTCTAGCTTCATGAGCCACAGAAATAAGCGATTATGCCACCCCTTAGCAAATTTTGAGGTGGTCTCAGACTCTTTGTATCTTTCTTCCTTGTGCATGTTATCTTCAGGTGTCTGAGGAATCCTATTGTTTTTCATTCTTATGGTCAAAATCTACTCAGAGAAAAATAATATATCAGCTATTTACACTTCAGTAGATGTCTCTATGTCTGTGAGCCACCCTTCACCCTTCCTAGTGATACATGACTCCTGATTACTGTTCATAATTATGCAGTGAAACATGTTACAGCATCTCAGAGGGATGTGTCATCAGTCTTAGGTGGGGGAAGGGACTATTGTTTACCATGGGCTTCTTTGATACTCCCTGAAACAACATCATGAAGGTGGTTGCCTTACACTTGCACAGGAAAACAGGCCTGGTTCCCGAGCTGACATCTCACCACTGGTCAGTCCCTCCTGAGACTCACAATCAGCCTCTAGACAGGTTGTTCATCCAAACTGATCGCCACTGCTGACATCAAGGACTGGAAAGCCTCAAATGTCACTTATTGAGTCCACTCATTCATTCATTCCCTCATTCATTCCATAAATAGTCACTGAGCACTGAAAACAGGTCAGGTACCTTGTTAGATGATGGGAATTGAAAAATAAATTGTGGGATGACATTACTTTGCAAAGAGCTATGTGTGTGTGCCTCTGTGTATGTGTAAGAAAGAGAGAGACCGAGAGACAAAGACAGGAAGAGAATTTAGCCACATGAATCCAGGTAGGAAATGTCAGCCTCTTTGCTATAATTTAGAAATGACTTTTTGAAAGTAGGTGGAACAGGGCTTGTGAAGCTTTAAAGTACAAAATGTAGCTGTAAATATTAGGGTTATTGTAATATTATCAAAGCTAAGAAGCCGCTCTTGTATAAAACTTGAAGTTCAGATGCTTAGAACACTGATATAAATAAGTCCCAAAATGTGCTAGTCAACCCAGATTTAATTTTCTTTCCTTATTCATTTTTTAGCCAACAGTCACACTACATAGCTTTACTACTAGTAATGAAATGTCATCAGCAATCAATGGGTATTTCTTACCTCTTTCCTTACATTGGGTTTTTGCAACTTTTAACTCTGACAAAAGCAGTCGCTAAAAGCACACCAGCTAAAAGAAAAAAAAGTAACAAAATATGTCATATTTTTTCTTCTCAAGAAGAATCATATTTCTTTCTTCATCTGTCATGTTTTACTACTCTAGCAGAAGCTATGATATAAGTGATTAAAAGCATTTTTATGATTATAAGGCATTTACGTAATTAATAACCTACATGAGTGATATGCTTTACTCTTAAAATATTTTTGAAAATTTATATTGCTGCTTTAATTCTATTTAAACATCACATTTCATTTCTCTGAAGAAGTTTGCTAGTCATCAAGATTTAATGTCTTTTTTGGTGAAATCAATTCAAGTAGTTTGTAATTTTCATAAATTATATTCCATGCCAAAGTTTAATTTATCTTCAGGCAGTATTTATGAATCTTTCTGGAGGAAAGGTGTATATAAAGATGGAACAATATTTTTTATCCTTTCATGCAAATTTCATGTCATTATGAAATTATCATATGACCTGCATATGTGATAAACTTTGTGCAAGTCAAAAAGGGAAAAGACGCAGCTGTGTTTCCTGGCAGGTGTTTATCTCAAGACGTTTCAGTTGAATTGATCACAAGGGCAGGGAGTTGTAGGAGCATGTCGATGGCTCTGGAGGACATTCCTTGCTCGAGCTGAAGCCAAGGTCAGCTGTGGTGAGAGCGCCTGTTTCTGTTATGTTTCTCTCCAATAAGTTCCATCTCAGATGTTACTCTGCTTTATTGAATTTGTCTTAATGTACTTGAAGAAGAAAAAAAAAATGCACACTGTTGGAGGTCACTTTAGTCTGTTGGTTTGAATTCTGTTGTTTAGTATACAGCAGTGTGCCCATTTAGAAATGTGTCCGATGGCCAAAAATGCTGAAGTCCCAGTGTTTCTATTTTGTGTAATTCAGTGGTTCAAAAACAAAAACAAAACCCCCCTGCTTAGCTCTAGCCATCAAAATGAAGAGTTGCATTCCCTATCATTCAGAAACCTAGAGACACCAGATATTTATATTTGCTAGGCAGAAAAAAGACATCATTGGTGGGTACTTCTTCATAGGGATAGATTGAAGGTAGCCGTACTTAAGTATTCATTTGGACATGGCTGTCTGCATACCTTTGGCCATGAAAGGATCTTTCAATCAAAACAGAGCATCAGTCAGCATTGTAATCCCTGGTATTGAGCTGTGCTCCCGAGTGCTTACTGAGTACCAGAAACAGCTTGAATTTTATAGAATAGGATGTACCTCTTTGCACTGCCCCTGTCATTGGAATGGGACAACTTAAAGTGCTCATACATGAGTCAATGCATGCTCAATTCCTGGAATCAGTAATTTTATCTTCAGACTTTTATCACCATGATGGTTAAGGACACTGGCAGTCATGTCATCCGACCAGTCACATTTTTTGTGACAGAGCAGGAGAAACTTCATAGCACATGGATTCTGAAATGTATGCTGTGAGCATGTCATTGTCACATCGTGGAAACTCCCGGAGGTTTCACCCCTCTGCTTGCTGTTCTCTACGAATGTGCCAGTCAGTGTGCAGATGACACAAGAGGACTCCAAGAACTAGTACCTGCTGTGGAAAGTCAAATGGAGACATATGGGTGTGTACCCCAGGTCAATTGCCAATAGGCCACAGGACCTGGGTAGAAAAACACTAGCCTTGTTACGCCCGTTTGTCTTTATCTCCAGAATGGAAACAAAGGATCTGGTAACTGATCCCTCAGGATTCGAGGATATGTGATTTCCATTATTTATATTAAGAATGTAATCATCCTTATCCTCATTCTCCCCAAATCGGATATTGTGTCTTTCCAAATTTGCTGCAATTATAGAATAGACATTTCGTAAAGATATGGGCCTGTGAGGCTCATTTTCATGTGATTTTACTGCTTTTTTTTTTTTTTTTTTTGTCTTTCATGGACTTTTGTTTTGGAGTTGTTTGTTGTTGTTGTTGTTTTTAATATGAAATTTATTGTCAAATTGGTTTCCATACAACACCCAGTGCTCATCCCAACTGGTGCCCTCCTCAATGCCCATCACCCACTTTCCCCTCCCTCCCACCCCCATCAACCCTAAGTTTATTCTCAGTTTTTAAGAGTCTCTTATGGTTTGCCTCCCTCCTTCTCTAACCTTTTTTCCCTTCCCCTCCCCCAGGTCTTCTGTTATGTTCTCAGGATCCACATAAGAGTGAAAATATATGGTAACTGTCTTTCTCTGTATGACTTATTTCACTTAGCATAACACTCTCCAGTTCCATCCACGTTGCTACAAAACGCCATGTTTCATTCTTTCTCAATACCAGGTAGTATTCCATTGTGTATGTAAACCACAATTTCTTTATCTATTCATCAGTTGATGGACATTTAGGTTCTTTCCATAATTTGGCTATTGTTCAAAGTGCTGCTATAAACATTGGGGTATAAGTTCCCCTATGCATCAGCACTCCTGTATCCCTTGGGTAAATTCCTAGTAGTGCTATTGCTGGGTCATAGGGTAGATCTATTTTTAAGTTTTGAGGAACCTCCACAGTGTTTTCCAGAGCAGCTGCACCAGTTTTCATTCCCACCAACAGTGCAAGAGAGTTCCCGTTTCTCCACATCCTCTCCAGCATCTACAGTCTCCTGATTTGTTCATTTTGGCGACTCTGACTGGCGTGAGGTGATATCTGAGTGTGGTTTTGATTTGTATTTCCCTGATGAGGAGCGACATTGAGCATCATTTCATGTGCCTGTTGGCCATCCAGATGTCTTCTTTAGAGAATTGTCTATTCATGTTTTCTGCCCATTTCTTCACTGGATTATTTGTTTTTTGGGTGTGGAGTTTGGTGAGTTCTTTATAGATTTTGGATACTAGCCCTTTGTCTGATATGCCATTTGCAAATATCTTTTCCCATTCCGTCGGTTGCCTTTTAGTTTTTGTTGATTGCTCCCTTTCATGGACTTTTGTTTTGGAGTTGTTTGTTGTTGTTGTTGTTGTTTTGCACTCAGTTGTGTATGTATGTCAAAGGAAACTGCAGTTCCCAATTTCTAGCTCCTTGGGGAAAATACTAGACTGTGAAAGAAAACAAAATGATTCTTGATACATCATAAAGTCTAAAATGATCCCTAAAACTTCTGTTCCTACCTCGATGCTGGTGGGGAACTGTTTCATCCTATTTTCAGGTGAAGCATGACTGACTTGGAGGGGTCAGTGGTGAAGCCAGTCAGGAAGGAGAACAGTAACACTCAGCTCTGGCACCATGTAAGTGGGTTCTCTGTGGCAAAATGCAAGCACACACACACACACGAGCTGCCAGAGTATATGAGAAGTCACTTACGTTTATCCTCGTGAGTGCCTCAAGGGGATGGCTTTCCTGATGCAGGCCAGTAGAGTTTTCTATTTAAGAGGATATAATGTGTTGCAAAGCACAGGAGGAGGTAGATATCCCTTTCACATTAAAAAGTCACTGAAAAATTACTTTTTAGCCTACTTATTATATAAGCCACTGTGCCTGGAGGATCTTACTTACCATTACGTCTGTCATTAAAAGAAATCATTGTCTTCTCAACGTCCTATACATTTCTGATTATAACATCTAATGTACCAAACAAGTTTAGTTTCTCAAAGGTAAGGAGTCCATCAGGACTCTATGCTTTGCTTCGTTGCTACATATGAAGTACCTAGAGGAACAGCCAGTACACACAAAACAGTGATGAACTACCAGGTTCCTCATGCATTTTCCTTCCCCAATACCCCTGCTCCACAAAATCACACTCTTATAGCTTGAAAGTGTTTTGAAAGAACATTGGCTCTGTTTTTATATTCAGAGGAGTGGATGGTTAAATGACCCCTTCTGCAGAATTTTGTCTCTTCTTTAAGGTGTTCACAGTTGAATCCATTTAACCTATACCAATAGCCCATTTTAGTGTTTTTTACCGCCCCCCCCCCCCCCCGCCAAGGGTCCAGACACTTACTTGAAATGTTTACCTACAACCTCTTCTGTTTTAACTGAAACTGATTTCATCATATGCTGGTACAGACCATTGGGTTGACAATGGCCAGTAAAGTGTTTTCTTATTTGGTTTGATTGATTGATTGATTGATTGCCTTCGGTAAAATGTTATCACAAGTCTTGTCTTTTTTAAAGGAGGGTACAGTGTGGCAAACGGCATCATTTTCTCATGCAACCCAGGGAGAGAAGCCCGGAGGTTAAGACTACACAAAAACCCAATGCTAGAAGCATTCCTCTAGCAATGCCATCATCAAAGTTTATGACTAAAGAAAAAATTAGGGCAGTGTCATTTCTGTAGCGCTGGGGTGATAATCATAAAAAGAAAGTAAATCCAGATCTTTCTGGAAAATAAAGTCAGTACTCCCGGACATTCAAGGGCCCAGTCTGAGGGACAGAGGGAGGTGAGAAGTTGTTTGTGCCTTTCCCTAAGCCAAGACGCCATTGAGTTAGCAATCAGAGAAAGTCCAGGTTGGAACAAAGCAGACCCAACAAGGCATGTGGATACTGGGACCCCACCTACCACCTAGTGATCCTGTTTTGGTTTCTCCAAGGCTTTGGTGACAAAGCTGAGGATTCAAGGAAGGAGGTGAGAAGCCCTGAACAGAGTGATAGAGGGGAAGAAATGTAACCACAATCTTCAGCAAAGTGTTACACTCAGTTCTCATGTTGTTACCAAGTTCCTTCTGATCCGGGGAGGAAGGGATTTGGCTTCAAAACCACTTGTGTAGGGGAAGGTGGTTTTGCAGAAGAGATGAGAAGGGCCACATTTGGATTCAGTTTTCTCCTCCATCAACCATGTGTCAGGCTACATGGTGAGGGTCATCTCAGGACCTATTTATGGTGCAGAGAGAGGCTTAGGAACTTGTGGTAGACCCAGGAATGTGCTGCTAAAGTCCCCTTTCAAGGATTACTTGTTGCCTGTCACAGGAATGCTGTTGGCACACATTTTTCTCGTGTCTGCCCCTTCAGGCACTGCCTCGGTTGCAGAGAAACACCAGGGCAAAGCCACATCCTTGGCAAGGAAGCCCACATGCAACGACCATTTGAGTCCAGGGTATAAAGGTTTGGCCATTTTGACCCAAGGGGGCACATCTCTGATGGGCTTTTCTAGCTCTAGTGTTCTCTGTGGGCTGCTCTAGTCTAATGTCAGGCCTGCACTGCCACTCTCGCCCTCTCTGCCCACCCCTGATTTCCTCCCCTCCCATCCACAGGTGTGGTTCCCAAGGGCATCTTTAACATACCACTCTCCCCTTTATATCCATCCATAGCCTGCTTGCTGGAAAGCCCAACCTGAGCCAGAATCATAGAGATTTCTTGCACAAGACACACAACCACACACAACCACACACACACACTTTTTTTTTAATCATAGTAATCTTCTTAAGCAAAATGTATTCCTCATGTCTCCTCAAAATTAACCATAATATAATGCCTTCTTCCCCTTTCTTCTCTGAAACACTCTTTAAAGCTGATGGAATCCTTGGAGTCAAGTTTGCATTGTGTTCATTCATACCTTTTTTTTAAATTTTTTAAATGTTTATTTCTGAAAGACAGAGACAAAGTGTAAGCAGGGGAGGGGCAGAGAGAGCAGGAGACACAGAACTGAAAGCAAGCTCTAGGCTGTCAGCACAGAGCCCCACACGGGGCTTGAACTCCCAAACTGTGAGATCATGACCTGAGCCGAAGTCAGATGCTTAACCAACTGAGCCACCCAGACACCACAGCTACTAGCTTTATTTTAAGTCAGTTACCTTTACAGAGCCTCAGTTATTCCATCTGCCACCGGGCTTTATAATCAATACTCCACAAATCAATTCCAAAGATTAAATTTTTCTCCTACTTGGAATTCTCTATCAAGGTTTATTAATTGGGAGTTGCAAGCAAAATCATTTTAAATGGGAAATTATTTGTGGCCCCACCCCAGTGGGATAATGAGGCACTGCTTGGCCTGGAAATTTATGAGGTTTGACATTTAAAGGACACATTCAATTAGTGTAAAAGCTCCCAGGGGAGGGATCTTGCCCCACACTGGGTTTTATCCTTCCTTTGCACAAATCAGCAAAAGTGTCCCCACATGGTAGTGTATCTGATATGTGAATGCCCCAAAAGCTGGGGTAGGGCCTTTGTAAAAGGGAAAGTTACAACTGCCGTTGTCTTAGCAACCAGCTTTCAAAGGTAAAGGAATTTTCAAAACCCGGCTTTCAAATTGTTACATGGTATCCACAAGCTTGCTCTGAGGGGTTTTCACTGGATTCACATGGCGGTTGCTATTGTTTTCCCTGTGCTCTGGTGGGCAAAGATGGGCTCATTTATCAGATCAGAGAATGTGCCCAGACAAGTCCCTCCATTTGTGATTCAATGATACTGTAAGTTTCATGAAATAAATTGAAAGCCGACCACATCCGACACCCATTTGTGGAGACATCTGAGCCGGCATGACCTTCAGAGACTGTCCTTCTCTGAGCCCCTGTTGCCAGTGAGGCAGCAGCAAAAAGCCAACCCAGTTTTGTTTTATTTTGTTTTGTTTTCAATTGAAGTAATTTTCAGTTTTTGTTTTAATTGAAGTAGTATTTTAAGGCAAGTTTATTTTTTATTCTGTCACGTATCAGCCTTATCCCCTCTTCCTTCCTTGTCCAAAACACCTGAAGGACTAATACATTCTTCTTCTTTTTCTTTTTTTTAATGTTTATTTATTTTTATAGAGAGAGAGAGAGACAGAATATGAGCTGGGGAGAGGTAGAGTGAGAGGCAGATACAGTATCCAAAGCGGGCTGCAGGCTCTGAGCTGTCAGCACAGAGCCCTACACGGGGCTTGAACCCATGAGCTATGAGATCATGACCTGAGCCAAAGTCGGACACTTAACCAACTGAGCCACCCAGGTGCCTGAGGACCAAGACATTCTTTATAGCAGGTTATGCACCATTTTTGCTGGATTGGGGAGAAAATGCTCACTGCAAGATGTCTGATGCCCCATTCCATCTGCCACTGTGTCCTTACTCTTTTCTCTCACTATTTCTTTTTCTTTTGGTCACAATTCATTATTATTTTTTATTTATTTATTTTTTTTCTGAATGTACATTCTGCTCTCAGCCCTGGGCTGGACAACAGGAGCATGAAAATAAGATTCATTTGCTATTTAAGAAGTACGGGCTTTAGGGGCACCTGGGTCCCTCAGTTGGATGGGCATCCGACTTTGGCTTAGGTCATGATCTTGCTATTCGTGAGTTTGAGCCCCATGTTGGGCTGTGCGCTGACAGCTCAGAGCCTGGATCCTGCTTCAGATTCTGTGTATTCCCTCCTCTCTCTCTTTCTGACCCCCTCCCACTCATACTCTGTCTCTCTCTCTCTCTCTCTCTCAAGAATAAATAAGCATATAAATAAATAAATAAATAAATAAATAAATAAATAAATAAATTTTTTAATAAAAGTACAGGCTTTGAATGGGGAGCAGAGGTTCCCATTAGGGAACCATTAAGGTTCCCATAGGGTGCAGTATAGGGTTGATATTCAAGGGTGAGGGCAGGGGCGGGTGGTGAGCAGAGCTAAGGGGGTGTGGCTCTCAAGTCTGATCTGGAGGCAGCTTCCAGACTGTATCCCTCATACATGTGTGTGCTGACTCCCTGCCTCTCTCTTCCTTACACTGGGGAATGAGGTTAGTAGGAGTCTTCATACAGTCTCTAAAGGAATCGGTGCTTAGAAGGCAGCCTGGGAATCGTGTGCACAACTCGGTGTGCAGGGAACACTTCTCTCAGATTGGCCAGTCACTTGCTTATTCAGGTTTCCAGGAGTACGACTGGAGCCCAAATGTCCAAAACCTCAAAGCAGGCAGTGCTTTCCTGTCCTGTTGTTTATTTGGGTACCCGTGAGTGGCCTCTTCCTAGGGGAGCCTCAGGACAGCACATTCCCCGCTGCCATCTGCATTGCACCAGAGCCCTACTTTGAGCCCTGAAGCATCTTAAAGTATCTTAAAGCAATGGGGTCCAGTGCCATTCTGCTTCCCATTCCACTTGCCATCCCCCAAAACCTTTGTCCTCAGAGACCCTCCCTTCCCTGCCTTTCATCTTCATATCCCTCCCTGGGGAAATTAAGTTATCAAACAGGTGGGAGTTGACACTACTGGTAGGGTGAAGTTGTTGCCCTGAAGGCCAGATTTGGCTGTCTACTCACTGGGTGCTCACCTACACAATCCTGAGTAAGAAAAAGCTCTTGCCCTAGAGGAGCCCCTTTCTAGAAGTTATAGTGCAGGCCAATGGATGGATTATATTTATGTGTGTTTCCATTTCTTTTTACAATACCGCCAATATTCTGGGGTCCCTGACATCCATAGCTTTTCCTTCCCTCCAGAGCAAGCTGCATAATGGTTTTGGTCTGGTTCCATCACTTTTTGCCTCTGGGTCTATTCACCCTCTTTTTCTTTGCTACCTTCTTTTCAGCAAAGCTACCTTGTTTCCTTCCTTTTATTCCTGAAGGCCATTTAGCCTCTCTGGATACCTGCATTCCAAGAGGGAAATGTGGATGATATACATCCAGCTTGCCTCATGTTTACAAAGACTAAAAGCTCCCTATATTTATATTATTATTATTATTATTATTATTATTATTATTCTACTTACTATACATTGGGGGATGAAGACTTGTCCATCACAGTTTTTAAGTTCTCATAATAAGAACAACATTTTAACTGATGCTTGTAATATGTGTTAAAATATAATCTTCAAGGGGCACCAGAGTGACTCCATCAGTTAAGCATCTGACCTTTGATTTCAGCTCAGGTCATGATCTCAGGAACCTTGGGTTTCTCTCTTTCTCTGCCCCTCTTCCATTCACGTTCTCTCTCTCTCTTTCTCTTGCTCTGTATCAAAATAAATAATCATTAAATATATACAAATAGTCTTCAAATATATAAAATCATGAGTCATGGGCAAATAGAAAATAAACTTGTGTCAGAGACTTTATTTAACTCATTTGTTAGCGAGGAAGCCAGTAAGATGTGATGGCTGGTTCAGAGAGCATCTGAAAATCTAGGATATGTATAGGCAATTTAACAACAACAAAAAAAGTTAGGATAAGGTTTTGGTGTTAAATATACAAGTGTTGCTCAAATCAGGCCATCTTTGGAGTTATCTGTTCTACTGGAAAGAAATTATTTGCATCTCTACTAGATAAACATCATCCATGTTTTTTGCTTAATTTCCAAGTTACAGCTAATTTTTTTTTTTTTTCTGGCAAAAGAACACACACGTTTGATGGTACGTCCCTAGTCACACTGCAGCCATCACTTCCCCAAAGAAAGCTTGGGATAAGAAAAAGACCCAGAGTGATTACTGCACAAATGCATCAAAATGTCATGACAGCGTTAATAGATTGGACTTGAGAACTGGTTGGCCCTGACCTGCCATTGCTACTCTCGTATTTAGTGAATTTCAGGCTTTTTTTTAATATTTTAGGATCTCCTGGTATCACTCATAAAATTGCTCTGGGTCAGGTGAAAGATTGGGGAAAATTCTGAAAGCTCATAATTATAGAGCTTTTTCTTTATCTGCTGATTTCTTTAAATGGGTGTGTGCTTTAGCTCCTGGGACCGTATTTGTTCTCAGTAAGGCCATCCTGGAGAAAACTAGCCAGTGACTGCCAGGGGCCCTAGCATACAGAAAATCCAGACATTGGTGCTAATAGGACAAGGATGTCGCCGGGCAGCCAGCTGGGAAGAATGTAGATGCTCCAGCTGATTCTAGAAAAGACCGGAAGCTCATACAGTATTTTTCATTCCATTGCCCTTGCAGGAAGGCTCCTCTTTCACGGGAACCTTTGTGTCTTTTCTTTAAAGCTATTTTTGATAGTGATTTTTCATCTTCAAAAACTGGCAGAGGGGAGTACGGTGAGGCATGGCTTGGCACTCATCTTGGCAAGATGGGACATGTTCCTGTTCGTCAAAATGGCTCCCGTGGCTACTCTAGACCCGTCGTTAGGATTATGGGAATTTTGCTGCCTCATCATCTTGATATTCCTTCAGGGGTTCCTCCAGATGATATGCAAAACCCTAATCAGCCACCTTGAACTGCAGTGGGATTTGTTCCCTATGGCTCCACATTAGCAACAGAAACAGAAGCACCATTCAAGTGCTTGCTTGTCTTTCCCCCTCCTCCTGGATGTAAATAATAACCAAAAGAGTATTTCCACAGAATGCATATTTAGCGCTCTGCCTGGGCAAAATGTTGGGCCCTGCCACCATTCTGTTAAAAAGAAAGCAAATATTTGTTTTTTAGCTGGTAGTCTTGAAGAAAAAACAACAAAAAAGCAAGCCTCTTTACTTTACAGAAAACCCAAGTAGCAAGATAAATACCTCTGACACACCCTGACCCACACTCCAGACAAAAACATGCTGATGCTGAGACAGGTTTTCCTTAATGCCCAAATACCACGTGGATTAATAAATGGCTTTCAGAGATATACACAATTCTGTAGCAAGGAGTTATATTTGAAACTTGATAGAAGATTACTTCCAAAATGACTTTTAGAAAAAGGAGAGCAACAGCATTATACATAATGTACATAATAAATGAAAAGATTTATTTTAAAGGGTACAATCAATATGCAAATACATGTTCACTGAGAATTAGTCAATAATACCTCCAAATACTCTTATTAGAGGCAACCGATATTAGCCCAGTATGAGACTTTCTAGACAGTGTTCAATGTTCTTACATACATTTAAGTACCCTGAGGAAGCACTGTACAATATTATTATTTGTGGCTATATTTACATAAACGATATATTTGTAGGTATTATACCACAGCTTTCTCACTGTTTTTTGTTTGTTTGTTTTCGTTTGCTTTTTGGCTTCAAATATGCCTCGGAGACCATAGCATGTCAATATAAATAGCATATTAAACTGCTGTCTAGTGTTTTACCTAATATTTTCAGTTTTTGCTTGTTTTGTTGCCATGTTTATTTTATATCCTTAATGCATCTGGAATTTGTTTAAGGTTTTGAGGTAGGATTGTAATTTTATTTATTTTCCAAAATAATTTCCCATCTCCATTTATTTCATGGTTCCTCTTTTTCCTAGTTACTTAGAACTCTAATGTATGTTATAATGTAAAAGCCATCTTTCTATATAAAGAGTCTGTTTCCGGAATTCTTAGAAGTTTCTAGTTTCTTGGGGTGCCTGGCTGGTTCAGTCATGAAAGCATTCAACTCTTGATTTCAGGGTCAAGAGTTCCAGCCCCACGTTGGCTCTAGAGCTTACTAAAACCGAACACAAAAACAAAACCAAAAATAAAACCCAGAAATTTCTGGTTTCTGTTTTATTTACACAGATTTTTTCCCCTAAGTACTGCACAACTTACAGGGCACACACTTACAGGGCATATTTTGATACTGAATAGGAAAGGTTTCCCCTTACACATGCGTGCGTACACACACACACACACACACACACACACACACAACTACTTCACTCCTGTTTTTAATCCTGTATCTCTTCTTGTGGGGTTTTAGATTTCGCTTTTCATGTTCTATGAAAATAATTTTGGGGGCTATTGATTAGATTGTATTGTGTTAAAGAAACTAGCTATACATTACTGACTCATACTGAAGCATGTTTTGTTTCTTCAGGTATCCTTAGGAGTGAAGGTAAAATTGTATCATTTCCTTTATATACACACGTCTTGTTAATTTCAAGGTGCTTTGCTGCTTTTGTTGTTAAATAGGATTTTTTCCTAGCTATTCCGTCTTCCAGTTGGTTATCGTTGCTGTATAGAACCATGATTGATTTCGCAGGTTGATGTTTATATCCATCCACATTCTTATATTTTTAATTGTAATAATTTGTCATTATTGTTTCGAGGGGATTTTCTAGGTAGATAATTATACTATTTGTGCACATAATACACTATTTGTAATGACTATGTATGAAGCTAAATTAATTATTTTGGGGTGTAATCATCACCACTAGCTCCATGTTGGGATATTTGTTTAAAAAGGTAGAATAAGGCCAATGATAATAATGTTTTCATGGCTCTTGATACACATTGCTGAATTATTCTTGATAAGTTTTTCACAACATTCATTTCCACCAAACAAATAGGAAATACTTTCAATCTGTTGTTATGTGATTCTAAGTTAGCAATCCCTTTCCCAATTTTTTGAGGAGGATCCGTATTTTATTTTAGGTCCCAGTTTGTAGTGAGGATTAAATCAGAATATGTCTGTGAAGCACAGTGCATAGAACGTGCTGTATAAGAAGTAAGCTTTTAGTTCAACTTGACTATTGCATCGTTATTTGACCTTTTAAACATCGAGTTAGTGCCACCTGTATTGTTACATAGAGTGTCTTGATTGATTTTTGAGCAAGAAATCACTATATCTGGCCAAACTCAACCAGACACATGCCTTGTTTTTAAGAAAATCATATTTTGGAATGAAAGTTTCTCCTAGGATTTCCTTCTGGTACCAAAACTGTCAGTTGGACGGGCAGGATAAAAGCAGAAGACAAATGATGGTTAGTGTATTTGCTTTTATCCATTAGGTATATGCTAAATCCTCTGTCACTTTAGAATTTGGAATCTAGGTGGTACATGTACCTGTACTTAATTTAGCTATTGTGATTCATATAAAAAAAAGCTACTCTAAGTTCAACGTCAAAAAAGTAAGAAAGAAAGGAAGAAAGGTAGAAAAACAGAAAGAGTTATTATCTTTGTGAATCCAGAGCCCAACCTGGCACATTCAGTGTTTTACCTGTAGAGGAGACCTCAACGAAGGAGTTTTGCTTGAGCGTGAGGAGGAAAGAGAACAGGCACCCACGAGAGAAACAGAGGCTGTTGCACTTGGTGCCAAAGACCAGAACAAAATTGAGATGTTCCTCTGGAAGCGATGAGCATGTATGGAGCTGACACATGGAGGTTTTCTAAGACAGGCTTAGAATGATGATAGTGACCTTTGTATGTAGTTCAAGGAAATATCATCACAATGAACATGCTTGATACCAAGGGCCAGCTGAAGAGTCTCAGGCAGAATTGCTTCTCGCTAGGCCAACAAGCTAAGCAATAGTGATAGTTATCCAGAAGGGTGAGGTGGAAGTCAAGAGAATAAATGCCTATGTGTATATTACTTGATGGAGGCGGGGGGGAACATGGTAGAGATAAAGGTAAGAAGGTAGAAGGATCCCTTGGTTATAGGAATGACTCAAGTTGTCTAATCATTTCATTCATTTTAGGATTTTAGAGCTTTCAAGGTATGCAGGCTTTGAAGGTCAAGAGACCCCAGTCCGACACCTGGCTCTGCCACAGAAAATCTGTTTGAGGGGCCCCTGGGTGGCTCAGTCGGTTGAGTGTCCAACTTCAGCTCAGGTCATGATCTCACAGCTCATGAGTTCAAGCCCCGGGTTGGGCTCTGTGCTGACAGCTCAGAGCCTGGAGCCTGCTTTGGATTCTGTGTCTTCCTCTCTCTCTCTCTGCCCCTCCAGTGCTTGTGCTCTGTCTCTCTCTCTCAAAATAAATGAATGTTAAAAAACTTTTTTTAATAAAAAAAAAAAAGAAAATCTGTTTGATTCTTGACTCTGGCCAAAACAATCTCTCTGACACTAAGTTTCCTCAGCTATACAATGTGAATAATTTGAAGAATGCCTTCTTTTCCTTGGGGTATTCAATGAGTTAATTTTATCTTATTGTTTTAATTTTTTTAATTTATGTTTATTTATTTTTGAGACAGGGAGAAACAGAGCATGAGTGGGGGAGGGGCAGAGAGAGAGGAAGACACAAAATCTGAAGCAGGCTCCAGGCTCTGAGATGTCAGCACAGAGCCCAACGCAGGGCTCCATCTCATGAACTGCGAGATTATGACCTGAGTTGATGTTGGATGTTTAACCAACTGAGCTACCCAGGCACCTCTCAATGAGTTATTTTTAAAGTTTCTAGCAGACAAGTATGTTTGAAATGTAACTTTTATTTTAAATTAGAAGCATTGTTCTGATTCGTGGTCAGCTTGCAGATTAACTACAAACCTCGAAATCATGACTTTCAGTTGCTTTAAGTATGACGCTACAGTTTTGTTGTTGTTGTTTTTTCTTGTTGTTCCAACCTTTTAGTGAACTGTAGACAAGATTCAGGTGAGTAAAGAGAAAAGTATCTTAGAGCTTAGAGCAGCAGCTTAAAAATCAAATACCTGCAAGGGCAGGGAAGGCCATATGAATGAATGAAGTGGTCCCGGAGGAGAATGTGGCCACGTGGGAATGGGAGTCCCTGTCTTAAAGGAACTGACCACAGCGTGGCTACAGCTGACATTTGCCATGCAGGAAAGCAGGTTCATTGTTAACATCTCTTCTGATTTTTCAAAGATTTATTCGAATTTAAAATTTTTTTCTCATTTTTTAAAAAGTGACAACTAAATAAAATAACTAAATACTGGGTTTGCAGAAACTATGTGAGGAAGGGATGTGTGTATATGAATGCAGGTGTGTGTGTATAAAGACAAGGGTGGAGTAATGGGATTGTGGAATGCATGGAGATGATAACATACCACATTATGGCAAGTACATGAAGAGATCCAAAGTCAAGACCATAGGGCATTGGGGAGCCTCTAGTAGTTCAGAAGGCCCGGTGCACTGAAGTCAGAGAAGGGAAAATGGGCCGGGGGGAGGGGGAGAGCTAGAGAGGTAAATGAAGGTTAGATCTTTCATACTGTACCATCTGTGCTAAGGAATCTGAACTTGATCCTGAGGACAATCAGTAGTCTCTGAAGAGCATTAAATAGAAATAGCCGAGTCCAAAGTAATGAATGGATGGGAAGAATCGGGACTGAGGGTACAAAGATCAGTTGGAAGGTTGTCAAAGGGAGTCAAGCCGGAGTGAGGAGCATTGTACTAGGACTATGGCTCTAGGTGTATAAAGAAGCAGATGGCACTTTACGTTAACTACACTAAAATTAAAAAAAAAAAGTAGATGGAGCCAGAGATAGCTGGGAGAGCAAATCCGCAGGGCTAGGTTGGGAGGGGGCAAGGGGAGGACTGTGTGGAAGGAGGGGGTGGGAAGATTGTGGCTACATTTCTGTATCCTATTCAAGTTTCACAGAAGGTTCACATCTACACCAATACTCTACAGGTAGCAGGCAACATCAGAAAATGGAGAGATCTAGCAACCTGACTGGGTGTGAGTGTGTGGGTGAGGGGCATCTTTCTGGAATTATTCTATTCTCAGTCTACCTATTACCTCTCCAGGAAGAGAAAAGAGAAGCCCGACCTCTAGCTTTTTACCGTTCGTAAAGAATGAAAAGCAGTCAGGTGAACCCTGAAAGTTAGTTCGTTGTGTAACTTAGTTCATAGTTCATTGTGTCATTTGTTTTGTCAGCATCTGGGAATGAAATGCTCCTCTTGTTTTAGGTCATTCTCTCTATGTTCTGTATGTCTCAACCCTCAAGGAGCACATTTCTACCAGAGAAACCACCCCAGCCACTCTTGTATCCATTTATAAACTTGTTGACTAAGTCACACACGAGAAAATGTGCAATAGGTCTTGCATTTCCACCTCTGCTAGAAGCAAAATGCCCCTAACAAGATGTATGAAGAGTTATTCAAATCTACTGCAGAGAGTAACTACAAAATAAGGGGTGGGAGGGGGGAGGCAAAATGGTTGACTACATCAATCCTCCCCTCTTTATTCTGTACAATCTCTGGGAAAGAAATAATGAGCCTTCCTTTATGATCTGCTTGTATTTATAATTGATTTATCTTGCGGTTGAAAGGAGATTTACTCCCTCAAATTGAGACAGGCAGGAGAATGCAATTTGGGTTTGACCTCCTGGCCCTCTTTGGGTATCGCTTATCAGAACTGAAAATACAGTAGAGTTTCACCATTATTTCAGAATAAAAGACTCGATTAATCCTTTAGCAACGTTATGTCTGTCTGTGGATGCAGCCAGTGACTGCCGTACACATATTGATGTGTCTGTAGGCCTGGTGTGATTCAGGGAAGGCACAAAACCCCCTTAACCCCACGGTACCTTCCCATCATCCCCATTTCCAATTATTTCCTTGTCCAGCCTGCCAGGCTGACGGATGCCAGGAAATTTTAGGTTACCTGACTTATTTCTTCAACTTACCGCTTTGTTTCTTGCTTTAGCATCTATATTCCTCTTCTGAGATGACACATTTGGAATTCTCATCTGTATCCACCCTGGTGGGAATATATTTTTATGTGGGCATTTGCTAGACCAAGATTTAATAGGATTGTAGGACTAGAAATGAATGGGGCTCAGAAAGGAGAGTTGATGGATACAGAAAATAAATGATAAGTTGGTCCTGCTCTTATTATTATTTTTTTCTCTCTATTAGTACACTTTATAGACCTTGAAGACCTAAGTGTATCCTCCCTTTATTCATGTGTGTGGACTTGAGGCCACAGTGTTGAATTTGGACTAGAACTTTTGTTTTTAAAGGCAGTCTGGGCCTGTGTCTTCTCTGGGATCTCCCATGATTCCAAGCACCAAATAAATAAATATATCCTGATTGGGGGTGTGGAGGTGCCTGTGTGGCTCAGTCAGCTGAGCGTTTGACTTCCACTCAGGTCATGATCTTGCAGTTCAGGAGATCAAGACCTGCATCAGGCTCTGTGCTGACCACTCAGAGCCCAGAGCCTGCTTCAGTTTCTGTGTCTCCCACCCCCCTCTGCCTCTGTCTCTGCCCATCCGCCTCCCCCTGCTCATGCTCTGTCTTTCTCTCTCTCAAAAACAAATAAACATTTAAAAATTAAAAATAAATATCTCCTGATGAGATTTAGTTTAATTTCTTGGCTTATTGTCTCTCTGTTCACATTTTTCTGATATCTGAGGTTTGGGATAGTAGAGTCCTGGGTTCCCAATGGTAACAAAATCCTCTGTCACTTGGAATCTACTCCATTCTTAAATAATTTGCAAAGAGCATTGTGAATCTCTCTGATAACTTCAGGATGTACCCACAGCAGAAAAGTTGGGTTATAATCCGGTTCTGTATTCCAGAAGGAGAAATTTCTCTTCCAAATAATAATTTGGAGGTAAGTGCTAGGATAGTGCTCTCTGTCTCTCTTTATATATACACATACATATAAATGACCTACTGGTTCCAGTCATTGTAAGGGCTCAGGAGAAGGCATAGAAAAGAGTAATGATTGAGCACATACTACATTCCATGCTCTTAACTAAGCTTTACGAAAATACACTAAACAGACTTATTATTATTTTACAGATCAAGTAGCTAAGATGAGGTCATCCAGTGGTCAGTGTGGCTAATCAGCTAGTGACCTGGAGTATGACTCCATGTCTGTGTCCCAAAGCCCGCCCTCCTTCCAGGGCTCGCATCGCACTACAGGAGCCATGCAAGACTTGTTCCCATGTTCTAACTTCATGTGCCTAACAGCTTGCTTCTCACTTTGTCCGAAGGGACAATCTCCCTTGTGCATTCTACTTCAGACAAAAGTCTGCTGGAGACGACATCAGAACACATTTTATTTCATTTGCAAGGAACATGGTGATCGAAAGTTTCTGTCTGAAACATGTAAGGTACAGGATTCCATGTGAAGCATATTATTTTTTCTCTTTCTTTTTTTTTTTTTTTTTTTTTTTTTGAGTTGGGGTGAGCTTCTTCCCGGCCTGGAGAGACATGCAATGCATTTTGCACATGCTGTTTGAATTCCTAATTCTCACCTGAAGCTATAAATGAAAAGTTCAACACAGCAGGACCACAGAACGACACATAACTGTTATGAGTATCTTGCTATTAAACCTAAAACATTGAATGGTATGATACCTTACTTTTTTTTTTCTTTTATTTTTTACTGCTTAGGGGGAACATCATCAAGACAGAAAGGCTTCCTAGGATGCATACGCTCATTACACTTGAATGGGCAGAAGTTGGACCTGGAGGAGAGGGCCAAGGTCACGTCTGGAGTCCGGCCGGGATGTCCAGGCCATTGTAGCACTTATGGTGGCATCTGCCACAACGGGGGCAAGTGCGTGGAGAAGTACAGTGGGTACTCGTGCGATTGCACCAACTCACCATATGAAGGGCCCTTTTGCAAAAAAGGTACAACAGGCACCTCTGTTTTTCCCGTGTTGTATTCTAGTGCCTCCAAGCCACGGTCAATTCATGCCCTCAGTCAGTTCCCAAGCGATCATTTATCTTCTTCAGTTTCACTCTGTTTAAAGACTCTGTGTAACTCCTCAGCATAATTACATATACCCATCTCACTGTGTGTTGACATTGGCAGTACAGTTGAACTGGATAGATAGTAACAGCGTACCATGTCTCCTTGGCCCAGGGGCCAGCTGAGGCCTGGGAGAAGTGGACTCTCATTTCTGTTGTATCAGCCAGATTGCCAGGGGTGCACTATCTTCCCAGTTCCAGTTCCTTAGCCCACACGTGTAATCACAGAATTATAGAATCTACCCCTGGAAGTGTCTCAAGGAGGCTTAAAGTCATTTTAAAGCATTTTTTACAAATAGAAAGCTTATAGGTAAGTGAGTAGACATCTAGCATACATCTAGTAAAATCAATAGCATACATCTAGTAAAATCTCCCTATTCTGCAGATGATGTGAGTACGGTCTGAAGCTTTAAAAGCCTTGCCTGGAAACTCACATTTAGTTCATCAAGGGTCTGGGAATGAAACACAGAGATCAAAATCCCTGCCCCGGTGTCTTTCTATATCCCCTCCTAATCTTATTATTTCATTACATTGGCAAAACTAACCATGATGGATGTATATCTTGAACGAGGAGTGATGATCATGGTGTAAATTCTCTAGAAAAATTCAAGATAACTCTACAAACTATAAAATGGGATTATTCAGTATAAACACTTAGTATTTTTTCAAACACAAAGGCAAAAGATTAGGTCTCCTATCTACGCAAGATTGTAAAGTTTATTTTATTGATGGAAAGAAAAAAGTTTGTTGAACAAATAATGTACACAATATTTCAAGAGCAGCATTTAAGCTATTAAAATGTTTCAATTACTTTGAAACACCATTTACATATAAACAATGATGGCAATTATACACAATTCTTGTCAATTCATTACAACTCATTTCTCAAACACCTCTACCAAACAGTGCTTTATTTAGTCCAGTTTCCTGTTGGAACTTAGAAACAATGGAGAAGAGAGGAGCACTCAGTGTTCTCTTTGAAGGACTCTGTAATTTAAGCTCTTCATCATTCACGCTGGCGTTCTCCCCAGTCAGATTGAATTACTTGCTTATTGTTGAGAACCATTGTATTTGTTGGGGTAAAAAATAATGGTACAAACTTTAGGGCCAACAGTGTGTTGGGCCCTTCCTTCATCAGCTTGACATAAAGTGGTCCCATCCCAGTAGGTATTAAATGTGCTAAGAGACACAAAGACACCACTGGATTTTCACCCTGAGTGAGGTCTCTGATTAACTTCCCCTAAAAAAAAAACCTTAAATGCCACCCTTAGTCTAGTCCCAGAAGAAGCAAATACAGAATAAACACCACCAGCCCTAGTTACAAAGGTATACTGGCATTGTTTTCCAGGATCTATATCCAAGTTGTATGTTTGAAAGAAAAAAAAAAAAAAAAGAACAGTGTTGTTCTATATTTCTCCAGAGACATTGGTCAGACATCTCATAGATCATATTGTTCTAAATTTAGCCTAATTTTTCATTGGCTTTTTCTTTCCCCTGAAACAACTCTGATTAAGTATCTTCTGTCCCTACCCCCATATCTTTTTGCTGCATATATTGAAATAGCCTGTGTTCTCTCCCCATTTTTTACTTTGATCTATAAGCAAAATAGACAAATATGTGCTTAGCCTTTTCAGCTTGCTTCATATTTCACAGCCCCAGACTTTCACCCCTTTCTCATAAATCTAAGGAAATGGTTCCCTTTATATTCAGTACCTGCATAGTATGTAGAAGAAACCTTTTAACCTAGTCTTGTAGCCACACCAATTGCCTAGGGAAGTGTACCATGGGAGCCATTAGCTATGTGATGGTCCTGAACAAGGGTGCTTTTCTATGTTATTAACTAGTAGGGCATGTGTAACTTAGGGGGTGCAGATACTGGAAATATGTGGGGTGGAGTTACCAATGCCTGGGCCAGAACCATAATCCATTGATCCACTTCCTGTTTCTGATGATAGTACAAAGTAACAATAATCTTGAGATTAGTTAGTAGTTATTGATTGCAACATACATTCCTTATGGCCAGCCTAGTGGGGAGGATATTAACATCCACATTTAACATATTGAGAACATTGAAGTTCATGGAGTTTTAATGACTTGCTAATAAATGTCAGAGCTGAAGATCCATCCAGCACTTTTTGGTTTCTTTTTTCTCTTTAAAAACCCTAATTTCATTCTGTATAGGAATACAGTATTAGGATTCAAATATTATTTTCTGCTTTGTGTGTGTGTGTCTTTTTTTTAATGTTTATTTATTTTTTGAGAGAGAGAGACAGAGATACAGAGAGACAGAGACAGAGAGACAGAGTGTGAGCTGGGGAAGGGGCAGAGAGAGGGAGACATAGAATCTGAAGCAGGCTCCAGGCTCTGAGCTGTCTGCACAGAGCCCAATGTGGGGCTCTAACTCACAAACCGCAAGATCATGACCTGAGTCAAAGTCAACACTTAGCCGACTGAGCCACCCAGGCGCCCCTCTCTCTCTTTTTAATTGAGATGTAATTTTTATACCCTAAAATCCACCATTTTAAATTGTATAATGAAGTGATTTTTAGCATATTCACAAAGTTGCATAGCCATCACCATTATTTAATTTCAGAATATTTTTATCACCCTAAAAATAAATATTATATCCATTAGTACCTACCTCTCATTCACCTTCCCCCACTGTCCCTAAAAAACAACTGATTTACTTATCTATCTCGACATTTTAGATAAATGGAACCACTAGCCTTTTTGTGTCTAGATTCTTTCACTTAGCATGTTTCTAAGATTCATCCATGCTGTAGCATTTTTTAGTATTTTGTTCCTTTTTTGTTTCCAAAGAGTATTTTATTCCATTATATGAATCCAACACACACACACACACACACACACACACACACACACACACACACACATATATATATCTGTTCATCACTTGGTGGCCATTGGGATGTTTCCATTTATTTGGTTATTATAAATAATGCTACTAACATTCATATATATGTTTTTGTGTGGACTTATATTTTCTGTTCTCTTGGGCGTATGCCTAGAAGTAGAATTACTGTGTCATATGGTAAATGTATGTTTAATTTTTTGAGGAAACTGGCAAACTATTTTCAAAGTGGCTGCTCCATTTTACATTCTCACCAGCAAAGTACAAGGATTCCAATCTCTCCACATCCTCACCAACACTTGTTATTATCTGCCTTTTTAATAACAGACATGTTACTGTGAATGTGTGAAATGGTATCCCATTGTGGTTTTGACTTTCATTTCACTGATGACAAATAACACTGGACATCTTTCATGTTCTTATTGACTGTATACCTTTTTTGGTGATACATTAATTTAAATTTTTGCTTGTTTTTTGATTGAGCTATTTTTCTTTTCTTTTTTAGTTGCAGGAATTGTTTGCATATTCTGATTACAATTCTCACATTAGATATATGCTTTGTAAATATTTTCCCCATTTTCATTTTGTCCATTATACCTTGTGAAACACAAAAGTTTTTCATTTTCATACCATCCAGTTCTTCTTATTGTTTTATTTTAGTTGATTGTGTTTGGTATTATGTCTAACAAATCATTGCCTAACTGAATCTCATGAAGATTTATGTCTATGGTTTCCTCTAAAAGTTTTTATAGCTTGATCCAGTTTGAATTAATTTTTGTAGCTGGTGTAAGGCAGGGGTTCAATTTAATTCTTTTGCCCATGGATATCCAACTATTCTAACACCATTTATTGATGTGTGCTTGTCTTTAGCCCCCCTCAACCCCCACTATTGTATGAAGAATCTAGGTATAACTGTTGTCATTTTTTTTCCAATTAAAAAGTTAGACAATATATTTGGAAATTTACCTGGAAATATATTTGGAAATCTAGAAAAATAAAAAATCTAATTCCTCAAAGACAAACATTAAAAAGAAAATCTGATTTTCTTCTAGCTCTTTTCTTTGCATTTAACCTAGCTGCTGTAATTCTGCATTTCATATCTATATTTTATGCCTACATTTTCTTTATTTCGTTTTATACACATTTCTATATAATTCATCAGTTTTAATGACTGCAGTATATTTCATCTGGTGGGGTTGCCTCAGCTCGTGTCACCCATTCTATCCCCAGAGCAATTTAGCTTAGCAACAGTGGTGCCATTCTGCAATCTGGCACTTGATCTGCCTAAATTCAGCTTCTAGCTCCTCTACAGTCTACAGTGTGTGGCATTGGTTGTGTAACTCGCCTCCCGATTCCTTGGTTTTCTCATCCAAAAAATTAGAAAATTCAAAAATCCTTTACGGAGGATTGTGGTGAACATTTTTTTTTTTAACGTTTGTTTATTTTTGAGAAGAGAGAGACAGAGCATGAGCGGGAGACGAGAGAGAAAGAGGGAGACACAGAATCTGAAACAAGCTCCAGGCTCTGAGCTGTCAGCACAGAGCCCAATGTGGGGCTCGAACTCACAGACCGCGAGATCATGACCTGAGCTGAAGTCGGATGCCCAACCGACTGAGCCACCCAGGCGCCCCTGTGGTGAACATTTTAATGAGCACTTCACAAAGCACTTGGGATAATGCCTGGCAAATAAAGTCCTACAGAGCGCTTGCTCTTATTATTGTCTTGGAATTTTAGATTGCTCCAAATTTGGCACAAAAATAATGCTGTGATAAACACATGTATTGATTTTTTCTCCGTAATGGAATTTCAGTGAAAAAATAGTATGCATATTTAGGTACTCTTTACCAATTGCCAAAAACCTGTTGAAAAATTATTTATTATTTACCTTCCTGCCAACATATCTTTCTTTTTTTTGCTTTTTATTACAAAAAAAACCAGTTCTATATGATAATAGGGAGAAGAGTTTCAGAACCCTCATGAATCCATTATCTAGCTTCAAAAATGACCAACTCATGGCCATTTTTATTTCATCTATACACTCACATCCTCTCCTCCTCCTCCTTTATTATTTCAAAGCAAACTTCAAATATCACATCATTTTGTCTATAAATATTACAATATGTATTGCTAAAAGATAAGAGCTTATTAAAAACACAGATCCACAGGATCTTTGCAATAAGAAAAATTAAACATGTCTAATATTACGAAATATACACTCACCATTCAAATTGCCAATTTTACCATTTATTTTTAGTTGGATGTTTTGCCAAATTAATGACAGCTTGATTAATTTCTAGGTAATCACTGGCCTACTCATTACCTTTATACTCATTCTAAGTTGTGTCCCTATTATTGAGACCAACTATTGTCCATTGAGTTCCTACCATGTGTCCTGCTTTTACACAATGTCTTTCAATTGTTCTACCCACCACAAGATTAAATCCACCCCTCTTTGTAGGTGACATTTTGAGCTGAGGTTGAGGGGGGATCCCGTGAGATTGTTGGAGAAGGGGCACAGCCAGGTTCCAAGCTCCCAGTCCGTCAGACTCCACAGCTGGCTCAGAGATACATTCTCTGCAGTGCCACCCTGTTTCCCTGCTGTTTCTTATAATTCACTCAACACTTTACTCCTGGTCAGTGTGGAGCTCCTCTTTCCGGTCTGATTAGGCTACTCTGACCATAGAGACATGCAGCTCTGGGAATCACCATCTCTGTCACACACACATCAGACTCTAGGCTACCTCTCATTGTGGTTTGTTTTGTTTTGTTTGATGCATGAGCTTTCTTCTCAGAATGTAATCAGCATAGTTTTAGATGATCACATCTAGTTAAAATGTTTCTTCCAATTAGACCAGTGGTTTTGTGTGTTCAGATAAATCACTCAGGGAGCTTAAATATGATCAGGGAGCTTAAAATCTTAGACTATAAAATACAAGAAACTTAGAGAATAATAGAATCCAGTGTTTTGCTGAAGGAAGTTTTATGTTGAAAGTGACAGTATCTAAATATTAAACATTAAAATAATTAAACATTAAGAATAATTAGATCTGGGGTTAGGGGAGAAGGGAAGACAGAAATTTGGTAGGATACTTCTAGCTTAAAAATGCTTTACATTGTAATTTCCTGTCCTAAGTATAAGGAAAAAAATGAAATCTGTATATGCCCACATCTAATATGCTATTCATAACAGAATGCTCTGAATTATAGTTATATTTGAACACACACACAACATCAAATAAAAGCCATTATTCTGTTAACGAGGAGATAGTAGCTCAAAATGCAGGCCAAGCGTCCCCAAGGAAATTCACTCAAGGAAAGTGCTTGAATCAAGCTGATGATTAACCGGAATCCTCTCTGTCACAAGTCTCTGCTGCATATCTTTGTAATCAGGAGTACGGATGTTGTAACCTGAATGATAAATGCAGAACACTTTCTCTGAACCTTTAGTCAAAATGAACTGGTATTCCCAATCTGCCACCAATATGCATAAATATGCAACTTTAATTTTTTGGCACTGTTACAGACTGTTATAGAATTTTCACAAAGGTAGAACAAATTTGCAATGAAATTAGGAAGGGAAAGCCAGGTTTGATTATGTTCTAGGTGCCACCAACTCAATCAAGAAATTTCATGGAGAATTAGGTGAATTCCACATATCATTCAGGAAAAAAAGAAACCAATCACGCCAATATGGGTTCGTGTTTATTGTGCTATCTTTATGGTAAAGGTTTGCTGCAAGATCTGAGCTATGTTGTTCTAAAAGGAACCTTTCCTCTGTGCCCTGATAGTATATTACTCTAAGGCAGTAACATTGAAAGAGAACTTACGAGCAGCCTTGATTGAAAGAAAAGAATATCTCAGGGCACCTGGGTGTCTCAGTCAGTGTGGCATCTGACCCTTGGTTTCGGCTCAGGTCATTATCTGAGTGAGTTTGAGCCCCGCATGGGGCTCTATGCTGACAAGGCTGAGACTGCTTGGGATTCTCTCTCTCTCCCTGTCTCTCTGCCCTTCCCCTGCTTGTGCTTTGTCTCTCTCTCTCAAAAATAAACAAATACACATGAAAATTTAAAAAAAGAAAGAAAATATTCCGGCATTGGGTTGGGTATGCAGTCAATAAACAGATAGTTTGTGAAGGAAATGGGGATGGGTTCAGGTTGAAGTCTCTTCTAATATGGAAAGTCTGTAAGTTCACACTGTAGTGGCTAACTGTTAGAAGCGCTCTACACACAGTATCTCATTTATCCACTGAGAAATATAGTTGACGTAAGTGTTACACTTCCCATCCACCAGATGCCAAAACAGTCTCCACAGGATTCACTAGCTTGCCTGGGACCACACAGCTAGTATGAAATTGATCCAGCCCAGACCTAGGGCTGAAGCCAAATCCTGTGCCAGTTCCACCAAACTAAAGTGGTAACAGTTGGAGTAAGCATATTATAGAGGGAATGTGGGTGATTTGCACATTCCTGCTAATTGAATGTCATAAATTTGTAGATGCTGCCTTTCTCCATGGTGGCGGCAGAACTCCATCCAACGTGCGATGCTATAGGAATTGTTTCCCATAGGAAGCCCTGTTTGCTCAAGTCTTGGCTCTTTTTGGACTCGAATGTCAATTCCTAGACATCCCAAAAAATGGAGTCCAGGGGTTGAATACCCATGCCTTTTCTACTAGTTCCAGGGATTCTCTCTCTTCTGTTTCCATGGATCCTCACGTTTTATCCAACACCATAGAGGGTTACTGCAGAGCCTCCTCCAGTGTCCTATTCTCAGTAACTTAGAACCCACTCACAATCCTCCTAACACACCAGAAAAGCACTAGCTGGAACAGTTAGAACCTCAGTTTTGAAACGAGGAAGGTCGCAGTGAAATTTATCACTACGGTGCTGGCGGCAGGGACGGTTTATCTTTGCTTCTCGAGAAATCCGCCTGGCACATGGTAGTTATACCGCAAATGTATGTTAAACTGGAACTAAACTCCAGGTTGCAAATCTCAGCTCTCTTTTTTAAAGCTATGCAACCTTGTTCAAGGTGCTTAACCTCTGCAGCCTCGTGTTTCTCATTTGTAAATAAGAGTAATGACTTCTGCCACTTCGAACTTATTGTGGAAAGCGTAGTGTATAATTCAGGTAAAAAAAAAACCCCTCACATAGTGCTTGTTGCTTAGCAAACAATAAACAGTTATTGCTAGCCTGAATAATCGACTAAATGTGGCAATGTGTGCGTTCCCCTCTTCTATGTTTCAGAGGTTTCTGCTGTTTTTGAGGCTGGCGCTTCAGTTACTTATATGTTTCAAGAACCCTACCCGGTGACCAAAAATATAAGCCTCTCATCCTCGGCGATTTACACAGATGCAGCTCCATCCAAGGAAAATATTGCGTTTAGCTTTGTGACAGCTCAGGCGCCCAGCCTCTTGCTCTACATCAATTCATCTTCTCAGGATTCCCTGGCCGTCCTGCTCTGCAGGAATGGTGAGTACTGACAGCATGAAGCCTGACGAAGTGTCATGTTGGGCTGAGGGACAGTGCATGCCCTCCAGAACGCTGCAGAATTTCAACTTAACTTTGGTCCCACCTGGGCAGCTTAATGCCAGAGCTCCAGCCAAAGCCTTGATTGTACTTTACCTTTATGACTTGCAATTGGTATTCAGGGCCAGTGTCAATTCATTGCTGAAGTCTCAAATGCGTTGACTTTAATTTGCCTCAACTGTGTCGCAGTAATTCTTTATTATTTATTCTGTGCTGGAGTCCATTAAGTGCAAAGGAGAAGATCATAAGCATATCTGTATTTCGGAAGGACACTCATCACATATATCGTGTCATCTTTGCTGCAGTCTCCTTTACTGGGGGCCGTTAAAACAACTGGCGTAAATGCAGGCCGTATGCCTAGAAGTCGATTGCCTAGGTCTTGGAGAGAAGTTGTAGATGTGAGTCAAAACCTTGTGGAATACGGGGCTTGGTGCTGAGGATCAGACTTTGAAGAGAATGTACACAAAATGGAATCTGCAAAGGTTAGAAGGGTATAGGGGCTGGAACGCACTTGATGCAAGGGATGTTGAAGGACACCAAGTCTGACAGTGCTTAGGAGAAGTCAGGTTTTCTCACTACGTAATTCCAGCCAGCAATGAGCAGGACTTTTGGTCCTGGTCAAGAGCATGTGAGATCGGAATCCTAGGGGATGGAACAAGTATTAGAACTGGTCATGAGGGCAAAGATGTGGCCATCCCAGTCGTCTGATCTCAAAGAACACATTCCCATGATTAAGAAAATGTTCTTTCTCCTCTTGTAATTTGCCAATGTAATGAGAGGAGGCTGGGCTTTAGAACCATCCCTGGGATGGACTGTGCTGAGGCCATAGAAGGCCATTGGAATATGCAGCCATACTCTGACCTCTTTCGACCTTAGGCCGATTTCTCTTGCTCTATTTTTTTTTTTTTTGGAAGTGGGGGAGTGGTAGGAGGTCTTCTTCTTTGCTTCATCTTGCTTTCTGTCGATTTATGACACTGAAAGTAAAGAATGATGTGTGAGCCTCACACAAAGATCAAACCTGGTGGGCGAGTGAGTTGAATCAGGCCTGAAGTACATTAAGAATGACAGCGTCCCACTGACAATTTTATTCTAAGAGCAAATGCAAGGGAAGAAAAAAAGAGAGAGAGAGAGAGCCTGGGTGGTGACTGACCACTCCAAGACTATCTGATCTTGAAGAGCCTATAAGAGAGAAAGGAACCATTATGGGTTATTAGACCTCTTATTAGTCAGCAGACCTTTGTATGATTAGAACCATTATATTAACATGTCAGTTCTTAAACTTTGCCCCCATAATGTCTCTGTGAGGTGAATAAGGCTGGCTGAGGATGCTGAGGCATAGATTAACTGATTAACTTAGGCCAGGCAGATAACTCAGGACACGGCTGAGACCAGAGGCCAGATCTCCTGATAATCAGCCCCACCATCTTTCCTCTAAGCTAGACGATCCTGCTGTGATGTGGCTAGACTACAGTAAGTTACAGAGCAGTGAGATGCAAGTTTTCTGCAAAGCATCTCTTACGTGTGGTTCCATGGCCCATTTGTACCTGCCAGGTTGTATCTGTGGATATAGACAGTGCATAACAGGAATAAGTATATCTGACTACATAAATACTACCCCACATACTCTCCTTCTCTCTCTCTCCACACACACACACACACACACACACACACACATTCTGGACACCATTCTAATTAATGTACACAGCTCTTAATTCTTATGATAATCCAACGTGATTGGCGGTATTAATCTCATAGTTCCAGCAACTAAGGCATACAGAGCTTAAATAACTTGCTTAAAATCTCACAGCAAGTAAGTAAAAGAGCTATAATTCAGTCTTCCCTCCTGGAGTCTGGTAGCATACTTTATGTCCTTAACCATAAGCTCTAAATGAAGAGTGTTAATTTATTTTTTGAAACAATGTGCTTTAAATAAATTGAATTTATTTCATTAGGCGGGCATGCTTGAATTCTGTCTGATCACTTATTTTCTTAAACTCTAAAGCCTCACTTCCGTGAAAGCTTTACTTGACCCTATGGGCATTTATGTTCTTTAAGTCCTGGCTAAGTGCAGAAATCAAGGAGATACTTATGCCTTGTTTGTTTGTTTGTTTGTTTTAAGCTTAGGTCTCAGGGAGAGACTGAAAGTTCAGGCTTCAAGAGAGATGAGTGGCCAGGCAGGGACTAGTCATGGAATGCCCCCACTCTCCTCACTACCTCCCCCATTGCTGTAGGAACTCTTGTCACACCGCACAGTCCATGATTTAGGACCCTGGGCACTTCCTGCCATCTCCTTGTCCTACAGAGACACAGCTGAGATATGTCCCCATTCATTAATTCTTCCACCGATTCCCCACTGCACAGTATCAGGAACTGTGGAGAGCAAGAAAAATAAACAGGATGCAGTGCTGTGTAAACACCATAAGGAAAAAGAGAGACTCGAAACTGCCTTACAGTTTTTGATGGACAGTCCAGGTACATGAGGGAATGAAGTTGTCCAGATTTCTCAGGCAACCTAACTACAAGTTAGATATTGTCTAACTTTGAGGATGAATCTGCTAGGAATTCAGGGGTTATATAATAGGGCAAATGCCTTGAGCAAGAGTGAATCCCTTGCCATCAGAGGTCTTCAGACAGTAATTAAATGGCAATTTGTTGGAGAAACCATAAGAAGAATTCTGGCAGTGGATGAGGGAGAAAAAGAACCTCTGAGTTCCTTTCCAAGTCTGAGATTTTGTTATTCTCTGTTCCCTTCCTGTGTAGTCTTACATTTATATTTCTTTCTGCTGGGGCCGTGTTTGCAGCCTTTGAAATACTTCTATGAGGAATTAAAACTTGGTATTGGTACAACTTGTTCCCAGTATGCTCACGGTATCAGGCCGCTGACCTAACTTCCAGGGAGTCAAATGGGGACCCTGCTTAGTGAGGAGATAGGCATACTTATACTAAGACTTTGATAGACTTCAGTGAGAGATATAACCTCTGAAAATACTAATGGTAAGAATACCTACAGCTTATAAAAAAAAAGAATTAAGTGAACAAAGACAGTAAAGGGTTAACTAGGGAAAGTCTTTCTGTGGAAAGGTTTTACAAGACTGACTCACACCTCTCTGCGATGAAGTTAAGCGTTTTCTGTTAGTACAGGTTTCTTCACCTTTCTTTGATTTAAGACACCTCTGGGAATCTGGTGGAAATCATGATGAGAAGATCATTGTTAAAAGGAGTCCTTTTTGTTCTTCCCAGGAGGAAGAAAATGCCCATGGCCGTGTCGTACAAAATGGCCCCCGTTTCAGTACTGTGAGTTAAGAAGCCAGGGAGTGGAGACAGGTGGATAAACTGTGTAAATACTGAACAAAATCCTTGGCTTGCAAATCTATTTAATATGGGTGTTCGGGCCGGAGGAGAGAAGAGCAGTGGGACTCCCAAGTCATGCTTCTGAGTCTCCCCCTGGCGGGGGTTTGGTTGGCACTTTTGGAATCCTTCCTATGCCCTTCATCATTTTTCTTGAAGTTTCGCCAACCAGAGACTTATTCAGGTTAAGCCGCTGCTGTCTTTTCAAATGAAAACACGTCCTTTTTCCTAAAGGAAGAAAAGAATTTTCATTTCTTGGATGGAAGATTAGAGAAAGAAAAGGAGGCATTTGGGTTTAGGGAGACCTTAGGAGAGTGAGGGTGTTTGTGGTCTGATGGGCTGGAGCTTTGGGCGGAAGGCCACTTCTCAGAGAAATGGCAGCTGGGAGAGAAGGAGCGGATGAAGGAGGAAAGGGTCCAGAGAAGGTAATGGGAGTGTACATTTCAATTCCACAGCATTTCACTGAAGGATGGCTGTACCTCCTGCACAGTTCTATGGAGTTCTTCAAACTTGTCATTTGATAAATATTCACAGAGCATCTATCAGGGAGCAGGCACTATTTTATGTACAGGAGAGACAGATTCAGACAGGATCCTGTTCTGCCTTTCAGGACCTAGTCTGGGGACAGAGGCACAATAAACAAAGAAAACAATGTGCCACAGATGTGGGGTAGAGTCTGTTCCAGATTGAATGAGGGAAGGAGGGTAACAAAAGGATTCTTGGAGATAGTGAGCCTTGATTTGGGCCATGAAAGAGAAGTGTTTTCTAGGCAGACATTAGATCATTGTTTAATAAAATGAGAGGTTTCTTTGACTGTTTCTCATTGTCTCCATTTTATTTCCATTGCATGTGAAACATATATATATATATATATATATATTTTTTTTTTTCCCCCAATCATTTCCCCTTTCTACTCTTTCATTGCGTGTCCTTCTTGGCCCCTTGATAGTAAAAATAAAAAAATCAAATTGAGAATATGTGCTAAGTCTAAGGCCATCAATCTATGGTGAAATCATTTGAGTACAACATCTGAACAGGGCCCCAGGTCACCTTCCCCTGGTGGCTGTTCTGCTGCCCTCCGGCACCAAATGGTTTGTCTGACTTTGCCTCAGCATTTCCTTTTTATCAACTTTTTTTTTTTTTTTTAACATATACATTCATAAGGATTCACTGTCTGCATTTGTGATTGCACACACCTTGGAGGGAATAATGATGAACCTGGACACTTTACATTTTGAACAGACTGACTCAAGGGAGACAGGGATAAGGAGGAATCCAGAGAGGGAGCATCTTCAAAGTACAGACTTCAACAGCTGCTGGCCAGGGCTGGCTTGACCCTAGACTACTCTCAGCTTCTCACTGCTTTCTTGTGGAAGACTTTCAAAGTTTAGTTCTGCCTCCTACCACTCCCTTTGTGACACCAGCATATACCTGAGTACCTCAGAGTAGCAGGAACCCCAATAAACAGCCTGAGAAAAGCATACCTCCGAAAGCGTAACCATGACCACTTCAGTCTCTGGCTTATGTTAAGCAACACTTTGCTGCTTTTGAACTTCAAATTCCCAAAAGTCTTTTGATATCTGCAGGACTGTTTTGGTTGGTGCATTTCCATCATTTCTGGGCTTTCCAATAATCTCTTGCTGGGAGGACATACCAGCCGGGTCCTGCTGAGCAGCTCTCCTCCATTTCAGACTAATGTGGTTATGCCACACCATGACCTTGAGAGGGCAGTCAAGAATCCCTCCTCCTCGTGTCCTCTTAGAGGAAAGTCAAAGATATGGGCAGGCACAAATGGCATCTCTAGTATCAGACAGTTAATCCACTGACCAAGGGGTGGGTCTGAGAGGAGAAATAGAGGTATGATGAATAAAACTGGATCTAGGTCATCTTTCTTATTTTTCTTCTCTCCCTTGTTGTGGATTTCTCTCTCTCCCTCTTTTTTAAATGTTTATTAATTATTTTGAGAGTGAGATAGTATGCAAGCAGGGGAGACGGACAGACAGGGAAAGAATCTCAGTCAGGTTCTATGCTCAGCATGGAGCCCGATGAGGGCTTGATCCCGTGACCTGAACCAAAATTAAGAGTTGGGGGCTTAGCTGACTGAGCCACCCAGGCAGCCCAATGTTGTAGATTTCTTATTTTGTGGTATGCTCATAAGTCCATGAAGATTGTGTCCTTCAGAGAGCCTGGGTGGCTCGGTGGGTGAAGCGTCTGACTTCAGCTCAGGTCACGATCTCATGACTCATGCGTTTGAGCCCTACATCGGGCTCTGTGCTGACAGCTCAGAGCCTGGAGCCTGCTTTGGATTCTGTGTCTCCCTCTCTCTCTGCCCCTCTCCCACTCATGCTCTGTCTCTCTCTTTCAAAAATAAACATTAAAAAAAATTAGGAAAAAAAACATTGTGTGCTTCTAAAATCCATATGTTGAAGCCCCAATTCCTTGTATTTTGAGTGAGAAGGAAGTTAAGGTTAATTTAAGGTTAAGGTTAGAAGGGGAGAGCCCCAATCTGCTATGGTTAGTGTCCTTAAAAGACGAGGCAGCAGAGTTTTCTGTCTGTCTCTGTCTCTCTCTGCCATGTGAGGACACAGTGAGAAGGTGGCCATCTGCGAACCAGGAGGAAAGTCTTCACCAGCGACTAAACTGGCTGTCACCTTGATCTTGCTGCCATCCAGAACTGTGAGAAAATACATTCCTGCTGGTTGGTCTACCTGGTCTACAGTATTTTGTTATAGCAGTTCGATCAGGCTAAGAGAAAGATCAAATGAGAAAATGTAAGAGGATGTGCTTCATAGACTGTAAAGTGCAAAACACATTGTATTTTCATATTGATAATCATAATATGAGTGATCTGCGTGCTTGGGTGGTCAGAACATGAATGTTAAAGGTGGGATTCGGATACACAGAGATTAAAATTTCATCCGAAAAGGACATGAAAATCGCCCATTGCTTAGAGGCAGAGCGTCTAATGGTGGAGGAGGGTGACATTACCCTGAGGAAGGAGAAAGATGAGGCAGAGGGTCTCCAGCCTGCACCTTAGCTGCTGTCATTAGGTACAGGCATTTGCTTTTGATATACACAAGTATGAAAACCAAAAATAAAAAAAAAAGAAAAAGAAAACTTTAAGAATGGCTTTCTCAGATACCCTCTGAACTAGATCTTTGGGGAACTTGTCTGATGTTTCTGAAATAAAGATAAACAGACAGGCAGACAGACATAAAATAACTGAAAAGCAGGACATATTCACAGGACTCACTGTATGACCAGGCCCAGCAAGATACAACTGAGGGACATAGTCAAACTCTTGGAAACGCCCACCTCACACCTTGGCTGTGGAGCTGGCTGGACGGCAAGTGCCAGCATCGAGGAAGCCAAAACAAGAAGAACAGAGCTACTGAGTCAATGCTCTAATCCCCTGCATGAAGAGCAATAATCAAAGACTAGTATGGAATTAAGGGTAACCAAAAATACAAAATGCAATTAACTCTGCAAACATTTATTTAATACCTCCTCCATTTATCTGCCGGGGCTGCCATAACAAAATACCACAGACTACGTGGCTTAATCTACAGAAATTTATTTTCTCACAGTTCTGAAGACTGGAAGTCTGAGATCAATGCACCAGCCGGGTTGGTGTCTGGCGAGAGCTGCCTCATTGAGTTGTAGGAGGCTCCTTTCTTACTGTGAGTTCACATGGCCTTTCCTTAGTATTATGTGCCTGAGAGAGAAAGGGAGTGTGCTCTGAAAAGGACACTCATCCTATTGGATCAAAGTCCCACCGTTAGAAGCTCATTTAACTGCAATGACATTCCTACAGGCTCTCTTTCCAAATACAGTCCCACTGGGGATTAGGACTTCAACTATGGAATTGAGGGGGACACATACATTCAGTTCACAACAGCTCCCATGTGCTAGATGCTGTCCAAGGTGCTCATAATAGAAGAACAAATATGGTGTCATTGAATTGGGGAGATTCTTGACATTGGGTTCCAGGTACAATTAATCTTTGTAAGGTCAGCATCCAGCAGAGTACTCAGCAAAGAGTTGGCCTTGGTATTCTTGGATTGAATTATGTCTTGCAAGTGTCGGGGACGTCCCCCAGAGTCCATGAGATGACAGTGGGGCTATTGGGGGGCAGAGGACACTTCTTCTCAGTCCATCATGATCCAAGTAAATATGGGCATGAATATAAATTATTAGCATGCTTAATTCTGTTCTTACTGAGATTCCATTCTGTCACCTGTGACATACTTTTGAGAGGCAGGGTTGTTTGGGCAGTGGGGCTCTGGGGAGCTGGCATTCTTTTATTTTATTTTCTGCGGCCCTTTGAGATCTCTGTACTTTCCCAGTTTAAAAACCTTTTTAGAAATTTCCCAAGAATTGAGCAACTGTTTATTTTTTTCCAGCAAGGCTGGTTGCTTACGACTGTACTGTGAGAATCAAGAGAATTATTGTCTGGTCTTGTGCTTCATTGTTTGTAAAAAGAGAAAAGGCGTGCGCTTGGTGCCTTAGTTTCTTCATCTGTAAATTTGGGATAATTGCATTGGTCAAGGGTTGCACAGCAGTGTTATTGAGGATTAATAAAATCCTGTAGTAAAAGGTTGGAAGGAACTCAGATTAAAGGTCTGGGGATAAATACAAAGAAGGGTTATTATAAAACAGAGCAAAGCGCTGGCTGGTGATTGAGCCACCTTGATTTTTTTAAAGCCAGGGCTGGAGAGACCGGGGAACTGGATGGTTAGCTTTTGGACTAGAACTCTAATTAGGGGCTTAAGGATTAAGAAAGTAGTTGAAGTCTGTGTGAAGAAAGCTTTTCTCAGAGAAAAGACATGTTTTTATTCTTCTTAGAGCACTTGATCTGTAAATACTTACATCTTGAGATGTGAAACAGTCAGCAGAAAGCCCAAGCTCTGGGTTTATTCAGTTCTCTGTGCAGTTAATTACCTTTTGTGAAGCAAGTAGGCCTTGGATTATCATTATTTCTCTTCATTCAGAGTTATTGGAGATGTGTTTCCACTTTAATAAGTAATTATCCTCTCAAAGTTTAGAAATGAGGGTCCTGGAAATCCAATCCCCTATTATAAAGCTGCACTGGAGACATGGTGAGCAGGGTTTCAGCCTTATGAGGAGTCCAGTCAATTTCTAACATCACCCATTGGAGACCTTCCATGATCTCCCGGCCCAAAAGCAACTGATAGCAGCTAATTCTTGCCAAGTGCTTCATGTGTGCGAAGATGTAGTTTTAGTGATTTTAGTCTTACAATTAGTTCATTTAATCCGTTTCACGACGGCAGTGGAGTTAGTACTAACATTACCCATTTTACAGATGAAGAAACTTAGGCACGGAAACATTAAGTAACTTGTCCGAGAAGACACAGCATTGAACCAGCGAGGCTGAAAATCAAACCCCGCTGGTCTCTTTTTAGCCTGTGAACTGTTCCGCTCTGTTCTGTGACCTCTCATTGTTCTGGGCACGACTCAAAATGGAACCTGCTGTTTTCTCTCTGGTGTTTGCTTTCACTTTCGTGGAGGGAGCGTGCTGTGTCAGGAATGCCATATTCACTCCCTGTGGTGCTTCCAAAACTCTGTTTAAATGATGGGCCAGACAGAAAGGATGGCACAGTAGAGACGGAGGACAGCCCCGTGGGATATTTGGAAATACACTGCTGGTGGAAGAGGTGCCAGATAGCTCCTTCTGTTTGGCAAATTGTACTTTGATGCACCTGACTTCCACAGGACTCTCTAGTGGAAACAAACAAACAAACAAACAAATAAACCAGCATTCTTTATTGATGCCAAATTCTGTGATGTGAGTTGCCCAGTACAGCTAGAGCTCCTGCAGTAAGACCAGCCAGCTAAATTTGGCAGTCATAGTCATGTGACATAAAGAGCACATGGGTAAGTGTGTGTTTCTCGGAATAAGTGATCTTAATGTAATTAATAGGGCTCAACAGAATTTTTCTGGTTCAGGAAAATCCCGTATAATAAATGCATGCTTTTATGTAAACATGAGGATAGATGCACAAGTTTATCATTGTTCTCTTCTTAGACTCCTCTACAATTACATAAGCAAATTTAAAAATTAAAAAAAAAGATAGGAACTTAAAAAGACAAAGAGAACAGAATAGAGCTTAGGATGGGTAAGAGATATGAATACATTTTTAAAAGCTGAACAGCAATGGAGGAGGAAAGCTGGCTTGGTCCAGGTCACTACGAAGGCATGGTAATGGGAAGGGGTCATGGGACAGGCTGAAGCCTGGCCGTTCTGCACACCATGGATTCTGGCATGAGGCGTGAAGTCAGGAGAAAACAAGAAGTTTTTGCAGAGAACTGTTGACCTTAAATCCAGTTTCCTTATCTGGGAAGATAAGTTCCTTGGGAAGACCAGACATTGGGTAGCATATAGAAATTGAACAAGAGTTTCTAAAGGTGAGGGTGAGATCAAGAGACAGGGTTAGAGAGAGAAATGACATGGCATTCTGTACACTTGGGGCCTCATTTGTCCCTTTTTCCAAGAGCTCTTACAGTGAAGCCTTTCTCTCTTCATGCAGGATATGAGAGGGTTTCCCTACCGAGGAACTGAACAGACCCATGAAAAATATATGTGATGGGGCACCTGCGTGGCTCCATTGATTAAACATCTGAATCTTGACTTGGGCTCAGTTCATGATATAATGATTCATGGCTTTGAACCCCACATTGGGCTTTGTGCTGACAGCATGCAGAGCTTGCTTGGGATTTTCTCTCTGTCTCTCTCTGTCCCTCTCCCTACTCACACATCTTCTCTCTCTCTCTCTCTCTCTCTCTCTCTCTCTCTCTCTCTCTCTCATAATAAATAAATAAAACTAATAAAATAAAAATATGTGGATAAGTAGAATTTTAGGGATGTCCTCATTGAAAGGAATGATTTACCGATATGGTCACTTATCAGAGAATCCCACCTGTTGACACACTCAGCCCGTGCACATGGAATCTTCAATCCGGTATGCAGTTCTGAGTCACAATTGTGAACAGATGGCCATGACTTACCACAACCATCAGACATTTCCATAAAACCTCCAAGATGAAAGAGAAGGATCAGGTAAATAAACACAGATAAGTGGAGAAAACAGGGATAATGCAAAAGGGGGAAGAAGCATTCAAAATCTAGTATTTCAGAGAGATAGGAGAATATATAAATCCATGAAACAAGAACATGATGCTTTAAAATGAAACTGTAAAACAATAAGAAAGAACTCTCGGAAACGTAGCAAATTGTGAACATTCTAGAAATTGGAAGATAACATTTGGGAAATCTCCCAGAGAGTTGGACAAAAATACAGAAATGTGGACAATATGAAGACAAAAGAGGAAATTAGAGAGCAAAACATAATGTTCACTACATAAAAGGAGTTACAGAAAGGGAGAATAGAGGAGGAGAGAACATTAGCAAAGATGTAGTGAAAAATACTTTATAGGATGAAAGAACTTGGCTTAAAAGTTTGCTTCCCTCTCTAGCCCAGAAGACACACACCAAAGCAAAGGCAACCCTAACTTTGCTAAAGACAGGATCAGACTCGAGCTAGCAAAGAATCTCTTAACAAAACCACTGGAAGTTTGAAGATGATGGAAAAGCATCTTCACAAGCCTAAGGGAAAATGGTGTTCAAACTGGAATGCTATACTTAGTCAAATTATTAGTCATGTGTGAGGGAGCAATGCAAACAATTTCATACATAAAAGAGAAGAGGTATTCCAAGTCATTGTTTAAGACTCCCTAAACACCTTAAGATACGGGGCACCTGGGTAGCTCAGTCGGTTAAGTGTCCGACTTTGGCTCAGGCCATTATCTCATGGCCCGTGAGTCCGAGCCCCTCATCGGGCTCTGTGCTGACAGCTCAGAGCCTGGAGCCTGCTTCAGATTCTGTGTCATCCTCTCTCTCTCTGCCCCTCCCCTGCTCACACTCTGTCTCTCTCTCCTTCAAAAATAAATATACATTAAAAAATGCTACTTGATATGCATGTATTCGTTATCTAATGCTGTGTAAATAAAACACCCCCAAATTTAACACCTTATAACAGCAAAAATGTACCCCTTTATACAGTTCTGTGAGAGGTCAAGGAATCTGGAATTGGCTTAGTTGGATGTTCCTGGCTCATGGTCTCTCATGAGGTCACACCCCTTGGCCTGCAGTAGTCCAAAGGGACTGGATAATCTGCTTCCTAGCTCCGTCTTGTCACTGTTGACAGGGGCTTTCAGTTATTTGTTCTTGACTTTTCCATAGGGCTTCACAGACAGCATGTCAGTCAAGAGAAAGTGATAAGGGATGACAAGAAGTTGAGAAAAAGAGATAAAGACAGAGAGAAAGGGAGAGAGAAATACATAAAAGAGAGAGTACCTAAGACAGAGAATGGACTCTTTTCAGAACCTGAATTCAGCAGGGACCCCTGCTGATGATGTGAGAGGAGGTCACATGAAGGTGTGACGACTAGGAGGCAGGAATCCATGGGACCATGATAGAGGCTTCCTGCTACAATGTACTTCACCCAAAGAAAGACATATTTAAAAAAGAATGGTATGGGCTCCAGGAAACATCACCCACCACAGAACAAGCAAGGTAATTTCAGGATAACAACTATGCAGAAGTCCTAGTGACCAGCCAGTCTAGACCCATGGTTCTCAACTGGGCATATTTGCATCCCCCCAGGGGACATTTGGTGATATCTGGAGACATTCTTCGCTGTCAAGATGAGAAGTGCTACTGGTATGTAGTGGATAGAAGTGAAGGATGTTGCTAAATATTTTAAAGACCGAGGACAGCCTCCCTTCCCCCGTCGCCCCCCCACCCCATCACTGCACACAAAGAATTATCTGGACCAGAATATCCGTACCTTTGAGGTTGAGAAAACCTGGTCTTGAATAAGGTATACTGACAGAGGGCTTTTGGAGAGTGGCTCTTAGAGAAAATATGTAAGTGAAAGATACCAGCAAAGGGTGATACTGACATCAGACACAAAGATGTGGACTTTGAAAACCAACCTAAGCAAAATTGTAAATTATCCAAAATCGGAGCCATATGGTAATTCCTCATCTGTCATTGTGGGAAAGCAACATATAATATTTAAATTAATAAATCAAAAAATAGCAATATATTTAATAAAATAAAGTTGAAATAAAATAACAAGAAAACCAATAGAACTAAAAGTCACTACACAGGAGGAGGAGGACCCAGAGTAGGAAAGTGTGGGCCAGGAGTTGCTGTCTCTTGTTAAGTCTTTCTATACTATTTGACTTTTAAAAAGTATTATTTTCATAAACAGTAATTAAATGCATGAATAAATCCATTGCTTGAATGTTTTGTTAATAGAAAACTAGTTCTCCCCCCTCTAGTAAATACATGTAAGCACATATAAATATGTAAAGGATATTGGTTGAAGGCTCCTTAGATGATTATCTACACAGTTGAGTCCATGCCCCATTTCCATGTTTTCAATTAGTGAATTAAGTCCTATAATGAGTGGATGGAAGAATAAATGAGTGACATAATTTAATTGGAAATATTCAGTATAACAAATGGTTTTACTTTTCTTAACAGTTAAGCACACCTTATTGAAATGGCCCATGCCAAGACCACTAAGAGGCGGCCTCATCGCCAGATCTCTTTCAGGCCTTACCTTCTGAGGTTTTGCTACAACATGTTATGGTGTTGGCTACCTCTTCTCGGCCTTCTGTGTGGATACTTCATCCTCAACCTGCCCTTTACACGTTGGATTTCCTGTGACAGTTCCAGCTTTTTCTTGGATGAAGGATACACTTGCACTGAGATGTCATCCATTTTCATGACTTTAGGGATTATGTAGATCTTTGCGGCTTTACAAAAATTGTCCCAGCTGCTTGAGGGGGGCATCTTTAATTGGCTATCCCGTAGACACCTGAAGCTCCACATTAACCCCACCTCCCAACACACATGCAATACACACAGCACATACTGCACACATATAGACACATACGCACACACACACAGACATGTGTACACACATACGCACACGCACACACATAAAGACACGCACATGCCTGCATGTACATACACATGCACACAGGTAGATCTTCCCTTGCATGAGTCTTCCCTTTCTCAAAGAAGTGCTCTGTATTCACCCAACCAAAGACATGCTTCACTCATGACTTCCTCTTTCCTACCCCGCTTACCCCCCTGCATCAATCACCAAGCTTTACTCAACCTTCTTGCACCACATTGTATTTAGTTCCCTGGTCTCTTATATCTGTCAACTTTGTATGCTCACACTATGGTCATCTAACCTCTGGCCACCCTAATCTCAGAATCAAATTACTGCAACAGTATCCAAATACTTCTCCCAGCCTCCAGGCCTGTGTCCATTTAATTCCTTCTCTATTCTGACCAGGCTGATCTTTTTTAAAATTCAAATATATTCATGTCACTCATTTCTGATCTCTCCGACTACCCTTGGGCTAAGTTCCAAACTCTGTTCAACCCTAGGTCTTGCTTTCCTGTGAAGTTCTAATTCTTCTTATTCTCACACCCCACTGTCCCCTTTCCCCATATTGAATTATGTCCCCATGGTTGAATGCATCACGCTGTTTCACCTCTGGGTCTTTATACATCTTGTACCTTTACTTGAATCATTCTTTCCTTCCCCATCTTCTCCTCTTTGTTGGCAAATTCTCATTTCTTCGAGGCTAAGTGTAATGTCACTTCTGGGAAGCATTCTGGTTCCCTCCCAAAGACTATGTTAAGTACCCTTCTAATGGGTTTCTGCAGCAGTCTGTTACAGAAACTGTCACAGTCTCTGTTAACTTGTTGGATCCACAGCTATCACAGTCATTCAAGGACTCAGCACAGGCCTAGCACCATTCGGGGGCCGCTACATACTTTGCCGCTATAGATAAGATTTTCCATGTGAAATCTTGAGAGCTTTTAATGAAAACAGGGCACATTTTTTTTCAAGCAAAAGAGCCTTTTTAGAGGTATATTCTAATGGTTCATCTTCAAAAGAGTTCACTGTCATATCTTTATGGTGCACTAAAGTGCAGCTAAGAATCAAGGAGAATAAATTAAATTGGATAACGACTTTACTTAAAAGCATGAAGCTAAAATGAGCGAAAAACCTTAAGAAATAGCAGATAATAAAAATGGATTTCTCTTAGCCTCTTATCTCTAATTTTGATACGTATTTTTCTTCTCAAGGTATACGAAGGGGCCAAGGAAAGGTATCGTAAAAGAGAGACAATTTGAAACAGATAAAATACTGCATTTAAAAACCGTAGATGAAAAACCAGGACCAAGTCATCAGCTCCATAATGGTACTGCTGCTGTCGGATTTTGATTGTGTCGCCATCCTTAGGTGGGGCCCCTAAAAGACAAACGAGATTAAAGATGAAATGCCTGATGGTTCAAAGAAATGAAAGCGAGACAATAAAAATCAAAGACACAGCACACGTAAATCCCCTTTGAAGGTCCCGATTTCCAGCTCTCTGTAGCAATAACTAAGTAAGCCTGGGTGTCCTGTACCATAGGCCACCGACATTTGTCAAGCTTTCCAATAAATTGGCAATGAAAGACTAAATCCGTGCAAGGTGGGAGATGAATTAGCACACAGCCAAAGTACTGGAGAAATAAGCACTGGGTTCGTAGCTGAAATATTTTTTGATAAAGTAATAATCCCCCGTAATCTCTCTCTAGCTTTAAATAACAGCCAGTCTTTGTGCCGGCAGTTTAATTTTGTTGGCTGCCCTTGTCTTACAAATATATTTAGTGGAGTCTGGAATATCATTCTGTGCTGAAAGCTGGAGCCTTTGTCATGCTGAAGCTGGGCAAAGGCAATAAATCAAGGACGAAAGTGAAAAGGAATAGAAACGGGGTATCGGAAACTTATTCCCCCAGAACGGGCGAGCTTTCTTCTCGTGCGAGCAGGTGAATTTCATCAGTTATGTCTTCCTGTTAAGTGCCTGTGTTGTAATGATATTGACTTATATCTGCATTGCACCCTGGTTGGCATTGCTCCAAAGTACTTAAGATGCATCTGTGGGAAATACACGCTGAAAATAGCATCTTGAAAATATACAACCCCCGTTTTCTTTTCTTCTTTTCCTCCTCTAAGATCATTCTTCCCAGGAAATGCCCCGAGATGGCCAACCTTAGCTGCTTCCACTCGTTTTCTCATTTGTGTCTGACCAATTAATAAATGGCTTTTTAAAGGTAAGGGACGGACCACTGTAGATTGAAAATGATTGAACCACGACTAATGTGCTTCATGATTTGCATTTGCCACATTTGGTTATTGTTGAAAATGGATTACGGAGAAAGAATGTTGAGTTGTTTATAGGATTTTTCTTTTACCTGAAGCAACACAAAGGAATAAAAGTCGCTGTGTGAGAAAGCCAGAGATCTGAGTTCTTATATTAGTTTTCAATTCTATTTCCAAGTTAGTGGCTCAGAAGAGCGCACATTTCTTATCCCACTATTTCCTTGGGCCAGGAGTGCAGCACAGTGTATCTGGTCTTCTGCTCAGAGTCTCGTAGGTGGGCTGTGGTCTTACCAGGTTCTCCACCAGGGAAAGAACTGCTTCAAGCTTCCTCAGGCTGTTGGCAGGGCTCAGTTCCTTGAGGTTTTAGGATGAAGATCCCAGTTTCTTGCTGGCTGTTCACCGCACCTTGCTCTCAGCTCCTAAAGGCACTGACAGGTCCTGGCCATATGGAACTCTCTATAGCCCTTCATAGCTTACTTCTGCAAGCCAGTAAGGGAACACCAGCAGTTACATAAATGGATGTATCGCAACATAGAATCCCAGAAAAGATATCTCATCACCTTTGCCAGCTATTTGCTAAAAGCAAATCACGGGTCCTCACCTACACTCAAGGGCTGGACATGTGGCCCATCTTGGGGTCTGCCTACCACATTTCTAGTCTTTTGGGGGGGCATTAAAAACTAGGTACTTTTATATATTCACTCAAAGCAATAAGAAAGAATGACAAATGTGCATCAAACACAACTGGTGAATCTCACAAATTTAGTGTTGAAAGAAACCAAATATAAAAAAGTGTATCTCTATGATTTCAATGTTTATGAATTTTAAAAACATGAAGAAGTAATCTCTGCTAGGAGAAATCATAATAATGGTTAACTTTGGGGTGGGAATAGTGATCATCAGGGGAACTGAGGGCACTCTGCAGTGATGGAATAGTCAGTCTCCTGAACTGACAGCATTGTTGATGAATGGCTCAGTTTCATTTAGGCCCTGTGAGTGGCATCTGACCTTAGAGTCCTTCCTAGATGACAGGCTGCAGTAGAAGGCCCACCCTGTCTGCAAGTCAGGCCCTACTTCTCTCTCTCTGCCTTCTACACTGCTAAGTATTCCTTCATCATCTTATTATACATATTATACATTTGTTTGTTGCCTGTCATCAAAACCAGAACGTAAGCTCTGGCGATCACAAAGTTTGTCTTTTGTATCTCCGGCATCCAGAATGAAGCTCAGCCCGTTGTACACAGTCACTAAATTATTAGTTGATTGAATGATTGAAAGCTTAGTTAAGCTTTTACATTAGCCACATTAGCTCCCCAACATCACCACTGGGGGTTCCTGTTTTCTATTGGTAAAATTCCTAATTAATAAAATGGCAGTACGGGCCTGTTAGAACCCAGTGACCTGAGATTTGTTGGAGATTTTAATTGTCTGTCACCAGAGTTTCATCACACTTGTCTTTTTAAAAAAAAATCAGTACACAGTTGATGATGCTGTTAATGGAACACTCACTTAAATCAGCATTCGACCAAGGATAGAGTTAAAGTTGACTTTAAAGTAATAGTTCGTCAGTACGATCTGATGAATCGAGATTTGTTTGAATGATTTAATCCTCCAGCTTCAAGGCTAAATTGAAAAACCAGACTAGACACTACCGAATTAAGGGAAATAAATAAAAGCAGAAATGAAGCAAGCACAGGAAGCCATAAGAGCAAAAGAGTAAATAATAATTAATAATAATAATTATTATAATAAAATAAAAAAATAAATTAAATTAATTTTAAAAAGAGAAAGTAAAAAAAAAAAAACAATCAGAATGACGGACAAAAGAAGAATAGCAAGGAAAAATCCACACCACCAGTCTACATGTTCCACAAGCTTTTCTACCCATGTTAATTCACCCCCATAAAGCTGCATACTTATCAAGTGTCCTTTTCTTGACGTTTCTTTTCCTGGTCCCCATGCTTTTCCTATATAGGCTCTATCTTATTTATTAGGCCTCTCCTGTAGGGATGTTAGCTTGGGAGGTGTAATCACATATCAACTTAGGGCCTTAGAACAACATGACTGTTGATTTGTAAACTGATAGAATTACCCAGAAGGGAGAAGGTTCTCCCCAGTGTAGAAATGGGCAGGGTCTAGACAAAGTCCTAGAACCTCTGTTAGTGCACATCACACATCATTCACATGCCTCTGTCCTGTTACACACCTAGAGTCAAGCTGTTGCTACTATAACTTCTATTAAGACCTTAGTCCATTTGTTTGCTTACCCAGAAGGTAAACGTGATTTCAAGTGTTTGAGGCATTTTTAAAAATTGAGAATTAGAGATCTCACCGTCCTAATAATTGGGTAATTGTATCCATTTAGAATCAATATTCCAGTGCTTTGGGCTGATCTTATCATTCTTTGGGAGAATAATGATTTTCTTCTCTGGAATGATATCTAAATCAAGACCTGATTAGGAACCAGGAGGGGAATGTCTGCCCTCTCTCTCTGTTTCATCCCCAGCCCTACTCTTCACATCAGCTAGAGAAGTAAGGAGAAAACCAAAGTGAAAATGCAGGGAAGGTAGGAGAGATAGGAGGGGGAAGAGGGAGAGTGAACAAGAGACAAAGGAGAGAGAGAGAAAACCAAAGGTAGGCAATCTCATTAAAGAGGCACAGTTAGGAAAATCCCATCAGGGCTGCCCCTAAATTGCCTGGCTTCTTGTTTTCAGTCTTTGAAATCCTCCCCAGAAATATGGTGGCCCCTCAAATTTGTTCAGTAGGTTTTTATGTGCATTATGTCTTCTCATCTGTCCACGATACCCATGTTAATCTTACTGTCACAACGGACGCAACCCAAATCTTAGTGACTCACAAGGACAAATGTCCGCATGATTTCTCTCTGGCTGTGGCTCAGCTTCTGTGATTTTCCTCCATGTGCCATCTCATTGGGAGGCCCAGGTTGAATCCATAGTTCTATTTGGGACTCTCTCTTCTATGTAGAGGGGCAAAGCAAGCATCCTTGTGGAAACATGCACTGCTTCCTAAAGCTTCTGCTCATAGGCACTTTGGCCAAAGCAAGTCAGATAGTCGAGCCCAATACGAACCAGGGCAACACCAGTCTCATGGCCACAGGCAAGGGTGTGTAAGTTCTTTACAGGAAATACAAATCTGTATTTGGGGACACTCATACAACCTACCTTAATACCTGAATAAGTCAGAAAGGCTGTGGGTCCACTCCATTTATAGGTAAGCAAATAGAGGCACAAAAAGCTGAAGTGGTATGTGTAGATGCATGAGACTGAGCAACAGAGCTTGGTGTAGACCTCAGGTTATCTGATCTCCAGCCCAGTGATTTGGACACCTATCTACATCTCTTTCTCCCACCAGCATTTTCTTTCATCCTAAGGTAATGCCTTTCCAACTTCAGTGGTATCAGAACCACCCGTGGGCCTCCTTAAAGCACGCACTGATGGGCCCCACTCTGAGAATCTCTGGTTTGTTACGTCTACAATGGGGCCTACAGAATTCTATTTTTAGCAGATTCCCAGGTGATGATGAGGGTATTGGTCTAGGGACCATACTTTGAAAACCACTGCCTTAAGGTACCATCTCCAGGACATGGTGCAATGTACAACTCCCACGTTAGATTTGTGTGTGTGTGTGTGTGTGTGTGTGTGTGTGTGTGTGCTTTATTTTCAAAAAGTAAGAAATGGATTGGTTTTATATTTAACAGTGCCTCCCTAAAACTTAGGAGAGTCTGAGGGTCTTTATAGTAGTATTTCTCAAGATGTGGTCCCTGGCCCAGTAGCACCAGCATTGCCTGGGAACTTCTTGAAAATGCAGCTTATTGGGGCACCTGGGTGGCTCAGTCGGTTAAGCGTCCAACTTAAGCTCAGGTCATGATATTGCGGTTCATGGGTTCGAGCCTCACATTGGGCTCTGTGCTGACAGCTCAGAGCCTAGAGCCTGCTTCTGATTCTGTGTCTTCCTCTCCCTCTGCCCCTCCCCTGTTCACACACACTCTCTCTCAAAAATAAATAAACATTAAAACAATTACATTAAAAATTAAATTAAAAAAAGAAAAACAGAAAAGGCAGATTATTGGCTCTGCCTTAGAGGTAGTGACTCCTAACTTCTGAGTACAGGGCTGAGGCTCCTGCATTTCAACAAGTGATCCAGGTGATTTTGACATATACTCACCTTTGAGAACCATGGTTTGGCCCTACTTCTGGGGCTACACTGTAGCACCCTGAGGAAGGTCTTCCGGCGCCTGCTCTTCGAAGTGTGGATCACATGGGGCGCCTGGGTGGTTAAGCGTCTGACTTTGACTCAGGTCAAGATCTCACAGTTCACAGTCCGAGCCCCCCGTTGGGCTCTGTGATGATAGCTCGGAGACTGGAGCCTGCTTCAGATTCTGTGTGTGTCTCTCTCTCTGCCCCTCCCCTGCTTGCACCCTGTCTCTCAAAAATAAACATTCAAAAACAAACAAACAACAACAACCACAAAAAGTAGGGATCACAGACCAGCATTCTCCTTATCACCAGGAACCTTGTGAGAGAAATGCAGGCTTTCAGGCCCCATTCTAGACCTACTGATTTCTCTTCATGTTCTGGGGTTTCCTCTGCCTGCAGAGGACCTGGCTTCTGTTTTATCATCCAGCCATTTCATCTGTTATAACTGATTATTTACTTGACTTTTGATTATGATTTTATTCCTGGATGGTCCTTGGTTTCATACTCTGTAGCACTGGGATTTCATAAGGCCTCCCATCCTCCTGACTAATATGGGTTCTCAGAACTTTATTTGCCTGCAGCCTCCAGTCCTCTTCTCTGCCAGGTTGGTGTGGGAGGTTTAGGCAGAGCCATCTTGGAGTGAGAGCCTCTGATTCTCCTGATTTCTATTTTTCCATTAAAATCCTTCACCTCCCTTCATTACAACATTATCTCTTTAACTCTTTTCTTCATCTTTTGAGACTAGCATTATGAGCAATTTTACCCAATCTATTAAACAAACAATTATAGCCATACTCTTGTGTATTCATGGAACACAAATCATCTAAAGAACCAATGTGGTGGCCTTCTCATGATTTGTTCATGGAAAAACATTATATGATCAGTAGTTCCTTTGAACTGGATGCATTATTGCCATTTTTGAAAAGCATTTCTGTATCCAAAAGTTATTTAGTCTTTGCTTCAAGTTAAAAAACAAACAAACAAACAAACAAAGAAAAAGTCACAGGCTGAAGACAATGAAATCAGAGACACAGATCAACATCTCCAGTGATTTCTAGGCAAACTCTGAGTCATTTCACTTTGAATGTGTGGTGTTTATATAGCAAATGCAGATGTTGTGTTCACTTACTTCTAGAGCATTTGCTAAAAGACTTGGCTTATATGGGAAACTTTCCTGAGATATTCTGTTAAACTGTGCGTATTTTGCCTGCTGAGAGAAATTTTAAATTAAAACAAAAACAAAAATGAAAAAAAAAACAACTAGATCTTTGGCAGAAATTGAAGTAGGTGCATCTTAAGCAGAAACTTAAGGAGGATGATGTTGAGTAACAAGTCAGTATAAACTCAGCCCCAACTACACCTATGTGTGCCCAGCATTGTACTGAACTGTAGGGACAGAGAGGTGCATAAAACCTTCTTTCTATCCTCAGGGGGCTTATGATCTTGCAGAATAAAAGTAACTCAAAAAAGAAAATGCAATATTTTATCATAAATCCTGTAATTGGTGCAACCAATGATTTGTCACCAATGTAAGGAAACTTCGGACAGTAAAACGGGGAGTTAATTATATAATTTTACCCTCATAACTGGGGTAGTCTGGGGTTGTTCCCAGTACACCAGTACACCAATTATATGGTCACCCTATCTACAATTGATAAGCACAGGTCTAGTGTAGGCTTGGAACCAACCTCTTCTTGGGGGATGACTCTGGAAGAGTTACCCGGACACCAGATCAAGTGCTAAAAGCTACTGGTATGCTTCATTGTCATATTGATCTTTAGAGACCACTCATCTATTGATGAGCTGTTGTGTTTGGTGTGGGCGTCACCTTCTAAAACTGACCAGCATCAAATGCTTAGTGTCCCCCTACTCACCGGCAGTCCCTAGCACTATCATTGTCCTTGCCACCTTCGCACATCCCACCTTGGCAAAGACCGTCACCACCCTAACCCTGTGCCCTCAGATTAAATGCAGAAAGAGTTGCAGAATAAGGTTTCCAAGAATCTGGGTTTAACCCTGGCTTTACAGCAAACTAGCCATGCTACTTTTTGCAAATCCATGAACTCTAGTCTAGAGAAGGAAAACAAGAGTTCCTGCTCACATTGTTCTTTGGTGCCCCCATCAGACTAAAAAGTGGTATAGTATATCAAAACAGGTGGACATAGGGATCAGTCTCAGCACTGACATTCCCTAGCTGGGTGACCTTGGACAAGTCTCTGAACACATCTGAATCACAGCATCTCCATTTGTAGTAACACAACCCTAGAAGGCAGTCTATATGCCAATGGCAATGATGGGTACAGTATGTGAAGTCCCAGACAGAGTGGCTAGTGCAGAGTAAGTATTCAGTAACCAATGATGAGTTGTCATCATTACTATTACTGATGTAGTTGTTGACTGAACCATGGGGGGTGGCAAAGAGTGAAGCTTCTAATGTTCTTTCAGACAAGGGACCATACCCTTTCCCAGAACCATCTGGGAGTCATCATTCCTTTTTTTTTTTTTTTTCATCTTTGTTTGATATTTTCAATTCACTTGCTAAAATTCCAGAAACAGTTTGCTGCTCATTCCCCTGCTGCATTCCTAAGCAGGAAGTAGCATGCTTGCTGGCAGGTGTTGGCTGTTTGACTGAAAGGAATAAACAAAAAGCTGTGATGACACAGTTTGCTCGAATGTTTTCTCCATTGTGTGCAGGGGGAGGGGGTTCGTTAGCGAGAAGCTCACTCTGAAGGGTGCCCAAGGCGGAACAGTCAGAAGAGGCATCAGTCAGTATTGGCATCTGGTAAACGTTGGCATGAGAAAACCTGTGTCGTGTCAATTATTTAAAAGATCATCTTGTCCAGAGATGGTGATTCTCATGGCAACTCCCATTGATTAGTAGTGGTGCCCTGGGAACCATTGGGAAGTTACTTGGCCCTGGCTTGAAGGAGGGCATGATTAGTGGTGTCTGCCTGGGATGGAAGGTAAAAGAGCACATGCGCTCTCTTGTGGCTGCACCTGCCCTAGTACCTGAATTGTTTGTCTGCAGGACTGTCATGTGAGCAAATGGTCTCATACTTCAGTCGCTAATTTCTCCATCTTTAATAACTCTTGTATTCCCGGATTTAGCATGTTTTTATAATAGCTCAGTGATCAAACAAAGACTTGTTTAATTCATGTTGTTCTTCCCTACCCACTCCGTTTTTCCCTTCCTTGAAAACAATAGACTTCTATTCATGCAAATATTACAGCTACTTATATATTCATAACCATTGTAAAATGGGAGAATGGCCAATAAAGAAGATAATAACAAAAGCTGGAAATTATTAGATAAATGAAGATAATAATTATTTAAACCATGTACGATATATTTAGAGTTCTTGATAAAAATACTGTTTTCAGCTATGGTCTACCTACCATCTATTTTTTCTCATACAGAGCACAGGGTATATGTCATCTCTTCTCCTGTGTCACAGTTGGGATAACAAATTTATATTCTTAAAGTAATTAGAAAATAGTGATTCATTTGCCTTTGATAGGAGTTATTTACCATATTTTTTCATCTCCAACAGATACCTGTTGGTATTCAGAGATGGGTATGTCAGCATTGGGAATGTTTCCAAGTTTTTTGTCACTCTAAAATCCCACTTAAGCCAACTCTCGCTCAAGAAGGGCTCTTACAGGTAACAGAGCAAAGCTATGAGGAGCCACTACAGAAATTTGATAGTGACTATAGAACAGTTCCTGGTATGTGTGTAGAACACACAGAATAAGGAGATTATAGGACTCAGAGCAGAACGTCAGAGGGAGAAATGAATGCATCAGGAAGCTTCTTTCTTCTTCAAATATGAACCCTTCCCAACCAGAACAGCTTTTGAGATGGAAATACCTGGAGGGGGGAGGGTTATACGTTAGGGCCTGAGGGTTGCTACCCATCAGAGGTCTCCTTTTATTCTGGAATCTGGGGAAGAAGAAAGGCAATATGCTTTCTGCAGAAGACTTGCTGTCATATCTACACTTCTTGCAATGGGGTCATCAGACCACCCTCTCCAGCACATGTCACATCCAGGAACATCTGGAATCAAATGTTATGTGTTGTGTGCAAGATTCTTCTGTGGAAAGGATGCATAGCTTTCATTAGAACCTCAAAAGCATCTTGGGAAGCCTGGGTAGCTCAGTCAGTAAGCGTCTGACTCTTGATTTTGGCTCAGGTCATGATCTTACATTTTGTGAGTTTGAGTCCTATATTGGGCTTTGCACTGACAGCGTGGATCCTGCTTGGGATTCTCTCTCTCTCCCTCTCTTTCTGCAGCCTCCTGTCAAAATAAATAAATAAACTTAAAAAAATGTGTCTTTAACTGTAGAAAAACAAGAACACGCAGGAAAGAGTCCTTATAAATCACATTGGCTTATTTAATAAAAAATACTGAATTTAGGGATTTAAATCTTTCTTCTGGTTATTCTTGTATTTTAATATACTTTGGTGTTTATATCACCAAAATACTTGCATATTAATTTAGTTAACATAGTATTTGCAAATGGTATTTTTTAAAAATCTGTATTATCTGTATTTTGAGACCGCACCCAGAGATTTATGACTGTACTAAATATTAAAAGCTGAAAGAGGTACCTTAGTTTAAGAAACTTTATGATCATATTCTCACCCTGTTTAAAACCTTTTTAAGGTAATTAATCTTGTTTAATTTCATTCCCTGAGTTACTAGTGAAGTTAAATATTTTAAGTTAGTTGCATGGCTTTGCAGAATCCGTTCATGCCCCACTGATGTTCAGATCTGTTGACGGAGTGACTTAGAATTGGGAGCAGGATGCCCCCCCACGCCCCCCCCCCCAAAAAGAAAAAGATATGTACAGAGAGAAGTAAAGAGAGAAGGAGGGGAGATGGTGAGCAGAATTTCAGGGCCCAATTTCCAGCCCCTCTGCAGACCCAGACTGCTTTTTAACTGTGGAACACAACCCAGAATTCCCTCTCCTCCCCATCCTCGGGACCAGAGATGTTATTTTAACCCAGAGGATCTCAAAGTGTGGAGTCTCTGGATCATCAGCATCAGCATCACATGGGAATTGACTGGAAATGTGAACTCTGATGTCCCACCCAGACCTACAGAATTGGAAATGTGGCGGTAGGGCCCATACTTTGGTGCTTTACACAAGGTAGGTGATTCTCATGTAGGTTCTCATTTGAGAAACATTACCTTAACCAGATAATAGCTCCAGAACTTCCTTGTGAGAGGACTCACCTGGGCAGTGGATCAACATACACCTTCTCAGGTCTTTTCTTGGAGATTTGATTCAATGGGTCTGTGATGAAGCCCCAGAAATAATGATTGTTAATGAGTATGTACACGGATTCTCATCATTAGGAAGCTTTGGCTCCACCCAGCTGGCTTCCTTCCCATATCCCACGGCACATTGCCTGCTGCCCATGGGCCACGGAGATTTCCGGCAGCCTGTCCCCTCAACTCTCAGTGTCCAGGCAGGCCTGAGGCAGATGACATCTTTGGACCGGCCATCTCTGAACACCCAAGTTCGTACGCTGTGGCATGTCTATGGATGTTATGAGAAGGTCGTGACACCTTCCAGACATCACCCCAGGCCCCCGGAATAACCCACAGTAACCAAGCCCTTCTTCTCCCATCACTGAGGACCTGCGAGAGACTCAAGCCACCCAGACTGCATCTCTTCAGCCCGGCCCCCGGGCTTCTCATGGATGAAGCAGTATCTGAAGACAAAGGGAGGAAGTCAGGGAGACCATAGCCCACTTATATCCTTATTTGATTTTTACATAAAACATCACGCTTTCAGTGTTTGTTTTGTGTAATGCATTTTGTTGCTTTATTGCAATTCATAGCTAAATGTGATGCATCCCTTTGTAAGGAGCTCCATGTCAGGATAATAAACACTAATGCTCACTGCCTGCTGTAATAGAGGGGTTCTAAGGCAGCTGCTGCATTCTCTTGTCTGGGTCTGTAGCTGTCCTCCTTGCTGTGAGCTGTCTCAGATCAAGGCTGTCTGTGTCCGGGGAGCCCTTTAGCTTACTGTCTGTGGTTGGTTCTGGTCTTGGTGAACTGCACACTGTATGTCAGGGGTGGACGAGAAGTCCAAGGAAGACAGTCTCCAAGTCAGCTCCACCTTCTATTGCCCTACCTCTGAGGTGCACTCACAGCGGGCCACAGCTGGGCACGCCAACTTGGATGGAACAAGGAACGGTGTACTTGACACATCATGTCGGGAGTCCTGATGCCACATAGCAGTGACCGTAGAAGAACTATTTCAGGGGCACCTGGGTGACTCAGTCAGTTAAGTGTCAGACTCTTGAATTTGGTTCAGGTCATGATCTCGTGGTCTGTGAGTTCGAATCCTGTGTCCAGCTCTGCACACGCAGAGCCTGCTTGGGATTCTCTCTCTCCCTCTCTCAGAAATAAATAAATAAACTTAAAGAAAATGTTAATGTTTATTTTTTTGAGACAGAGACAGACAGAGCATGAGCAGGGGAGGGGCAGAGAGAGAGGGAGACACAGAATCTGAAGCAGGCTCCAGGCTCTGAGCCATCAGCACAGACCCCAGTGCAGGGCTCAAACCCGGGAACCATGAGATCATAACCTGAGCTGAAGTCAGACTCTCAACTGACTGAGCCACCGAGGTGCCCCTAAATAAATAAACTTTAAAAAAAAGAGAACTATTTCATTTCTCAGAGAACTTTTCAATGCCATCGATTTGATAGTGATGTCTACTTATTTCTTTTAATATTGTGTTGCGAAAAAGGAAGAATTTGTAGAACACCTAAAAACATACCTGCCGTATTTTCAACAAATACAGGCTCCCTTCTTCTCTTAGCTATTCCTTGGCTGTTTGCATAGTTAATTTTCCTGAGAAATGGCTTCTCTACAAGTATAGTAGAAGTATTTGCTTATCATATGTTTACCAGGGACCCACTATGTGCCTTGCACTACATTTCAGACGCGGCACCAAGTGCAGTCCTATGTAGCACATAGTATTTAGTGTCATCCCAAATCGCAGATGATGGAGCTGGGACAGAGCAGTATAAATGAATTGCTTATAAAGTAAGCAAGATCCAAGATTTACATAACATACTCTGCTCTGAAATCTCTATTCTTGTTTATTTTTTTATTTAAAAAATTTTTTTGGAGAGGTGCCTGGGTGGCTCAGTCAGTTGAGCATCTGACTTTGGCTTAGGTCATGATCTCACGGTTGACAACTATGAGCCCCGCATTGGGCTCTGTGCTGACAGCTCAGAGCCTGGAGCCTGCTTCAGATTCTGTGTCTCCCTCTCTCTCTGCCCCTCCCTTGCTCACAGTCTGTCTCTTTCTGTCTCAAAAATAGGTAAACATTAAAAAAATTTAATGTTTAATTATTTTGGGGAGACAGATAGAATGGGGGATGGGCAGAGAGAGAGGAAGACACAGAATCCGAAGCAGGCTCCAGGCTGTGAGCCATCAGCACATAGCCCAATGTGGGGCTTGAACCCATGAAGCACAGGATCATGACCTGGGCTGAAGTCGGACACTTAACCGACTGAGCCACCCAGGCGCCCCTGAAATCTCTCATTGACTATTGATGACCCAGACTTTAGCTTTGAGAGGCTCTCCACCTAGAGCCTGAAGTCTGGTGTTTTTATTCAAAGCCCTCTCCACACACACACCCACACACTCACACACACACACACACACACACACACACACACACACACCACATTCACAAACGATGTTTCCCTTAAAAACGAATTTTAAGACAATTGACTGTGTTGTTTCATCTTGCCAGCTGTACTTTCTCTGAAGAGTGAATTTACTGAGCACAAATCCCCAGGGAGAAACGGCTAATTAAGGCACAGGCTTCCTAGCCAGCTGTTTCACACAGAGAGAGGTAGTTCATGTTTAAATATCCAGGCTGTAAAGGGGAGGTGAGGCAGCAGAAGGCCTCTGCAAGCTGCCAAGAGATATTTCTTGTTGAATGGCACTGGAAGCAGGGACTGACAGGGTGCAATCTGTAAGTAACAGGACAGCGGGCTCCCCTAAATCACGTCAAGGAAGCTCTGGGCGAAACCATAACCATGGATTCTCATGCACTATGGCATTGAAGGTGCCACTTGGATATCTCCTCAATACCTTCCTTTATTGTACTTGCTTTCAAGATATCTTTAAAACGACTTCCGATTAATACCTCCTCCGAAGGGTTATTGCGAGGATTAAGTAACGTGCACACAACAGAGAATGTAATGAAGGTGACTTTTATCTATCTATTCCTATTTAGTACAAATATAACCAGACGAGGCATACGGTTTTAGAAATATTCTCCTCTAATATTATGTTGCAGGGTCTTTCCATACAGTTATATACTAGCAGATAAATTGTGTTAGATTATAACTTGTTCACATTTTTCCTGTGGTTGAATATTTAGGTTGATTTTTCATGCTTTACTGTTTTGGTTTTTTCAATGTTAGGATGAATTACTTACCACTGAATCTTGGGGCCTCACCTGTTGCCCTGGGTAATTCCTACATGTGAAATTGCTCAATCTACATGTATGCATATATTTTAAGGTCTTAGACATACAGGGCCAAATTGTCAAGGGTGCTGCAGAACTTGGTAAAGGTCCCACGTGGCCACTCTGACTGAGCTCCTGGAATGCAGAGGGGCTTGCCTAGGAGTGAGCGTCCTCCAGGGAGGCAACATCCGGATCCACACGTAGAACTAATGAGTCTAAGTTCTACCCTGTATGGCATTTAGCACTCCTCTGTCCCCGGGCATGGAGCCAGGGGTCTGGCTTCTGGAAAAATTAGTATTTGCTGAATGTCTGTTATGCACGGTGCAAAGCCAGAGCCTACATTAGTTTCTGTTTGCTTGTTTGTTTGTTTTCAAAATCTAACAGGACATCTGCAAAATAGATGTTACTATTCTTATTTTGCTTTGGGGAACAGAGAGGTTAGGTGATTTGTTAAAGCTCACACAGTAAAGCATGGCTGCCTAATTCCTTCTGTGTGACTGACCTAGCACAGATGTACCAGGGAGCTACATCTCTTTCCAGATCACACCTGCCGGCATCGATAAGGAGGACACTAACATCATGGCAGGCACATTGATGCTTCCACTCTCTCAGTTACAAGAGGGACACCTCCCTCCTTCCACTGATCTAACTGACAGCATGAGAGAGAGGAAGGGGAGTTGGAACACAGGTGGGTAGCCCATGGTAGGAACCTTCAACTTTGTTCTCTGGTGAGCCCAAGAAAGATTTAAGGATAGGGAGGGTAGAAAGTGTAGAAAGGAGAATGAAGAAACAGAAAAAAAAAATAGAGTTTCCAAAGGATGATTCTTCAGAGAGAATTCTTAGCACATTTAGTCATAATGACAATCACTGCTCCTGCCTTCCAGTCCTCAAGTCAGGCTAGTGGGGTCATTTCCTGTGAGAGGGTATGCTGTAGCTTCCTGAGGTAGGGGCTGACTGAAATACACTGTGTCCTTGGTAGCCTCTATCCACACTTTCGAGTGCTGTGCAGATGAATTCTCCCTGCATCCAGAGGGAGTATGCCTTGGGCTGTTTTGAAATTGTTTAACTCTCTTCCATGAGTGTCAGTGTATAAATACACTCTTACTCAAAGAGGCCATAATCCCTACTGAAGAGTTATTAATTATACACGTACCTAGTGTTTGTATTCCAGCTTTCCCCAGGGAGCTCAAAGCACTTTGCAAATATGAATTGCAAACAATAAATAATGCCTTTGACTTCTAAGAAACCTGTCTCTGAGGGCTTAAGTTGATGCCTCCCTGAGCATTCTTACAGGAGTGAAGCCCTCCCTTCCCTAGGTCAAGAACGATCACTTCCGCTCTTCTCCAGTAAGAGAATGGTGGCTGAACAGACCCAGTTTTACCAAAGTGGCACGAGGATATGTGAGGGAATGACTTTGCAATGATGTTTTGCAAGACAGATAGGGGACACTAAGCGGCTTTTGGAAGCCAATGTGGCTTTATGCTAATATGAGACCAAATCTTGATCCTGTGTACCTGTTGACATGTTTTCTGAGAGGCAGGACAGAGTAATAGTCACAATTAGCCGGTGTTCCAGAGTTCAGACCCCAGTGCCTCTCTTCATGTTATCAGTGAGGCCCCAGGTCAGTTAAATGGACTCCCAGTACCTCACTTCCTGTGTGTACAAACTGGGTATATTGATAGCATGTACTCCATGAAATTCTGGGAATTGAAGCCATATTAAGTACTTTTAGAGTATCTGCAGCATGCCGTTCATAAATGTTCGCTCGTGTCCTAATTATTATTTTGGTTATTATGCAATCCCTGAAGCTATTTTGCAAGAATTCCATATGCTAATCAACGGTGAGCATAAGGAGAGGGGGCGTGGACAAAGCATGGGCTACAATTTGACAATCCCATGTTGAGTATTGGCTCTGAAGCACCTGAATGGCTAAATCTCACTGTTGGCTAAAAGAACTCGTTTCTTGTCCTACTGAAGGGAGTTATCCAAATGAAATGTGTGCACATAGGATGGACCTATTTATTTCATAGTTTGCTCTATTTTGAGTCCCTCACCCAGGGAAAGCAACAGAAGAATTATTTGGGCCATGTTTTGGTTTAACACAGAATCCAACTGCAGTGGAATTAGTATGTAGCAAGTGTGATATTTTAGGCACAGTTTTGTTTGCAAAACAGTAAATAAATGAGAACCACTGGTTGCTTTCTATATAAACCTGCTTCTCCTAGGAAATCATCTGTTCTGAAATTTCCCATTCACTTGGCAGAAATTTGAACTTGAGATGAGGGTCAGGTCTTTCAGAATTCTTCAAGGCTGCTGCCTACCCAGCAAATTGTACACATCCAATTGATATCAATTGGTAATGAGACCAGCTCTCCAGGTGGCTTGTTTCAGTGCTCGCCACCATTCTTGCTTCTTTCCAATTCCCTATTGCGTAAATGGAGCTCTTAAATATGGTGCTGCATTAAATCAGCTCTTTGCAGAATCATTTTGCAACCACAAAAATGATGGAGTATTAAGCCCAAGCCAACTAAGAAGATGATGATGATGATGATGGTGATGATGGTGATAATGATGCGGCATTATTTATCTTGATCCCATATGGAATTCTTGCAAAATAGCTTCAGGGATTGCATAATAATCAAAATAATAATTAGGACACGAGCGAACATTTATGAACGGCATGCTGCAGATACTCTAAAAGTACTTAATATGGCTTCAATTCCCAGAATTTCATGGAGTACATGCTATCAATATACCCAGTTTGTACACACAGGAAGTGAGGTACTGGGAGTCCATTTAACTGACCCAGGTCCTCACTGGTAATATGAAGAGAGGCACTGGGGTCTGAACTCTGGAACACCAGCTAATTGTGACTATTACTCTGTCCTGCCTCTCAGAAGACATGTCAATAGGCACACAGGATGAAGCTTTGAACTGAGCCCCCACAGCATGGAATTCTACAATGATTCTGTCATTGGAAAGGGTATGGAACTTCTTTGAAAGAGTGTTTTTTATTCTCATACATTCTAACAAGTCTTTGAGCTGGGAAGCAATATCCCTAACTTACTATAAAGCAATATCTTATTACACATGGTTGACTGTGAATGTAATTGGGTTGCAGCCAACACAAGCCCCCGTCAGTGGCTCTCAGATCGCTGTTTCCAGCCACCACTTTTCTCCAAAATTCAGTCCCCACATCTCTTGCTGTTTGTTTGCCATCTTTAACTTTATTTTTTTTAACGTTTATTTATTTTTGAGAGAGAGAGACACACACACACAGAATGTGAATGGGGGAGGGTCAGAAAGGGAGGGAGACACAGAATCTGAAGCGGGCTCCAGGCTCTGAGCTGTCAGCACAGAGCCTGACATGGGGCTCGAACCCACGAACGGTGAGGTCAGACCTGAGCCAAAGTGGGACGCTTAACCGACTGAGCCACCCAGGAGCCCCTACCATCTTTAACTTTATATTATAACCTTAATATCCCACATAAATTATAGTAGTTAAACCTACTTTTGTTCCATTTTAAAACTTGTCTTTCTTTTCTTTCCATATTGCCTGTATTATCTAAAGCTATTAATTAATTCCTTCCTTCATGCATTCATGTTAACTACCATATGCCAGATGCATTTGATACATGCTGAAGACACAGAAGTAAATGAGATAGACAGGAACCTCTGTCCTCCTGGATCTTGCATTTTGTTGGAAGATGTGAATACACTGCAAGAAATAGAATTACAAACCATGAAGTTTCCTGTGAGAAAATACAGGGTAGTATGAGAGCTCCTACCAAAACTGGGGGAGGCCTGCAAAGAGGGATTCCCTGAAGGAGAGAGGGTTCTCCTCAAGTAGCAAGGGTGGGTGGGGCCGGCTGGTTGGGTGGGGTGGATTCCAGTAGAAGAGATGGCTCCAACAGATTCTTGGGAGGGAGGACGGTGTGTGGAAGAGCTGACCGATGTCCAGTTGGCCACAGACAACGGGGTGAGTGATGTGAGAGGGGTCAGCTGGCACAGAGCACCCCAGACCTGGAACCCTACAGTCATGGCTCTTCTCTTTGCCTGAATACACCCAACCTTTCACCAAATCCTGCTGATCTTGGTGTTACTCTCTCAAAATTATCATTTCTCTTATTCAGTCTTGCCTTGATGGTACCTAAAGGCCTTTAGATGGTTTGCAGGGCTCCCATCCCTCACTGCCCTAAGTCACTGAGGCCTGGAGTTCTCTGGAATTCTTCTCAAGTATATCCTACCATATTCTTTCCGTTAGAAACTTCACTGACTCCCCAACCCCCTGCAGTGTAAACCCGGATTCATGAGGCAGTGTACACAGCCCCTTATTAGCATGTGGCATAGCCTGGATTTACATGGGGAACTGAATTTCCTGCTTTAACATTCCCTTCTCTGAACTAGAATGTATTGTCAACCATGAAGAAGTGCTTGGGCAACTCTAGAGATCTTTGCTAAATATTTGGAGACACAAATATAGTTACTTTATTTTTCCTCCAAGCAATGCACACTTGTCTCTTTTTCAATATTTCCATAAGTGAACAAATATGTTTGATGTAGTGAAAAAAGTAACATTAGTCTTCTTTGTAAGCATAGGTCTTCTGAAACATATTCATCCTTTCACTTGGCAAGTATCTAGGCAGCCCTTACTATATGTAAGAACAGTGGAGGAAAAACAAGAAAGGTTGCAAGGATGTAAACCTCTTTTAGCCAGAGTATAGGACTACAGGAAGGGTTGGGTAGACATGGCTACCAGATTGAGATAAGGTTAGATAATACAAGTCTTTGGACTTGACTATGTTGATAGGTAGGGAGTATTCTTCACAGTGAAGTCACACTGTCAGGCATGGTGAAGGAAGGTAAATTTGGTGTTGATACAGGAGAAAGGACTAGAGAAAAGGCGATCAGTGGGAAGGCCATGCATGGCTCAGGCATTGTAGAATGTCGGGAGGATATCCTTGAATAAGGTGGCCACCTTTCTACCTGTTAACATGCTCCTGTCGAAGTTGGGACATTTCCTCTAGGTCATGACATTTGTTTTGTTTATAAATTTAGGTTTACTTTCCATCCTCCCGAGGAGGTGTGAGCTCCATGAAAGCAGAATCCTTTGGCTGAGCAGTCCCAGTACCCAGCAAAAAATAAATAAATAAATAAAAAATAAAAAAAGGTACACAGTAGACATTGATTAGGCAGAAATGTAGAGGATTCACTATTAAGTACATGGCCTCTGATTGTTTTTTTTTTTTTTCCTCAAAGGACTATTATTAATGTTTCCTCTTCTTTTTTTTTTTTTTCTTTTCTCCCATAGGTATACTACATAATGTTTATCATCCCAGGAGAGTGCAGTCTCTTGTCTTTTCTCCCCAGTTCATATGTAATGCGTACATCTTTTTTGAGAGGTTAAAGCAAATAGTTAGGAAAGACACGTTATGTGTAAGCGTGCATGTATGCAAGTGCATGAGTGAGAGGGTTTGAGTGCGTTAGTATGTTGTGGGTATGCAGGTATGGGGAATGATGTTCTTTATTATTATTTCATTTCTATTGGACCTCATTTTCAGAAAGGAGGGGTTGAGAAGAAAAGCAGAAAGTATTCTGGGCTGCTACTGTAGTTTCTTCTCTCTTTGTGTCTCAGCTCAGGAGGCGGAGACCCTCCTCCAGCTTCTTATCTACCTCAAATCCATGGTGGCGTGCAAAGGGCATAGTATAGGCCTTGGGTTCAAAGCCCCATATTGCCACTGAGACTTCATTTTTAACTTCCCTGAGCTTCACTCCCCATTTGTAACAAAAACGGTAACTTCAAAATTGTTGTCGTATCACAGCCAAGGGAGCGGCTGGTTCCTCTTAGGGGTGGGACAGGAATCTTGGAACGGGTCTTGGGAAGGAGCCAGAGGAGTCTCTTTGAGCCCACATCCTGGGACATCCCCAAGTGCTCCTCTGTTCGCTCATCAAGTGCAACGTCACACATAAATAAACAAGAACTTTCACAAGGGGAGGCACGGGATGGGCACTCCGTAAACTCCACTTTTATCCTCTTTGCGCACATCCCTCAGATGCAGGTCACTGTCACCATGGCTAAGGCCCATGTTGGAATAAGAAAGAATCGGGATCCAGGAGGGACCCCATCCTGGATAGGGCCCTCACTTCTGAGCAGATGGGACTCCCCCGTTGGAGGAAACCACCCCGCCCCCTGTCAGGAAAGACCACCATCAGAATGTATCTGTGCCATTAAACAGGATCCTGTGGTTATGTCTTGATGACTTTGCATTGTAAAAAGTGCCTGAAGTTATTCATGAGCTAGTTACGCTGTTTGTTAATGATTTTAGAAAATGGTCTAGGAAATCATCTCTAATTGACCATCATTTATATTTTCATTTATGGAAGTGCCTGAAGCCAGCACTGACTGCTTCAGTTTCTGCATTTGGCAGGCTGCATGGGGCTGGTGGGTGCATCAGGAAAACACAAAGGCCCAGGCATGTGGGTGCCATGTGGACCATGCTACGCCTTTCACATATTTCAACTTTGGAAAAAATCATCATTCTATGCTCAACATTTTTTTTTAAATGTTCCCTCTTCACCCTTTCTAAGTGGAGCACACAGTATTAGATGGTGAAGATACTTTTTGACCTGATTATTAAAAACAGGTTGGCTCAGCACCTTGTCATATGGATGTATTTGTGCTGCTGGGTCAAATCACCACTGGCCCCCCAGTCCCTGGACTGACATCCTTAGAAGATATATCAAGAGCTGTCATCCAGAGCAGTGCTTTTGACTTTATAAATACCGTTTAGAAAAAGCAGAATTATGAGTTGAAGAAATAGTGAATGGTTTCCTGTAGGCACACAGGGTTCACATCCCCAATTTTTTTAATCTGCTCATTTTCCATGTGCATTCCTGCCTTCCATCCGATCACAGACATGTGCATCTTCCTCTTTTTCTTTTCCCAAGGTTTGCATGTTCTTTATGATTCCAATTCAGGTGTTATCACCACTGACAAGCCGTCCCTGATTTTCCAGTTTTTTACCTGGACGTATGCATTTCCAGAATTTGTCTTCACTCTTTCATATTCATCTTCTACGGTCCTGCGTCACTCGCTAGGCTGTGCATGTCTTGGGAGAAAGGCTGTATGTCTCTTGTCTAAGCCAGTGTTCATAACACCGTTCCTGGAACAACACAGTGTGACCGTTCTGTCCACTGTATGCTGATGGAGGGCCAGCTCTGACAGAGCTCTGCCCTGGGCACCGTGGGACATGCAAACACAGGAGCATAACTTCCTCATTGGAGGCAAATAGTGGCTCTCAGTGGCATTTTAGTCAACCAGATAAGTCACAAATCGTGACCTCATATTTCTGTGAATCTGCATCGTCACTACCTGTTGTCATCAATTTTTTTTAAATGTTCAAAACTACATGTACAACTAACGGTTCCAAATATTGTAAAGTTTTTAGTGCCATGATCAAAAGCATCTATATCCAAAAGCATTGGCTCATAAAAAGTGAACATAAAATTTACAAAAGCCGCCTCATCCTGAATTCTTTAAAGACTAATTACTATGTTGAGTTCTAATGACTATTGCCTTCAAACCCCATAAATCATATACAAATAAGAGGAGAGAGTTTTTAAATGTAAGTGAACTCTAATTGGGTCTCAGCACAAAGGAAAATAGATCTTTAGTAGCTCAATGAAATCTCTAAGCACATAAAACATAGCCAGTGTTTCCCATGGAGTTTTGTGGACTGTGCCTTTTACACATGCTGTAGAGTGAATTCGGAGAACAAGCCTGAGCCAGAGGAACCTGTTTGGTTCCAGTCATCTGTATCAACTGAAAAATAGAAAAGTAAAAATAAAAAAAAAAGTAAGTAAATTCCTCATTTCATCATTCGGTGTGTCTTTCTTTTGTCAAAAAAAAAAAACAAAAGCAAAAACAAAAAAAAGGCTGACATCCTGTGATGCAGGCCATAGGGAAACAAAGTGTCTGGACAGAGTGCCACGGAAGAGGGGTAACTGGTCTGCATTGATTCCCAGTAATGGGACTCTGTTGCCATGCAAATGACTTTTGAGTTAAAAGTGAGACAGGTTGTGGAATATTTTGTGCAAACGTAAACAGAAGCACTGAAATAGAAGATAATTGTTACTTCTTAAGGTGCTGAGAATAGGACTGAATGAAGTAAACCAGAACCCATCACTGAACAAGCTGGAGGATTTGGTACCTGTTTATTACTTCCTCTGAGGGTTTTCAAGGTTGTTTTTGAATAAGAAATGAATTGAGCCCTAGAAAACCATCATAGCTGAGTGGATCTGGGAATGCTCAGAGCATTGCAGTTACTGACTCATGAGAAATTCTCAAATAGCAGAGAATATATATATATTTTTTAGAATAGCTGATTCTTTTCAGTGCTAATCTCTCCTCACCTTGCCCAAGATAGAACTAGGAAGAAGAGCCTTAAGGTTTAACTTTGCCATGAAAATTCACTTTATCGTTCACGGGGTTTGCAATTCTTTCAGTATAAATGTCTCCTTTTTTCCAAGTAGCTTAAAAATATAGGATTTTTTTTAATTTAAAGACATTAAATTTAGCATTCGGTTGTGCATGCAGTGATTTGAGGACAAACTCTGGACAACTGAGTTTGGCTTCAGATTGGCCACAGATTGGTGTTTAGGTTTTCTCTAAGAAGTCTGGCTAAGTAGGATTAACATACAGATAGGCCTTCATCCCAAGGTCGTTAATTTTATATGCTGGGCTCCAAGGCAGAAGTGCAAAGCATGGCTGGTACCTTGAGGAGAAATTCAGATCACAGGTCAGAGGGAAGATCTGTGTGTAATGACTAATATCTAAATGTACCAACCGCATTAGACAAGCTACACTTCCCTTATATGTAAAATTTGTATAGACGAATAGTGAACATGTCATAATTTTTGAGGTACAAAGATGAAATATGAGAAAAATCAGTTTAGACAACCCTAGAGCAAAATAGGCAACTGATGATAGTTTAATAGTACTGATTATACCTATAACAATAACTAACATTTGTAGCTATAAGGGTGATAATTATTGAAACAATCATGATCAACTCTGAAATAATTGTTTGCATTATATGTGTGTAAGATGGGTGAGATAAAAGGAATATTTTTCACTCACCACCAAACCATTCACTCATTCAGTCTATAAAAAAAATTCAATAAATATTCATCGAGCCCCCACTATATGCTAGACATTTTTTTTTTTTCTCAGCCCTGGGAATACCCCAGGAAAAGATACAGGTAAAACTCTGTTATCATGAAGTTTATAATTAAACGGACAGTGAAAATCACTAGGCAAATTAAAAAACGCATGACTTAAGAAATGAGCAGGATAGTGACAAGTACTCTGAAAACTTAGTTATGTGGAAAACCAGGCCTTTCCACAATGTCTGACCAAAATCTATATAGGAGATATTTTTACATAGTGACTCAGAATGGGTTTGTATGACTGGAACAATATGTCTCCTTAGTATAGTGAATCATGTTCAGATTTTCTGTTCTAGACCCTTCCATTTTATTAAATCTATGCCTTTATGGAACTTGCATTCCAGTGCAGGGAAATAGGCAATAAGTAATAGATGTAACAATAAGCAAAATGCTGCAAGGTAATAAGCTCTGTGTGGAGAAGAGCAGGTTAATATCAGGAAGTCAGGAATATGTGTAAGTCAGGTGAGGGTCTCACATTTTTTAACATGGCAATCAGAGAAGAATTCTTTAAACAGGTGGTATTTAAGCAAAAAATTATAGGATATGGGGGGGCAGGAGGCAGGGGAGCCATGTGTATATCCAGAGAAGAACATTCCACGCAGAGAGAATAAGGAAAGCGAAGTCCAAGACAGACATATGCTTGCTTGAGAACTTGGAAGGGAAGCATTGTGACTGGACCCCAGTGAGAAGTGATAATGGAGTAGGTGATGAGGAAAGAGAGGTAATGAAAGCCTTAGGACCCTATAACCACAACAAAGATATTGCCTTCTACACTGGGTAAGATGGGGGGGGGGGGCATTTAAGGGCTTCGAGCAGGGGAGTGATTGCTCTTTTTAATTCTGATTTATAGCAACTGATCTGATTTACACTGATATATGCTTTATTTATCACAGGATTGTTCTAAATACTCTAGTAAGAGTAGTCTATATGGGAAAGCTAGAAGAGGAGTAGTTATGACTCTATTGAAATAAAATGGATAACGGAGAGAGCCAAACCATAATAGACTCTTAAAAACTGAGAATAAACTGAGGGTTGATGGGGGATGGGAGGGAGGGGAGGGTGGGTGATGGGCATTGAGGTAGGCACCTGTTGGGATGAGCACTGGGTGTTGTATGGAAACCAATTTGACAATAAATTTCATATTTCAAAAAAAGAAACAATCTGGGTGAGAAATGTTGTCTGTTTGGATGAGAGTAGTAATAATGGAATCGGTGGCAAGTAAAGAAACTGATTCAGGATATATTTTGAAGGGGGTGTGTAAAACTATGTCACACCCTACTGGAAATGAGACAAGGAGAGATATCAGGAGTGGTTCCCTGATTTTTTGGCCGAGCACATAGGAGTATAGGCTTGCCGATATTTGAGGTGGAAACATATTTAGTAAAGAGGATCATGAATTCAGGCTTGGGCATATTAAAGTTTTAGGTTATTAGGCATCCAAGTACAGATGTTGAGAAGGCAATTGTAGAGAGGAGACTGCAGGTAAGGGTAGAAGACCAATTTGGAGATAGAAATTTAGAATTGTTCTACATTTAGACAGTATACTGGGCTCATAATGTCCCCCAAATTCACCCCAGAATATGATCTTATATAGAATTAGGGTTGTAGCACATATAATTAGTTAAGATCAAGTCTTGCTGGGTTAGAGTGCATCCTATATCCAATGACCAGTGTACTTATAAGAAGGAGGGATATGGATACTCAGAGATGCATGATGACACATAGAGAAAAGAAGGACATGTGACATGACAGTAGAGGCAGAGACTAAAATTATGCAGCTGCAAACCAAGGGATGCCAAAAGTTGTCAGGCCCCAACAGAAACTAGGAAGAGACAGCAAAGAGTTACTTACCCCTAGAGCCTTTAGAGGAAGTACAGAAATGCTGATGCTTTGATTTTAAACTTTAGCCTCCAGAACTATGTGTAACAACAATTCTAGGAAACCAAAAAGATAATATTGGAACCATAACACTGGATGAGATTGTCAAAGCAGTGAGCATTGGTAGAGAAAAGTTCATAGACTGAGTCCTGGGACTTCAACATTAAGAGGGCAAGGAGAAATAGAGGAATCAGCGAAAGGGAAGATGGCCAGTAAAGAAGGAAGGAAACTAGGATAGGGAATGTTTTGGAATCTAAGAGTTTTACAGAGAAGAAAGTGACTGTAGAAAATATTAATGGGAGATAAAATGGGGATTTTGAGTGGAAAATTGGATTTAACATGAAAATCATTGATGACCTTAGAAATAGAAGCTTTGGTGAAGATACAGGGTTGAAATCTGACTAGAGGGAGTTTAAGAGTAAATGAGAGAGAGGAGCTGGAGATAGGAAATATAGATAAAGCCTCAGGAGATTTTTTGTAGACCAGAAGAGAACAGAGAAATATGGCAATGGCTAAAGTTAAGAAAGTTGAAGATATTTATTTTATTTCCTTCCTTCCTTCCTTCCTTCCTTCCTTCCTTCCTTCCTCCCTCCCTCCCTCTCTCCCTCCCTTCCTTCCTATCTCCCTCCCCCTTCCTTCCTTCCTTCCTTCCTTCCTCCCTCCCTCCCTCTCTCCCTCCCTTCCTTCCTATCTCCCCCTTCCTTCCTTCCTTCCTTCCTTCCTTCCTTCCTTCCTTCCATTTCCTCCCTTCCTCAGCCTCCCTTCCTCCCTCCCTCCCTCTTTCTTTCTTTCTTTCTTTCTTTCTTTCTTTCTTTCTTTCTTTCTTCCTTTCTTTCTTTCTTTCAGGAAAAATTCTAATACGAATGAAGTAGTACAGAGAATTAAAGAAAAACTGTAAAGGAAGGAGGGGTTGCCTGAGTGATGTGTTCAAGTACATGAGAAGGATGAGAAGGAATGCATAAAATGATACTAGGTGAGATCATAGATAGTTTGTCTAAGTTAAAGAGAAGAAGGTAAAACATATGGGTTCAGAAATTGACGGGTTAGTGTATATGATGGCAGGAGGTTGTGGTACTTATTTTCTGGTTACTTTGGTTTTCTTGGCAGAGCAGGGATATCCCCTTAGAGTAGGGAAGAAGGCAGAGGTGGAGGCCAGAGGACAGAAGAGAAGACATTAAAGAGCTGTCTGAGCTGCAGATGCACCAACTTAGTAAATGCACCGAGACAGAGAGGACACAAGAAAGACCCACTTGAAGTTGGTGGGGTTGAATCTGAAGTGGCCTACCAGCAGTCTGCATTGTTTGTATTGTCTTCTGCCAGCTAAACCAGGCAGGAGTAGAGAAAAAGTCGGTTGCATTTTAGTAGTTAAAGTTCTGCCAAGCAAATATGTCCATTCAGTAAAGAGTGACCAAGGTAAGTAAGACCCTATAGGAGAGGATGATTTACAGTGATGGGCCATGTAGTTTCAGCTGGGTAAGGAGAGAAGAGAGGACATGAAGAGGTTGAGGAACAATAAGTAGTTGGTGAAATTAGTCTTTCTAGGGATTATGGGAATCCAGGCATTAGAAAAAGGGAGCCAGAAAGGGAGAAGGTTGTATTCAGAAAGTAGGATGCGCGGGTGACAGTTGGTGATGGATTGAAGGAGGGTGTTTTAGCTGAGCTGGAAACAGGTATGGAGATGCACAGTTTACTTTGTAGAGACCAGATGGCTGCTGATAACTAGGGTGTGCATCATGTATGCAGGGGTGCTGGTGAAGGAACCCAACAAAACAAAGATGACTCCTAAAGCTTTGAAGTGAGCCCCCAGTGGGTGGGTGGTGCCACTGAGTGGGGCAGTGAAAACGGAAGAGAAGCTAATTGGTGAGAATGGTCTGGTTAGTAGAGACTAAAGGGTGCAGAGGAAGCCACATAATTCGGGATTGATAGGGATTGATAGGGAATGGAAAAGATTCAACATGTAAAAGAGCTCCTGCTTGCAAAGTGAAATGATAAAGCAAGAAACTAACAATGCTCTGTGGACAGAAATATAAGAATGGACTCCACTGCAGGGGTCCAGTGCCTTCATGGGTTTCTCTTTTGATGTTGAAGATACCACTTTTTGTACATCAGCCCAGTCACATATGTGTCTAAAGCCCTTTATGGGATCCCTTTTTAGAAGAACAAGTCCAGGTTCTTTGCCTGGACTGTCTCTTTACTGCTCTGTTCCAAGTTCCCACTCAAGGTACAGGATATTAGTTTTTGCATCTTTCAGAATGAGAAAGCTTGGTTGGGTGCAGATCTGCTAAGATTTTCATCAGCGATGCTGGTCTACAGCTTTACTGTTCCAAGCATGGTAAAATTTAGCCACAGTGCTCTGCTTAATTTCTACAACTGCCTGAGCATATCACCTTATTTTTTTTCCCTAGCTAATTTCTACGTTCCATCAACAAGCCTCTTTCTCTGAAAAGCTTTCTTATTACCTCAACTCTTTTAACCGTTCATCGTTTTGAATTCACAAAATACGCATTCTGTATTGTCTGCCATATCATTCACTTTTCCCTTTGTGCCACCATCCACTTTCTGTCCATCCACTCATCCATCTACCTGATCACATGCCTTAGGAGTCAGGGTGGTATAGTGGAAGGAACATACACTTTAAAGTTCTATACTCCTGAATTTGAATCTTCTTCTCCTTCTCCTCCTCCTTATTATTATTATTATTATTAATTTATGTAGCTGTTTACCTCCCTGAAAATCTATTTCCTAATCTGAGGATTTGATTTAAAAATATCAATATCGTTACTACCGGGTTAAATGTCTAAAACATAGAGGAGCTTAAGAGCAAGCAAGCATGATCTTGTTTTTGCTTTAAACTGGATCAAAACCTTCTTAATGATAGAACTGTAGCATTGTAACTGTTGTTTATTTAAATTCTGACACACAGTAGGCATTGAAAAATTATTAGTTTATAATTTTGTTGGAGTGGTAATAAAATTCTCCAGAGGGGATACTTTGTTCAACAAATGCCTTCCGGAGACTTAAGACAGCAAACCCTGCTTTATACTTTGTAGACACAGGGATGAACAAGCAACTGTCTCTCCTACAGGACCTTAATAAATTCAAGGAGAAAGGCAAAATAATCATGATAGATTGAGTTTGCTTGTTTGTTCGTTTGTTTTATTAAAAGTGAGCACAGTGGCAATATAGTAAAATATTTTATCAGTCTTAGGAGTGAGTAGAGACCTGGGTCACCTGAGATGGGTTTTGATGAATTAGGAGGAGCTTACCAGGCAGATAAGGAGTCAGGGGTATGATTCCAACTACAGGAAAAGAAAAACACACAAAGGTAAGAAGGAGCATTATTTGGGGAGATGCTGAGTGTTCAGGTATGATTCAGATATGGGTAATATGTAGCTGATAAAGTTGGAAGGTAAAAATAAAAGGCTTTGTATGTCAGGCCAAGAAGTTGAAATACATCATATAGAATTAAGGAGGCTTGGATTTTTTTTTTAATTATTCATCACTTCCGTATAATACCCAGTGCTCATCATAACAAGTGCCCTCCTTAATACTCATCATCTATTTAGCCCACCCCCCACCCACCTCCCTCTGACAACCCTTAGTTTATTTGGCTTGGAATTTTTTTTTTTTTTGAGTTCTAGAGTCACATAGCAAAATATGTACTATTTCCACTCATGGCTGTGTGGAAGACAGAGAAGGAAGAATGGGAAAGTGGGAACCAGTAAAATAAAAGAAAAAGAAATGATGTTTTTGAATAACTGAGATGCAAGCATCATAACCCAAAGGCTTGGCTCAAGGCATTCAACTAGAAATTTTTTTTTGGATTTTACAGGTTTGAGTTTCTACTTCATATTTTTTCTATTTTTATGAGAAGGAAATTGTCAAGCAGGATATGAATAATAAAATGTCTTGCTAAATGGTATATGGTATCCTTTGTTGAGTATTAGAGCAGCTTTGAAAATAGGCCCAACAGAGAGACACAGGGAGAAGGTCATGTGAAGATAAAGGACATCAGAGTGACGCATCTACAGGCCAAGGATTGCCAGGATTCACAGAAACTAAGAAGAGGCATGGGAGTATCCTAGCCTCGAGCCTTTGAAAAAATATTTTTAACTTCTAGCCTCCAGAACTATTGTCGAGAGAGAATAAAATGTATGTCGCTCAATAAAAAAGAAAGAGGGGGCACCTGGGTAGCTCAGCTGTTTGAGCATCCAACTCTTGATTTCAGCCCAGGTCGTGGTCCCAGGATGGTGGCACTGAACCCTGCATTGGACTCCACACTGAGCATGGAGCCTGCTTAAGATTTTCTCTCTCCCTCTGCCTCTCTCTCTCTCTCTCTCTCTCTCTGTCTCAAATAAAAAATAAAAAGGAAAGAAAGAAAAAAAGAAAGAAAATAGGTCCAACATCTCCCAAGGAGCACATGGCTTCTCTCTCCTCAGCCAATTACATCGACATAGATATGTACAGAGCATCTGGCATTGGTCAACTTAATGTCTATACAAATCCAACAGTAAGCTTATCAAACCTATGGGTCTATGGGTATTTGAAGTGTGGGATCCCAATGGTCAGGACTGCAGAGAAAGAGTGTTCTATGGGCTGTGTCTTATGGGATGCAGAGGACTGATACAAAGCTGTCCAGGATAGATGTGACCAAACCCTGGTACGCCAAGTTGTCACTTTGTAGAGGTTTTCCACTACACTCCTGGAAAACCGAAGAGTTCTGCTGGCCAACATGAGGTTGTGGGTTGAAGGTGGGTGGAGTGGGAGAGGACAGTGGCAGCAGCAGCCTAGAGACAGCTTCCCATTCCTACTTCAGCTCAAGAAGCTCCGTATTTTTTTTGTTTTCTATAATAGCCTTCACTATCATTTGAATGCAGTGTTCTAATTTGAAACCAATTTGAAAACGACTGGACTAGGCATATAAAGCAAATCCAGATGCTTGGGAAAGAAATAGAACCCTAAATACTAACAAGAGACAGAAGGTTCAAGGCAGATGGTGGGAATTCAAACCTGAATGAATTCCCTAAAACATCAGAGACTCTGATGCAGAAGGATAAACTAGTGCAGACATTACTACATTCTAGAGGAGGCCTTCAGGAATTATCTAATTCCTTAGGCATGCAACTCTTCTATTCTCCAGATGTTCTCCCAACTCCAAGTCAAGAAATACCAGGGCAAAACAATTTCTAAGAAAAATGCATTGGTCTCTGGACTTACTGAGAATAAGTACAACCTAAATTTGTATTATTTCAGGGAAGTTATTCCTTTAGATGTAAAAAGTTTCAAGATCCCACTGAATTTTTTGACCTTCCTACCTCCTCCCTTCGTTCCTTCGTTTGTTCATTCGTTCGTTCGTTCCTTCCTTCCTTGCTTCCTTCCTTTCTTCCTCCCTTCTTTCCTTCTTTCAAAATTTACTGAGTATTTACCATATGCCAGGCACTGGGAAAGTAAGATATGTGCAGATCATCAAGGGGTTTATAGATTTGTAAGAGAGACAGGTGAGAGATAGATAACACAACTCAGTACCTGTTAGAATAGAGATGAACACAGGGCCTATAGGAGCAGAAGAAGGCATTGATTCCATCAAAACTCTTAAGAGGATGAGATCAATATTTGCATGGCTCTGAAAGAACTTGTTGAGGTATTTTAGATATAAATTGGAATGTTGGGGAAGCTTCAGAATACTTTGATAGACAGAGTCACTATGAGATTATTGACATCTAAGGTGGATGGTTGTAAGGCAGGTGTTGGAAAAGATGTATAAAATAGAAGCTATGTTTAAAATGGACAAATGCATCCAGAATATGTATGCAGAATCTGTACATGCGTATGTATTACCCAGACAGTGGGATGGTAAGAGTCCAAATGCCCTCAAGGAATGTGGTATTCACCATCATACCTGACACAGAATTATCTGTCACATGCTGATTTAGTTTATGGGGTTGAATTCAAGATGAAAACACCAGGAGTCTGGAAGGACATGCCACCCAACAGCCCGCAGGTGCACAAGGTGGGCACTTCCCTACCAGAGCCTGGCTGTGGCCCTGTGTCTACACTGCACTACTACTCCTGCTCAACTCCTCTCAGCACCCAATATGCTACTGTTAGAGAGCTATTATTCATGTTTAAGGGATAAAAAAGTAAACAGTAATAGTTGAGCAGTAACATTTGGAAATATCCGATGGTCAGAGCTAAAAGGAGAGAGCAAACGAGGAAATCCAGCATTAGCTTGTAGACTTTGTGATATTGGTGGACTCTGTTGGGTAATGCTTTCATAGGCCAAACTTTTTCTTCTATTCTGGCTTAGATTGTTTTACAGTCTGATTTCATATCATGTATTCTGAAATTTCATGAAGGCAATTATGAAGAAAACGAATTATAGGAAGTAGTAGGAGTTGAAGAGAGAATAGAAAAGGAATCCCTGCTATTAAAGTTTTCACAGCCCAATTATGGAATAGACTTGTGACTGTTTTATTTTCCAACCTGGCATTGTGGTTTCTGTACACACACACACGCACACACACACACACACGAATGCACACAAATTTTGCACCTATACTCTGGATTTTCCATGTGGACCCAGATGTTATAGTAATAGCATATGTAATGCCTTTTAAAAATTTGAATAATGAAAAGATTGAGACATAGGTCCCTAGAAAACAGTAATGATCAACTAAAAGACAATCTGATCATACTTTTTCATTTTATGGGTCATATTTTTAATTATAATTTCTAATTTTTTTTCAAGGAAGCTTACAGGTTCGCTATCAGCTAAGCAAGGAAGAGACCCATGTTTTCAATATGGATGCAGAGAATTTTGCCAACCGAAGGTTGCACCACTTGAAGATTAACCGGGAGGGAAGAGAGCTTACCATTCAGGTACCTTACTTCTCTTCTCATTCAGCCAAATATGTTTTGGCTGTTCAATAAAATATTCTGTGCTTTTACCCTGAGCTAAGTGTGAAGCCAAGTCCTGGGGATAGATATCAACCACACTTGGCTCAGCCTTGGACAAACTAGACAAAAGTGAACTACGGTGAGCTCCCCACCTCCTACCAGCATCCACATCACCTGAGTTCTTGCTACAAATGCAAATTCTTGGGCATTACATCAGATCTACTTAATCAGAAATGTTTTTGCAGGGGAGGTAGCAGGTGATTCTGAAGCCTAATCAGGTTTGATAACCCTGAACTTGAGTATAAGAGGAAGATGCACAGCTGAAGAGGAATCACAAGAGACTGACAAGGGCTGGGATAGAAGTGTGTACAGGTGCTTTGGGAGCATGGAAGAGAACACTGATCTCTTCTGGGTGTAAGTACCTGTTTCTTAGAGAAAGTTACTCCTAACTCTAGTTAGTTTAGAAGGCGAGGAGGAGTTGGCTAAGAGGAGAAGAGAGAAGGAGCTGGTCAGGTGGTGGGTCCATGTGAGCATCGGCAGAGATGTCCAGAACAGCACAGCATGTGGCAGGCACTCTGGAATTCCTGGGGTCTCATTATAAAGGGCAGCAAGAAGGGGAGGGCACATCACAACAGAGAACATGCAGAGTCCAGATCATCCTGTTCAGAATCGTGTCCTCAGGTGAGCCTTTCCATCTGCCCAGCAATCCCCCTTTATTGTTTTAGTCCATCATTCTCTTGATCTCCTAGATGACAATTTTAAAACCTCCTTCTTTCTCCTTATACCCCAACAGTTACAACCCCATCTTCCCTTGTGCAAGATGACTTTCTTTTCTTCTTTCTTGTGAGAAATGTAGCATCCAGAAGAGAATACCCCCGTACACTCTCTCCACCCTATTTACCCACCTCCTGCATAGGTGACCAGGCACTCCATCTCCCTCATGTGGGTGAATATGAGCAAGCAGTGATTCTAGCTCATGCCAGACCGACCACCTGTGGGCCAGGTGTCAGATCCCACTCAAGAACATCACTCCAGCCTTCATATCTTCCCCGCCCTTGTCAACATTCCCCCGTTCTGTTGGATGGCTCCCCAAAACATAAACATGCAAAGATTGCTTGCATTAAGAACATAATTACAATAATAAATAAAATAATAATTTGCATACAACATGATAAGAAAAAACACTCTCGAGGTCGAGGGAGACCTCTGTCTTCTCTGTCTTCTCTGACTTCATATACTACTCCGTTTCCTCTTTCAGTCTATTGCCCATGTCCTTGGAAATGTCTACCTCCTTGGTCTTCTGAGTTTCCCTTCCTTTTTCTTAAACCTACATCACAGAAGGATTTTTCCCTGTGCTGGAGTCAAATTATACTTCTCAAGACACCAATGGCCGTACAGAATCCAGCGATCTTTCCCTGACTTGGCTTCTCGTTGGCATTTGACACGGCAATTGCCTCTGATCTTGACACGCATTCTTATTTGGCTTGTAGGACACGGCTTTCACCTGCTGTTTCTACTGCATCTGCTGGTTGCTCCTTCTTTTCTCTTTGTTTGCCCTCCCATCATCATTCAAACTGGAACATCACAGGACTCATTTTCATACTCCTCTTCTTTTCTGTCTACGCTCATTTCATGTCTAATTTCATTCAGACTGACAACTTCAAATGCACTGGGATGCTGATGAATTAATTCCAAATGTGTATCTAGCTCTAAACCTTTCCCTGAATTCCAGATCTAGCACTGCCTGCTTGGCTATCTATTTGAGTGTCTATTGTGCATCTTGAACATTACATATTTCACACTAAGTTTCTGAGAATCTTACCCCAAACACTCACCACCCCCATAATCTTCCACATCTCAGTCCATGGTAGCTCCATGCTTGCAGTTTCCCAGTCTAAACATTATGGTGTCATCTCAGATATCTCTTCTCTCACATGCAACATCATGTTGATCAACAGCTTCTACCCTGCCCCAGGCACTCTCATCTCTTCCTTGGATTATTAGAGTTTACAGTTGCATCTTAATTGACAGATAGGCCCTTGCTTCACTTTTTGTTCCCCTGCAAGCTTTTCTCAACACAGCGGCCAGAGAGTTTGTATTAAAACTTTAGTCTTAGGCGCCTGGGTGGCTCAGTCAGTTGAACACCTGACTTCGGCTCAGGTCATGATCTTGCAATTCGTGAGTTCAAGCCCCGCGTCGGACTCTGTGCTGACAGCTCAGAGCTTGGATGGAGCCTGCTTCAGATTCTGTGTCTCCCTCTCTCTCTGCCCCTCCCCTGCTCATGCTCTGTCTCTCTCTCTGTCAAAAATAAATAAACATTAAAAATTTTTTTAAGCTATTCTTAATGACGCCATTTTTGATCACCTTATTTAATATGGACAACCTAGCCCCTTGACTTCTACCCTGCAGTGCTTGAACACTATCTAACATTCAGTATAATTTATTTATCTAATTTTTTGTCCTCTCTCTCTCCCCTAGAGGACAGGGATTTTTCTCTGTTTTCATTACCATAGAACTCCCACTTTGTCAAGCAGGTGCTCAATAAATATTTATAAATGAAATGAATGAATTCCATAGTGTTTAATGTACTATGTGAGGGAGATCAAATTGACCCTGTGAAGAAGGTTTACCATAGGATTTTAGTCATGGAATATAGCATGGTTAGATTTTCATTTTCAGGGGGTTCACTGTGGTCACTGCATGGAAATATGCATTTGATTATGAGATAGAGACCAGCCAGAAAGGGATTATGAGAGCCTCAATTAGTGCAGTGGGCAGAACCACAGAGATAAAGATGTGAAAAATAACATCAGTAGCATTGTGTGCCCTTTTGGGTGTGGGCTATGGGAGAAGTCAAGGTTGACTATTAGTTTGCTTGATTGAGTAGAAGTTCAGAAATAATTGTCAAATATATGGTATGAAAACAATCCTTGAGTGATTATAATTTAATGAGTTTACCTTTAGAATTTATTCTTGAAATAGGGGGACACATCTTTGGAGAAAGTTCAGGCTGGAGCAAGATTGGAGGATCAAATGGATGGGAATAAAGATTTCTTGTGTGAATATCTTGACTGGGGTCCTGATGGAACATACGGGCACATTCTGGTGGGCATGTGTATATATGATTCCTTTTTCCTTTCTTTTTTATATTTCCTGTATTTCTTTCCACAAATGAAAGACGCAGATAGGTCAGTGGGAGGACAATAGAAGGTATTTCCTTCTCTTCTCCATCAAGAGGATCTCTACCAATCAGTTTAACAATCAACAATAAGCATGTATTGGTTGATAACATATGGTTCCCAAGACACTGAGGAAGCAGAAAAAACTAGAGCTAGACTTTTTTTGAACTTGGACTCAGTTGCTTGACGCAGGAACACAACACACCTGCCTCTCAGTCACCCCCACCCCTCTTGCCCTATCTAGATCTCTTCTTCCTCCTTGTGTGGAACTCTTCAGTGAAAACAGAAAAAGGTAGGCTCCTACTCATCACCAGTCCTGCCCTTAGGCTGTGTGGAGCAGGGTGTAGGCCTTACTCAGAACCTGTTTGAGAGAGAGGGCAGGCGGGCATCACCATACTCCACCAAGCAGAGGCATCCTGTACCTAAAAACAGATTCTTCCATGCCCTCCCAGGCCATGAGTGGCTATTCCTCCTCTTCTCTTTCTTTGTGATGCCAAGAAGGAGGTCATGGGGGCTGGGCCTGAAATGAGGAGCAAGTGCTCCTGGTGATGATTTGAGAATTATAATTTGGCTAGTGTTTTTTTAAGGTATAGGTGCCCACCAGCACGTCCTGGCAGTGGAGGTGAACTTCAGTGTTCCTATTTAAAATGCATCCATGACATTAAACAGATTAAGCCAGCTTACCAAAATGCCAGCTCAACAAGCTGTAAAGAAGGAGGTGCCAGGCGCTTTTGAAACCCAGTAGTTAGTTCCTTCCTCAGAGAGATGAAAATCTCAAGGTCAAGGTGTCGCTACAGGGAGACAAACTTGAGTGTGAATTCCTGTTCCACCACATGCATTATGTGATCTTAGACTATAACTCACCTTTCTGAGCTTCAGTCTACTGCTGTATTAAAAAAGAAAAATAAAAACAGGCGGGGGTGGGGTTCAAATGCAACCGAGCTCAGTTTTCATAAAGATTAGATGAAAGAACATAGCTGAAAGACCAAGCATGAAGCCTGGCATGTAGGATGTACTCAGAAAAGGTTGGCTCCATTTTCATCTTTTTCTATCTCACTTAAAACTTGACAAGACCACTGGGTATCCTCAATTCTGAGATCAACAAGGCTCTGTAGTCCAGATGACAAACTTTAGACATCCCGCTGTTTTAAAGGACTACAATGCTTCACCCCTTACGACCTCACCAATTATAATGAAACACAAACACAATGCTAAACCGTAAAATGCACAAAAGGAAGCCTGATGAAATAATGCATTTCCCACTGAATCCCTCAATGATTGCAATAGCCCATATTATAACTGCTGAAGCCCTAAAGTAAGTATCTGTGGGGCACCCCTCTTTTTTACGTGTGTGCTTCTGTCCTGTGAGTTGGCTGTTTTTCCAATTGGTGAACCAGCAGCTGAACCAGTACTACTGCTCAGGTGCCCACATCCCATGTCAGGGCTGGAGCCCGTCCCCAGCTCTCCATAGTCCACCAGGAGCCCCAGGTATCCTGTGAGCCATCTTCCTTCCTCTCTGAACCTTTACAAATACTCATCTTTTCCAAAAAACCCCTTTGATTGTCATTCACCGCCTCTCCTTCATTAGTCATCTGGTTTAAGTGCTAACCACCAGGTCAGTTCCCCAAAACAGAACAGCAGGATAGGGAGGACTCACGTACTTGACCAGTGAGCTCTCCCATGTGTGACATGTGGGCATGGGCCTGTCAAGGTTTAGGGACAACTTGCATGGGAAGCTGACCCTGGGGAGCCCGGGGAGGAGGCGAGGGACAGAAGCAAGGGCAATCTCAGCTCCACCTTCAGTGCTACGAATCTTTTCACCCTTCTCCACTCAGCTGGAAATTCCACCCACTTTAACCTCCTCTCCAACCAGGACAAGAGCACATGAGGGGAGGCCCCCTGCACCTGCTGGAGGGGGCAGTTTTAGCCAGTGGAAGAGGCAGGGGAGAGCTCTGAAGTGGGGCAGGAAGAAAACATTCCTAGAGGCAGGGACTGAATCTGAATCCATGGGTATTAATCAGACTACGGATGGGGACCGTGGGGACTAAAACCCTATGTCGTACCTAAAGGTGAAGGAGCTGCCAGGCAGTGAGAGACATCCTGGTGCTGTGACCGACTCTGTCCTCATTACTTCAAGATAGAAAAGGGATCAATACAGGATGTTTATTCATTCACTCAGCAAACCTGTGTTAGGAGATACTTTGCCAGTTTCTCTAGTAGGTCCTACAGAAAACATATATCAGTAAGATGTATGAATTCTCAAAGAGGCAACAGTTTAGGGAGACAGGGAGGGAGAGAGAAGCAGATCATTATAATGCAGCACTTATTTTTTTTTTAATGTTTATTCATTTTTGAGAGACAGAGATAGACAGAGTGCAAGCAGGGGTGGGGCAGAGAGACAGGGAGACACAGCATCTGAAGCAGGCTCCAGGCTCTGCGCTGTCAGCACAGAGCCCATTGTGGGGCTCGAACTCACCAGCCGTGAAATCATGACCTGAGCCGAAGTCGGATGCTTAACCGACTGAGCCACCCAGGCGCCCCAATATAATGCAGCACTTTAAATGCAAAGTTAGAGGCAGAAAAAAAAAGACACCATGAGGACAGAAAAGAGTGTCAACCGATCCAGCAAAGGCATCAAGGAAACCTTCCTGGAGGAGGTAGCCTCTGGGAGCACTTAGAACAGTGTTTGGCATATAGTAGATACTCAAACATTTGTTGAATGAGTTTTGTAGAAAGCCAGAAATTAAACAGACAGTGATTGTCTACAATCCCTATCTAGAGAGGGATGGACAAGGAAAGCAAACCCCATAGAGAGTGACAGGTGGGCCACATGACAGTGGGACACTGCTTTGTGACACTGTCTGGCCCTGCCCAAGTTATGGATCTCTAGGACATCATCTCCTCAGTCTGTATAACAGGGGTAATAATGCCTATCTCACGGTATTCTAGGGAGGCATGTATTTTGAAAGCTGCTTCAATATGATGTCTCATACATACCAAGAGTTCAATAAATAGCAAATATGATTCCAGTCTAATTTCACAAATGAAATAGTAATAAAGCATGTAACTATGAGCCACAGTCACAGCCGGTGACTTCTCTCACAGTGGAAACCACCTCAGGACCTAGAGGTTCCTGGAGGAGGGTTCATTTGCGGAGGGACAGTCGTGGCCATGGAATCTGGGAGAATCGAGTACCACCCCTGGGTCAGCTGCTCCCAAGGGAAGAGCGGGGCTGGGCACACAGCTTGAAGGGGTCTTAGTCTCCTTTTCCTTCCACATGAAACTGTAAGATAAAGAGGATCCTTTGTAGGCACAGCATCATGTGAATGTGCAGCATAGATCCTGGGAAAACTAGACCAGAAAGGCTGAGAATGTAAGAATGGATGGGTAACACTGCCTCAGAATGAGGGGCAGGGAAGGAGATGGGACTGGGTTAGAAAAGGAGAGTCCCCTAAAGGATTATGGTGCAAAAAAAGTCCTGGAAATCCCAGTGGTGGCTTTTGTTCACCCCTATGAAGCGGGGTTATGAGGTCTTCCTGTTGGTAGCGACCATTCAGTGAGTCTCTCCTCCCCATGGTCTAACTTTCTGTCACCCTGAAAGATTTGCTGGGCAAAATCCTGCAGTCCACACCTGAGTGAGACCAAGTCAGAATTATTGTAGCAAAGGGAGCAGTGGTGGCCCTAAAGACCAAATGAGAAAGGGGGAATTGGGGAATGAGTGTGGGCTTTCTGTGTAATGGCAGGCGTGCACAGCATGTTCCCAAGAAGGCTTCATTTGTTTCCTTGTTTGCAACAAAGAACTTGGTGAGAAAATTTCAGTGGGAAGATAAATACCTGTCAAAAGCTGTACAGAATTTCCCAGGGAGAAGACTTGTGTGAAGGCCTTTATTTAACCAAGAGGGAAGAAAAAGGTATTTTACGTGCATTGTGGGAGAATTAGCGAGACGTTTCTCATCTCTCCAGAGACAAAATTCCCAAAGAGGGGTCTGCTCAGTGTGTGTTTCCAAACTTTTTCAGATGGGAAAGTGTTCTGCCCTTTCTGTGCAGACCTCTGCTGATGCACATTTGTCTTCTGTTTTCCTGCAGGTAGATCAGCACCTGCGACTCAGTTACAACTTTTCCCCAGAAGTCGAATTCAGGGCCAGACGGTCACTCACCTTGGGCAAAGTCACAGGTTTGTTTTCTCATCCTTTCTTTTCCAGTGGGCTTCGTTGAAATAAATGAAGAAACAAATAATTTCCATCAGGCAGGTTAGTGATTCAAATCTGGAGCCTCTGGCTCACCATAGGTAAGATCTAGAACCGAGATTTCAGGTAGGGGAGTTGCTCAAGCATATGTGGCAGGGTTGGGAGCTGGCATTTATATCTACTTTATGGAATACTGGGTAAGGCAAAGTAACATAGAAATTAAGTAAGATAATGTTTACTTATGTTCTAATTAATTAATTCTCAATGTTTGTTTTTTACTTATATTTTCTTAATGTTTACTTACCAAAATTAAGGATTTGAACCTATCCAATTAGTGGATTGCTCAGACGCTCAGTCCCTTTATTAATTCACCACCAACTGAAAGAGGATTGAAATCTCCTCTCATAATGGTGGATTTTCTTTTGTTTTCTACCGGAAATTCTGTGAAATTTCATCTTCTATGCCTTGAGTGTCTTTATGAGGTGCATGTTAGATTGGAATTTTTATAACTTGATGAACATTTTTTTTCATACTGAAGTGGTCTTTTTAACATTAAGTATCTCTGTGCTTAAATCTACTTTGTCTATTATTAATATAGCTGATTCACTTTTCCTTTAGTTAGTATTTGCATGGCCTGTCCCTTCTCGTGTATTTCCTTTCAATTTTTCTTTCTTTTTTTTTCCTTTTTCCTTTTTTTATTAAACTCAAGTATGGTGAACATATAGTATTATATCCCTTACAGGTGTACATTCAGCAATTCTGTACCTTTCTCCGTGCTCATCACGATAAGCATACTCTTAATTTTCCTTTTACTTTAAGCCTCTGTATGATCTTGTGCAGAACACAAGGCTGAATTTTGTACTTTATCCAATCTGGCCAGCTTTGTGTTATAAATTGGCAAATGTAAGCTTCTCTACATTTTCGTATGGTTGGATTTGTTTCTGCTTCCTTATTTTCTGTTCATTCAACTTTTAAGGCATTTCAAACCGGAATGCATTTAACGCCAGAAATGAGTTGCTTGCATAATGGCGGGACCCCTTCCATTGTTGGTAGATTCTTGTTGCAGTCTTTTGGAATGTCTCATCAGCCGTCCCAAGTGGATTTATGGGAAGCTGCTAACTTCATCACTGCCATCACATGCCATTTATGGGAAGCTGCTAACTTCATCACATGCCATCACTGATGAGATGCTAGAGTCCAGAGGCCACTGAGGCCCCAGTCCTGGAGTAGTCCTCCCCAGAAGGCAGGAAAAGATCTCTGAAAAGTGATGGCAGAAGACACAGCATGTAACCATGAGTTTGCTTGCCAATAGAAACAGCTGAAAAGGCATAAAAATGATGCCTTTCTCACTGCAGCCTTCCAAATCCATAAACTTATTTAATTTCCAGAGCATAATATGTGTCCAGAAACCCAAATGCAGTTGGGTCTGAGAAATGTCAATTTTAGTCTGCAAAATGGCAGTCAAAGGAGGCAGTCAACACTGACCGACTTCTAGATTGAATTTTGTTGGTTGTTTTCTCATTTTCATCCTACCTCCTGTAATAATAATTATTTTATGTAGATACTTTTTTGATTTACCGACGCAGTCACTATTTGACTTGTTCCTCACTCCTCCAACTTTCTACGTATTAACAGGTTTGATTTCCTTCTTTCTGAAGTACATCCTTATGAATTTACGTTGTAGAAGTGTCCCCTCATCTGATAAAGGACTTTATTTCACCTTTTTTTCTGGGAAGATAATTTTGCTAGACATACAAGTCAATAATGAAGGGCATTTCCCCTCTGTTATTGAAAGAATTATTTAGGTATGTGATGGAGCCAGCTCACACAAGCTCCTAAGAGCCTGTTAGATACATCTTGTGCCCAATTTTGCATTCAGTGATGTTACAGTTCAGGCTGAAATTGGCTAAACTCAGACTGTTCATGGAAATCAGAAATGCTACAGGGCTTCTCTGCTGCTGGGGAGCAAGTTTTAAACCCTTACCAGCACATCCCTGCAGTCTTCTGTCTTTTACTGTTACTGTTGAAAAGGTGGCTGTCAGTCTGTTCCACCTTTGAAAGTGCTCTGACCACCCTGAGCCCCAACACCCACAAGCTACTTTTAAGGTGATCTCTTTTATTTTGGTGTTTTGTAGTTTGATTACCTTGCATCTGGGTGTAGATTTATTATTCTTAAGTATCTCATTCGATGTGTTTGTTTCCTGTTTGTATCTGTTAGGTTCTCATGTTATCTGTGTATCTGGTCCATATGTCCTATTTACCCATGTATCTATGGGTTCGTTCTCGGAAATTCTCAGCATGTGAAATTGGGCTTCGTTCTTATTCTCTCTCTTCAATTATTTTAGACCTGCACTAGATAAGTCTTTGATTTTCTATCTTCATGTTTCTTACTATACTTTTGTAATAAGTATTATTTTTTGTCTATCTTGAATTCTGGGCAGTGTATTCAATTTTATCTTTAAATTCACTAATTCTTTCTTCATCTCTCCCTAATATCTCATTAAACCCATTCAATGAAATATTTTTCATAAATTATGTCTTTATTTCAAAAAATAATGTTTTGTTCTTTTTCAAACGTATCTGTTTATTTAGTCTGTTGTTCTTACTCTTTTTTTGTTCCTATATTTTTATGTCTTTAATTATTATGTTAATAACTATTGAACATAGCTCTGTTCAATAGCCAACATATATATATATACATATATATATATATATATATTTTTTTTTTTTGCCTCTGGCAATCCCAATATCTGAAGTATGTAGGGGTCTAAATCTGTAATTGTTTTCCTATTTTTTTCATATGATTCTTATTCTATCATGTGTGTGTGCACGTGCATGCATATTTTGTTGAAATTAATGTGCTGGAAACTTGATCAAAAATTGGGAAGCTTTCGTCCAGGCAAGATTTGTATTTTCTTCTGCCACGTGCCAAAAGGTGCTACCAATTTAGGATTATTTCAAGTTCTCACTTTTTTTTTTTTCCAAAAAGAGAGTGACTATAAATTTGAGCTGCAGGCCTGAATGGGAGCAAGCCTATGACTGAAGTATCAGCAGAAATGCTGTTCCTGTTAATATCATAGTAGGTCATGCTACTGTTACTTTTGTTGCTTATTTTTCAGTTGAGAGCCACAGTAGAAATGGGAAGGTTTTATGTGTATTCCCTTTGCTGTGAGGTGATATTCTTTTCTAGTCTACTTGTCACTAAAGCTTCATGTGAGAGTCTCAGGTTCAATGTCTTCACGTGGCAAAGGCTCAAAGCTTAGATTTCTGTTCTTCTCCGGGATGGTGCATGTATTTTCCCATGATACAACCCAAATGTTGGTTTATAGCTCACCAACTTGGTTGTGTCCTCCCATCCCCCCAAAACTTAGGATTCTTCTTTGTTCCCCAAGCTCAGTGACATAGTAAAGGTATGTTTGTTGGTATTAATGAAGCAGAATTACTTTTTAGAATATCTAGTATGTTACATGTTCTATGCTCCATAAATGTATCTAGAGTCATATAATCCTCACTGCAAACAAATAAGAAGAACCTTGGGAGGAAAGAGAATTAGAGCTGAATGATGACAAAACTCAAGTTGTTTTTCGTAGCACCTGATTTGTGCAGTGGAAACTCTAGAAACATCCACGTGTTTAAACAGCATCCCCTCATTAATCTTGTCACCTTGTAGGATGTTACTGTGGTCTTCCTGTCTTTTGAATTAAACTGTAATACATAAGACTAAAAAGGTGAAACTTCAAATAAAGGTACTAAATCATTGAGGGATACTTTCTCATTTTGTTTTGGATACTTTGTGAGGAAAGATTGGAAAGAGCTTGGTTACGGTTGAAAAATAATACTCAGTAAAGTTTCTTCATTGTGCTAAGTGTTGGACACTCCTGCCTTCTGGTCTCTCTCCCCATCCAAATTGCTATGACAGACAGGACTCCCATTTAACCTCAATGCTTCTGGCCTATGAGAAGTCTCTAGCTGGTGGTGAGGGAGAGGATGTGAACATAAGCTTCATCATTAAGTAAGGGCACTAATTGTGGCTACTCTTTGGAATTAAGCCTAATGCATCAGAAAGAGCATGGTGCAGGGATAGAGGGTATGGGTAGAGATGGTGTGGAAATGGGTAAGTGACATTGATGACAAATGAAACCCTACTCCACAGTTTTAGAAGAGCCTGGCACTCTGTTGGACATTTTCAACCCTAAAGCAAAGATGTGCAAGCATTTTTCAGAGTAGATACCCAGAGCAAACAAGGTAATAAATCTATTGCCTCAGTCTTCTTTAGTGCCACTAATAGCATTCCATTGTGATACAAGAACAAATTTGTTTGTTGTTGTTGTTATTGTTGTTGTTGTTTTCATTTTCTTTCTGTAAGAGGAAGGACCAATTGACCATTTTAGAGGATAATGATTTAGTACATAATCTGTACCTACCGTGGTGCTCCATGGTATGTGGTATATTTATACCATGATGAGCAAAACACTTTCCTGAGAATTCCTGTGATGCAAGAACTAGTCCATGAAAATAACAGATATAATTGTTGACATTAAAACCTGCATCGCAGGCGCTCACCTCTGGGAAGTCATGGAATGTTGCTAGGTTTATGCCTCCGTTTACTGACACCGTTGGACTTTTAAGGGAGACCTTTTTTTAGCTTGGGTACTATTGCATCAATGGGTTTAAGAGAAATTAACATTAAAAAAGGAAAAACAAGTGTGTATTTAAACACCTCATCCTTTTGGACAGTATCATCTCATTCTGGAAAATAGCTTCATTCTTTAGAAAATATAGAAATGCTTTCTTGAGGTTCAAATAGTGTGACTTATCTCTGTACTTCTAAGTCTCTCTCCAACTTGGCCTGGGCATGAGAGTGTGGACATTCAGACAGATTTAGGAATTCAAAAACCTTTATACTTCTCGGGGCATCTGGGTGATTCACTTGATTAAGCATCCGACTTCAGCTCAGCTTATGATCTTGTGGTTCCTGGGTTCAAGCCCCACATCAGGCTCTGTGCTGACAGCTCGGAGCCTGGACCCTGCTTCAGATTCTGTCTTCTTCTCTCTGCCCCTCCCCTGCTTGTGCTCTGTCTCTGTCTGTCTCTCAAAAATAAACAAACATTATTTTTTTTAAAATATCTTTACACTTCTAAGAGAAACTGTCTGTTTTGGTTTTGGTTTTGTTTTAATTATTTTTTTTTCTGGTCCAGGTTTCCCCAGATTTGCTGTACCAGGATATGTCATTAAATTTGATTGTAACATTTAAAAAAACTATTTTGGGTACAAGTAATAATTAAGGAACTGTAATTATTATTTACCTTTTTAAAAATTCTTTTTTATTTTGTTTTATTTTGTTTTATTTTATTTTATTTTATTTTATTTTATCTCATCTTATTGTATTTTATTTTAGAGGGAGAGTGAGCAGGGACTAGGGAAAGAGGGAGAGGAAGAATCCTAAGCAGGCTCTATGCTCAGTGCAGAGCCTGGCACAGGGCTCAATCCTACAACCCTGGAATAATGACCTGAGCTGAAATCAAGAGTGAGATGCTCAACTGCCTGAACCACCCAGGTGCCCCCTGAGAAGAGCCTTCTTCACTGTACTCCAGATTTAGGAAGTAGCTCCTTTTTAAGATATGGAAAAATGTGAAAGTTTAAGTGGAAAGAAATCAAAGCACTGCCTTTAAACTGTAGCCACCAGATTCTGCATAGGTAATAACAGACTTGCACTCAGGGCACGCTTATAGAATTGTTTGTTTATGCAGACAGCGTTTGCTAATACCCTGCCTATTTGCCGATTTCGAAGCGCAAAGCTCACACCTGGCAGAGACATTATTCTTGTGCTCTAATGCCTGTTTGCCCACCTAGCTTCAAAGTTCACTTGGTCCTAAGAAGCCATATAGAAATTGAAAGAATTCCTTCTTAACCTGCATAAAACTGAGCTAATCTGGAAATTGCAGGCCTAGCTGTGAGCACCTACAGATGCTTTTAGTCTATTAAAACGAAGTGGGTTTTGATTGTGTCTATAGAGCAGGGTTCTTGATGTCATCCCTCACTTTTGAACTTTAAGCCTACTGTGTGTCTTCTGCAACATCAGACCATTGTTGAATGAATGCCCTGCTTGGTGTTACGGTAAATTTCTCTCAAGCATATTGTGGAAGTGCATTATGGCTGCCATTTTTAGAAAGCAAAGCAGAATTTATGCATATAAATGAAAGGTGGGTGCTTCAAAGAACTCATTTTGGAAGACTGCATACACCTTCATTTTGTTTTGATTTCGTACAGTTGGGGCTCCTTATGACTCATCTGGTACAGTTGATATTAAAGTGAGAATCCAAATTAACAAAGTAAGAAGCTCAGCTTTTTAGGGACAAAGTGACATGTGTTTGGTCCTGCAATTGCTGTCATGTGACCGTGGGGGAGTTTTCCAATCTGTCTCCTGTGCCTCATCCGTAAAATGAGGCTGATGATACTTGATTCATTGAATTCACAGAGCTGTGTACGGATTATGCGAGACCCTGTATACAAAGCATTTGGCATTTAGCACACACTCAATAAATGTTGGTTTAAGCAGTTTAAGATTTTGGCAACATTAAGAACTGATGTTTTGTTCTGTTTTAAGACTCCGGAAAGGCAGCTATAAAGGTAACTTCCGAAAAGGCACACAGACATGTTCTGAGTGAGCAGTTCTAAACCATGGTGTTGGCTGAAGATATGAGTGTCACTCACTATCGGTTAGGGCTGTTCAAGGGCAAGTTGAGTTCATACCAGCCTAAGCGGCGGTGACAGTGGAGAATATAATAGTTGGTAAAAATGGAGGGTTCTGAGTGTAGGCTTTGCTTCAGGCACAGCTGGATTCAGAAGCTCAAATGTGACCATGATTCAGTCTTTGTCTATCTGTTTCTGGCTCCACTTTTGACTCTGGTTACATTTCTCTGGGGCTTCATTCTCAGGCATAATTTCAAGAGGAACAAAGGTAGACTCAGCAACCCTGGGCTCAAATACTACCATTTCAGCCCCTCTGGTAGAAAGAAAGCCTTTGATTTCTACAATTTCCAAAGAAAGTCCTGGATTGAATCTCAAAGGATCAATTTGTGTCAGGTGACCATCCCAGATGACTACAATGTCCAAGTCACTAGAATACACCGAGTGGCCCTTCCTGAATACAAAGCAGTCCGCTATGGCCCTAGAGGGGGTGAAGGGGTCAACACAGTATTAACCACACTTGCTGAGAATAGGGAAATGGTATCTTCTCAAAAGGAAGCCGAGGCACTCTTCCCAGAACGTGCGATGGAATGTGAGGAGGAAAAATCAACAATAATTGAATAATGCCCCTGCCTTTTTCATAGGTGCTTTCTGCTTTGTGGAAGCAGGAGAGAGGAGATTCAGTTACACAGGAAAGGCTAGAAGTTGCACACGATTTGGGTAACTGTATGGTGCTTGTGGGCATTGACAGTCCTAATGCGTCACAACAGAAAAGGTATTAATTGAGAGAGATGCTCTTTTAAGACATGCATGTTACCAGGAGGTGGGGGGGCTCAGTAGGTTCTGCGTCCCACTTTGGCGCAGGTCATGATCTCGCGGTTTGTGACTTCAAGCCCCGTGTTGAGCTCTGTGCTTCAGCACAGAGCCTGCTTTGGATCCTCTGTCCCCATCTCTCTTTGTGCCTCCCTACTGGTTCTCTCTCCTCTCTCAAATACATACATACATACATACATACATACATACATACATACATACATAAAAACATTTAAAAAGGAAATGCATGCATGTTACCTTCCTTAGGACAAGTTTATAGCTTCCCAAGAGACTCCTTTGAGGAAGTATTCACTTTGAAGAAAGTATTCATTCCATTCATTCATTCATTCATTCATTCATTCTGAAAGCATAGGTTTCTTAAATGTTTACTTAGTGTCTGTTCATTCCTAGTTCCTCAGTGAATAGAAAGATTGCAAACCACAATCCTTTTCTGACTTCTGAGAATGTGTGTCATTGTCTCAGACTGCATCCAGAAATTTCTTTAAGTGATAGTGTTTCTTTGATTCATAAGATATTTCAGATTCATTAACTAATCTGATCTCACGAAGTGACTGATGTGCTTTCAAACATCCCGAAACATCAGATGGCAGTAATCATACCAATTTCTTAAATATGCACACCGTATCTTTTGTATTTTCAAGATAGCCAATATTGAATTGCAACTTGGCTATATAGAATTGGCTACTGTTTCTTTTAAAAACAATGGATGGCCTTTATTCCCCATAGAGAATTTCCACAGATGATTTCATTTCACCTCATGCAAAAGGAATGTGTGTTATCTTCTGATTTGAAATGCAATTTTATTTTGTGTTTGAAATGAATCCATGATAAGAATCCAGACCTACTCCATGCTCTGTGCTGCTCTGCAAAAAGTCAAGTCTTTCTTGTAAGAGCAAAAATTCACTTTGAACCACATGCCCCTTTGTTACTCATTCAATGTGATCGCTTGCTCTGTCTAAACTAGTAGGTAATAAATGAATGAAAGGAAGGTATTTAAGACACATTGTTTCCAAAAGTAGACCTTCCTCAGCTCCGAGGAGCTGTTTCTAATCTATTTGAAAGAGGGGTGGCCCTTTCAAGGAAGTACCTTTGCCTAGCTTTGTTAGCAAAGCATGTTTCGTGGAGTCTACCAGAAGCCTCCTGACATGATTGTTATTGATAAAAGTTCAACCAATTTTTATCATACAAAAGTGAGCATTGTTATGGATCATGCAGTTTACTAGGCCATATAGATACCCCAATCAAGTTAACAGACTCTCCCTGTTATAAAGTTCCCTCTTACTTTAAAACTCTTCCTCTTGCGGGGTGACTGGGTGGTTCAGTCAGTTAAGCATCCGACTTTGGCTTAGGTCATGATCTCATGGTTCATGGGTTTGAGTCCCGCATCAGGCTCTGTGCTGACAGCTTAGAGCCTGGAGCCTGCTTCGGATTCTGTGTCTCCCTCTCTCTGTGTTCCTCCCCTACCCGCTCTCTGTCTCTCTCTGAAAAATAAATAAACATTAAAAAACTTAAAAGAAATTCTTCCTCTTGCAAAGGAAAGTCCTCAGAGTGATCTTGGTTTTATTAAAGTTTTCAAGGGTTCAAAGTGTCTCTTTTAGACTATGGTAAATACTACATTTTCCTCACTAATCAATAATATACTAATTAATAATATACTAATTAATAATTATTTTTATAATTAATAATGCACTCATTAATAATATACTTCTCTGTGCTCGATCTCAGTTCTTATGTTAACTCATTTTTTTTTCCTCACAGCAACTCAAGAAGGTTGAGTTTGCTGTTTTACAGATGAGACTAAGTCACAGAGGTTAAGCGACTTGCCTCATATCACAAACTTAACAAGTGGCATACCTGGTATTTAAAGTCAGACCCTGTGAGTCCAGATTTCACGCTCCCAATCGGTCCTTCCATATTTTGGGTTTTAAGGAATGACATGAGATATTCCAGACAGTGTACATGTCTTCTTCTTCTTCTTCTTTTTTTTTTTTTTTTTCTGTTAAGGACTCTTGAATTCAAGCCTCACATCTTTAGGTGTTGTGGGCTTAAAAGCAGAATGTAGGGACAGGTTTTAATCATGGCGGCGGAGTAGCATATTTATCATAAGTCAGACTTTGGGATCAGCCCTGGGTTCCAGGCATGATTCAGTGCTGACTCACTGACCTGTGCCAATTACTTAACTTTCTCAGCTTTACTTTTCTCAATTAGAGATAGGCATGTATTATGATTATACTGCCTGTTCCTATTTGAAAGATTAGGTTATAATGAAGATAAAGTGACTAGCGTGATGCTGACATAAAAAAGGTCAATAAATGTTTGCAATAATAGTAGTAATGATGACGATGATGATGATATAAGAGGCCGTGTTATCCAAACCGACACCTTTTCTCTTGAAAAATGGCTCCAGACTCTAATGTCATCCAGAGACATAAAAGAGATCTTCCAGGGAAGAGGGAAGTGTAACAAGGCTTGCATTTCAGTCTTCCTGCAGGCAGGCGGGGTGGGGTGGGGGATCAATGAATATGGTATTCTATAACCTTGACTCTCGTTGATGCTTGGTAAATAGCCAGTTCTTAGTTTCTGATGAATTCATCTTAAAAGAATTAAGAGTTAAACCCAGCCAAACCTACCCGATAGTATTCACATTTACATTCTCAGCAGTTGAGCTGAATTAGTGGATCAACTATGCTTAAAAGTTTTGGATTCAGTCTGATCGTTCAAAAGGTTGTCGCCATCTCCATCCCTCTCCCATTCGCAGTATGGGGGGACTCATGAAGTTCCCAAGACGGGACTTGATGGTTTTACTTCCTTGCTACTCTATCAGGAGGCACATATTAAGTTCCTTGAAGGACAAACAATGGATGATATGTATTAGCGTTGTATGGGCTCAGTGCCTTACTGCTCAATTTGCCGTAGCTTGATCTTGGAGGGGGATCTCCAGCCTCCCTGTACACTCTGTTTCTTCCTTAGAGTGGTGCCTGGCCACGAGGTGGAAAATTAATAGGTTTGGAATCAGACAGCATGGGGCTTAAGTCCTGTAACAGTCACTTATTAGCTGTGTCGCTACTAACTGCACCTCTCTGAGCCCGGTTTCCTCATCTGTAAAGTAGTAGTAATGCTTGCTGTATTGACTTGTGATGAAGATAAGAGGGAATGTGTGTAAAGGGTCTGGCATATGGTGGTATTTGAAAACAGCAGCTATTGTTAATAAGATCATACAACCATCCTGCCTATTGATTTTCTTCAGCTGGTATCACTTTTCCTTGCCAATGGCACTGCTATCGACTTGTTTACCCTTGGCCTGGGGGATCTGGGACAATGTTATAAGTGTCAGTGTTGACAGGGTAATGGAGCAATGAACTCTGCAGCAGCCGCTCAGCTACCTCTCCCACGCTGCTGGGAACAGAAGCACGCACCTGGTTAGAAGCTGAAAGAGAAAAGGGCAACAGACATGCATTAGAATTCTAGATGTTGCCTCATGGAGAGGAGAGAAAGTCGGGCCACAGGGAGGGTCGTGTGGCCCTGGTTACTCATGTAGTCTCCATGGGTTTTATTTTTGGAAGATGCCATTAAGGATAATAAATGGAGTATTAAAACAGGTTAAAATAGCATGAAGTTCATTTACACTTAGGAGTGATTATGGGCTATCCACCTCTAGGAGAGATTTGCTCTGAATCCCTGCATTTTTTTCCATTTCACTTTCACAGGGATTATTCCCAACTGATCAGTGTCAGGACTTGACACCCGTAGCTAATACGCCAGTGTTCTCTACCTTAGGTTTGAGGAAGAGTCACATTGCCTGCTTCCCAGGGGGAAGGATAAATAAGTCAATTTTCCACCTAAAAAATGTCTTAAGTTGATCCCTTAAAACGAATCACTACCCGTTGGAATCTACCCAAGACTTGGATGTATGCGTTAGCTTTCCTATCTATTTCCTTGCCTTTTCCAAAATACTTCTATAGAATATAAGCTTTGCACAGGGCATTCCACTCTTAAAATATTAATGTTATATAAATGTTTAGAATTCTAAAGATTACTCCCTAGCATTATTCCCGGGTAATTAATTCAATGCACAGCTTTTGAGCACTTAATCTGTACAAGGCAAGATTTTAAGTGAAACTAAGAATATTTTAAAGAGGGGTAGCCTAGGGATCATTGCTCCTAAAATGCTCCTAAAAATTGCTCCTACAAACACAAATCTATGTAGGTAAGATAGTTTTTTTTTTTTTTTAATGATTACAATATAAGTAATTTTGATAAGTGTCTCGAGGATTCTTCAGGGAGAGACCATTTCCAGCTGGCCTGATTCAGAGCAGTGTCATGGAAGACATCACCCTGACTCTACCCTTGAAGCACAGAGGTGGTCTCAACAGATGGGATGCATTCTGGGAAGGAGCAGTGCGGTGTAAAACCAAATAAGGCAGCGGGAAGAAGGCAAAGATGGAGTGCTAGCAACAGGAAGTAGATGTCCGCCCTCCAAGCAGGAAAGGACAAGAGTCTGGACCAGGGGACAGCAATAAGACAGGGGAGCAGGTGCAGGTGACCTTCATGAAGTAGGAATTGGGGCATTTGGGTAATTCACTGGGTAGATGGGTAGAAGTATAAGGTGGACTGGAAAGGAGCACGAGAGGTGGGGGAGCACAGTTGTGGCATTGGCCAGTCATTGCAGAGGGAAATCAGTCCATTCTGGTGAGGCCTGAGCTCAGGCTTACTAACTTGAGGCACCCCTCACAATGGATTATAAAGCTGATACATTACATGCTCCTTTTAAGCGAGCACTCCAGGCCTGCTCAGCTGCTTCTGCATTTGTGAAATCCCAATCCTCAAGGACAGGGCAAAGAGCCACAGACTGCATTATGGTGGAAAAGTCCAGCCTGGACCCTTCTCAGTGTGGCGATATCCACATCAGTCCACTTCTGCACGAGACATCTCTCCCCATCCTGAGTTAGCTCACCATTCGCAGGCTTGTATTTCTTATCTGTGTATGTACAGTTTCCCTGGGGAAGCCCGTGGTCTTTGAAAGCAGGGACTTTTGCTATCCATATTCTTATCACACCCATGTCACAGCACATGCCTTTGTGCCATGTTGGCTCTCCATATGTATTTTACAATACAGTTCTTTTGATCAGTATATGGCAGATAGAGTGCCTGCTTTCAATGCAGGAGGAAAACGCCTGTGTTCGTCTTCCTGATTTTATAATCTGTGCTAGGGTGAACAACCACTCTCATCTGCGGGAGACTGGGGGATTGCTAGGGACGAGGGATTATCAGTGCTAAAACTGAAACGATCCTGGACAACCCTGGACAGTCAGTCACTCTGAGCCATGCTTAGTTGAGGGGTTTTGAATAGTTTGGTGGAACTAGATTCCAGGGTTTGGATGCCACATGAGCAATCAGGTCTCCCATTTTTTGCAGTCCCAGCCAAGCCCAAAGGTCACCATCCCAGCAGGTGTATTATAGGCTGACCCAAGTAAGGCTGGAGAAGAAGTGACAATGAACCAATCAGCCTCCTGACTAGCACTTTACCAGCCCCTGCTGTGGTGCTGATCACGGCAGCTCTGTGTGCAGAGAGGCCTGGAGAAGGTGTGAGGTCGCTTCTGCCCTTGAAAATCCAGTGGCCTGAGTGGGGACATAAAAGTGCACACAAGCAGTAATTGCACAACGATTAATCTCTAACTCATGGAAATTGGACTCTAAGGGCATTAGGAGCCCAGAGAAAGGAGGAATCCAAAGTAAACCATCTGTAGCCAGGATACTGTTCCCCTCCTGTCCTGGGTGGAGGGTCAGGCCCTTGTTTATGAGCATATCATTTTAGCTATGCTGAGCAGTGGGGTCTTTCCATTAGAGGCACCTTGCAAACACATCGCTGTCAAATGCACATAGCATGAGCTGCTCTTAGTCTCCGGATGGGAAAGCTTGTGTGCATCTGACATTCCAATAGGGGCTCACCTTATCTTGGGGCCTGTGGATGTTACTTTGCCATGTAGTAGAAGGTGTGGGGGCCTTGGTTATTGCTAGAGCGGTTCTCCTGAGGTCTGAGTGGTATGTTTTGTTTTTTTTTTTAATGCTTGTTTGTTTTTTTGAGAGAGAGACATAGTGTGGGTGGAGGAGTTGCAGAGAGAGAGAGGGAGACACAGAATCCAAAGCAGGCTCTAGGCTCTGAGCTGTCAGCACAGAACCTGATGTGGGGCTCATACCCACGAACCATGAGATCCTGACCTGAGCCGAAGTCAGAGGCTCAATCAACTGAGCCTCCCCCGTGCCACTGAATGGAAATTTTTATACATGGGAAGCTTAGCTCTTGCAGACTAATATGGGGTTTCAACATGGAGATTTTTTCTTATTACTCTGAGTATATTAGTCTGTGTGTGTATGTGTGTGTGTGTCCCTGTGTTGTGCTTATCTCTGCGTAGTTACTTTGTCCCAAGTTGTTTTCTCTCTGTTATGTCACTTGATCTCCTTCATTGCTAGTAGAGGATTTCCTCAGAGTTCTAATGATCCCGGCCTTTCTGCCCGTATTTAAGAATGGATGGTGAGCATGTGTTGATTGGGAACCACACTGAAGGATATAGCCGGGCCTTTAATTAGAGAAACTCAACTGTGTCTTCTGGTCACTCTTCCTGGGATAGCTGTATTTCCCAGGCAAGACTTTTCCAGTCTCCTGCTGGGAAGGAGGGAGGTTCTGTAAGTCATGATGGCAAAGAATGCTGGTGGGGCTCATTATCTCTGGGGAAAATCCTCGTATTTCCTTCATTTTTCTATTGAGCACCCGTGACCTCAGTTGTGGGCATTGCCCTCACCTACCTGTCATAATCCCACGGGATTGTAGCCCTTCCTTTTCTCCAAGAACAATGGGCAGTTAAAGTTCTAAAGTACACTGTTTTGAACTATTTTCTCTTTCTTTAGGATTTCTGTCTTTCTGAGGGGATTGCCACAGAGTTGGCTGAGAGAGAACAGAAGGCTTTTGGATACCAAATATTCCAAATTTAGAACCCACTCCTATCAGTCAGGGTTCAGCCAGTAAGCCTAACTGTAGGAGATACTATATTGAGACTTCTCGCATAGAGTGGGTTTACAGGAGCATGGACGCTGGGCACGAGCTCGGAAGTCTGCAGGGCGGGCCCCTGGGAGGTACAGGCTGAAACGCTCAGGCATTGGTTGTGCACAGTGGAATTTCTTCTTCAGCAAAGCTTAAATCGCCACTTTGCTCTTAAATCCTTGTAGCTGATTGAATCACCCACGCAGATTATCTAAGGTAACCAGTCAACTGATTATGGATTTCATTCACAGCTAAGAAATACCTTCACAGTAACACCTGGATTAGTGTTTGAAATAGTAGATTGTAGCCTGGCCAAGTAAACATATCAATAGACCATGGTAGCACCCTCTCTTTATTTGTATTTTTTAACCGAAATAAAATTCTTCCTGGGGGCCTGGATGGCTCAGTGGGTTAAGTGGCCAACTTTGGCTCAGGTCATGATCTCAAGGTTCACGAGTTCGAGCTCTGCATCGGGCTCTGTGCTGACAGCTCGGAGGCTGGAGCCTGCTTTGGATGCTGTGTCTCCCTCTCTGTCTTCCCCTCCCCTGCTTGCATTGTCTGTCTCTCAAAAATGAATAAACGTTAATTTTTTTTAAATAAATAAAATTCTATAATATATAATTAGCCATTTTAAAGGGTACAATTCAGTAATATTTAGTATATTCACAATGTTGTGCAACCATTACTGATATACAGTTCTCAAAAATCACCATAAAGGGGACCCTAAACCAATTAGCAGTCAATCCTCATTGCCCCCTCCCCTCTGCTCTAGGCAAGCCCTAATCTGCTTTCTGTATCTATTGATTTACCTATTCAGGATATTTCACATAGTAGAATCATACAATTTACGACCTTTGGTGTCTTGCTTGCTTTGCTTGTTTTCACCTAGCACAGTTTTTGAGGCTCAGCAACATTATAATATGAATTCCTTTTCGTGATTTAATAGTATTCCATTGTATGGATATACTGCTTTTGTTTGTCTCTTTATCTGCTGATGGATATTTGGCCATTTTCACCTTTTGGCCGCTGCAAATAGTGCTGCTGGGAACATGCGTGTACCTGTATCTACGGAATACCTGTTTTCAGTTTTCTTTGATAGATATTTAGGAGTGGAATTGCTGTCTTTGGAAAGCCATCATACCCAAGGGTTAGGCAAACAGGGGAAATTGAGGCAATCCTGAATTGTAACCAGGCCTTTAAAGAGGACTCCTGCAATGTGACCATAGACAGAAACCATGAAAGTAGGGGCGCCTGGGTGGCCCAGTCGGTTGAGCGTCCGACTTCGGCTCAGGTCATGATCTCACAGTTAGTGGGTTCGAGCCCTGCAGTGGGCTCTGTGCTGACAGCTCAGAGCCTGGAGCCTGCTTCAGATTCTGTCTCCCTCTCTCTCTCTCTCTGCCCCTCCCCTGCTCATGCTCTGTCTCTCTCTCTGTCAAAAATAAATAAACATTAAAAAAAAAAAAGAAACCAACAAAGGAAAAAGTGAAAATTTTTATATGGGGCAAAGGAAGATTAAAAAAAAAAAAGATTTGCCTCTGATTTTAAAGCCTTAAATAACCCTGAAAAGAGAAATTGATATCCAAATTCTGTATTAGACATAGGATTAGCCTAATAAACGTATTTTTTTAATTAAAAAAAAATAAAGATCACTGCTGTTTGCTTTTCTGAGGACCCTACCTGTGTGTATTTTGGAGCAGGCAAACATAGTACCATATCTTATCCTCCTAAGCCTCAAATATCAAATAATTAAAGTAAGCGCATATGTCTTTCCCTGGGCTCTGACGCCGAAACCTCTAGAATTCTACGAGTCACATATAGGTGACTAGCAATTGCAGCTTGCATTTTAACATGCCAGCAACATTGAAAAGCACTGAATTCAGATTTTCACCTCTTGTCCTTGGACAGCTCAGTGGTCATGAGCACTCTGTTCAGGGCTTCCACAGACACTGACAGTATTTCTAGGTCTGTACCTCTCATTCGGGAGTGAGCTGTTTATTAATCATCAGGCAGGGACTTGTCCGAGGAGCCGCATACAGTGAAGCTTGCACAAATTGTACCAACACGAGAACATGAATTCTGACATCGGACAGACCGAGCCTGAAGCTTGGCTCCAGCTTGGCTCAAATACTGGTTGCTTGAGACCCTCGCCACTTCCTTATTTTATCTAGACCTCGGGTTACCTATCTGGAAAGTAGGAATAACCATTACTATCAGAATTGTTTTGATGACAGAATAATTGTATGCGTAAGAGTATGTGTGCACAATGTATCTGCATCCACAGCGCTTAGCACACAGTGACTAGCTGATATTCCGGTGCTAGAGGGAGGCACCGTTGCAGAAGGGGAATCTGAAATGGAAACACTAGGAAGAAGTCCTGTAAAATTCATGCTGGCAATAAAACTCTGCAGATGGGAAACCCCATGCCTTGTAGCTCTCTTTTTTACATATCTTGACTCTCTGGCGGAGGTGTCCCCTCGCAAAGATGTAGTTCTGCGACACCACGAACAAAGTCGGTGATAATGGGATGAGAAGTAGGCAGGTCCAGATCCTGAAAAGTCAGGACTATTTGTTTGTTTGATTTTCTGTAATGTGATACAACGCCAGAGATGGTTTTAATCAGGAAGGAGATGAAATTCTTAAATACACCATTTTGTCTTCTCTATCTAGAGAGCTCTTTTCTAAGCCATGGTATTATATTTATCGTAGTGTGAGGTATTTTTGCAGTCATAGACTGAAGTGCCCCTTGTATGATATGGCTGGTGTTTATTGATCAAATTAAAATGCAAATACTCTTATCTGTTACTGCTAATGCCAATAATTGCTGGGATAAAAATGGCAGCAGGTGCTTTCTATTATCATTATTTCACACAAGGTTTTTTCCATTGACTAGGCATATGCGTTTTGCTTTTATCAAAGTATTTGAGTGGTTTAAACTAAGACAGTAGTATCTCCACTGTTATCTTCACTGTTTCCAGGATGACTGGAGTAACTACTTTAAAGAGAGTTATGTGTTGTTATGTTTAATTGAATGAGTTCCAGGCAACTATCATCTATTGATATTAGCTATTTACCCAACTTTATTTGTGGTATCTGTGAATTTCACAAGGACAGGACTTTGGGAGCATTACTCCTAATACTCGCAGAGTGTAAGAATAATATTCCTAAAGTATAATCCTTTTTCGGATGAGTTATTTTTATCCTAATTTGAGAGATGGGGAAATTAAGTTTCAGTAAGTTGCCTGGTCCATTTTAATGCCAGCTCATTTACAGTTTCTATCACCTGAAATCATTTTGCTGAGCATTTTCTCTGGCTACTAACTCATGTTTTGCCCCTATACTAAGCAGGTCAGGCAGGCCGGGGGTTTAATGCCTGCTGCGGAAAAGTCTCAGTCAATGATAACATGAGCTAGTGTATAAATATTCCAGCTCTTTGCCACCAGTTGGGATACTGCTGATGTGGGGGTGTGTGTTCCCCTTTTGCTATTAGAGTTTTCCCAGGAGGATCAAGTTCTAGTTGGCCTCTGGTCGGGATGATAATGCACACATTCCCAGTTTCCTTCCTGCTTTTATCTTCTCCCCCAGCCTGCCACTGTTTTTCTTCACTTCCCAAATAAAGTACTGATACTCCAATGCTTTCCTTGGAGTCTCCTTTTGGGAAAATTCAAACTAGAAAGCTCAACCTCCCATTCATTAATTGGCTAAGGTGTTATGCAAGCCAGATTTGCCTGGCTCCAGGGATCATATTTATTCCACGATGCCATACAGTTTTTAACACACAGCAAATAAAATATAAACCCCATTTTACAGAGCTTGAGATCTTATTAAAAAAAATTAGCACATGAAGAGTGAAGGAGTAATGAAATAGTGGAATCAAAGTAAAATATCAGCTTAAAGAGGCTAATTAGAAAACTTAGTTCTGAGGTGGTAGGCACATGATAGAGATCTGCATTGGATGGGGAATGTCCTTCTGCAGACAGGTGTATGGGATCTTAGAGGATAATATAGAAGGTAAACATGTTGGGCATTTGCTGTGTGCCAGACCATAAGCTACAAGCTTTATCTTCATTATTATATTTAATTCTGATACCAAGGAGGAGGTAGAATCTTAAGCATCTATTTCTGGGTATGAAACTATCCCATAATTCAGTAGTTTAATCCAATAACTATTTTATGTTTTTACATTTTATAATGTTTATTTTTGAGATAGGGAGATAGAGCGTGAGCAGGGGAGGGGCAGAGAGAGAGAGCGAGAGACAGAATCTGAAGCAGGCTCCAGGCTCTGGGCTGTCATCACAGAGCCTGATGCAAGGCTTGAACTCATAGACCACGAGATCATGACCTGAGTCAAAGTCAGATGCTTAACCGACTGAACCACCCAGGCACCCCAATCCAACAACTACTTTAAAATATCTCATGATTCTGTGGGTCAGGAGTTTGGGCAGAGCTTGCCTGGTGGATTTCTTAGCTTCTTACAGAGTTAACTAGAGTCTGTGGTGATATCTGGCTAACAGCTGGGCCAGTCTGTAGGATCTGAGATGTATTTATTCCCAAGTGTGGTAGTTTGTAAGGGACATCTAGAAGACTGAGCTCAACCGAGCCCTTCTCTTCCTCCACTTAGTCTCAAGGTCTGTCCACATGATCTCCCTAACAGGGCAGTAGGGCTTCTTATATGGTAGATTGGGGCTCCAATCCCCCAAGGCAGAAGGTACCAGTCCTCTTGAAGGTTAGTCCTGGGACTGGAAGAGGGTCATTTGCAATGTGTTCCATGGATCAAAGCAGTCACAGGTCAACTCATGTTCAGAGGGAGGGGAGAGAGCCTCTGTCTCAGTGAAAGAGTGTCAACGATTGTGGCCCCTTGTAGTCTATCACGCGAAAACACTCTACTCTTCATTCCTATTTTATAAATGAATAAAGAGCCCCAAAGATACCATGTAAGTATCCTTAAGGGCACAATGTTAATAAGTGGGACAGTTGAATGTTGAACCCAGGTAGTTATGAAAACCTGTTTAACTGGATGAAAATATAAAGAAGAAAGTTCGTCTGAAGGGAGTTGAGTCAGAGACTGTAAAAAGCCTACATAATATTCAATATTTATTCTTCTCTTTTTAATAGAAAATAATAGTGTTTTCTGTTTTTGTTTTAGTTTGAGGGAACAGTATTCCCAATTATTCAGTACCTTCCCAGCCTTCTTGACTTAAAAATGTCCATGGAGATCATCCTAGATGATGGGCGTTACTTGAGTTTTCCAAAAGGCCTAACATAGCAAGTTTTTACACTTTTGCCTTTCAGTCTCCCTACTTTGTTCTGCCTGGAAGAGACTGTTAGCTGGAGACCCTCTACTTATGTTATGAGGAAGAAGACAAAGGTTTTAATCTATGGAGCGGGAAGTACAAAAGTACAAATGTGTAAAAAAACAAAAAATTAAAATTCTGGTAATATCTGGAGCCAAAATACTAACCCTAGACTGGTTGACATCAGATTTCTTACTAACTGGGAATAAAATAAGCTATTTTTTGAGCTACTTTTTCTTTTTCTTTCTTCCTTCCTTGCTTCCTTCCTTCTTTCCTTTTCTTTCTTTCTCTCTTCCTTTCTTTCCTTCTTTCTTTCTTTCTTTCTTTCTTTCTTTCTTTCTTTCTTTCCTGATACATGCAGTTAAATACAAATAGCTGACACTGATAATTTGTGATTTGTATTCTGTGAGTCAGAAGGAGAAAGAGGAAGGGAAATGCCACTATTTTAGCCAAACCCAAAAGCTGTGGTAGAAGAACAATGATATAAATTACCAAGAACTGATGACTGAGGGCTGGGATGATCCCTAGTGGGTTCCTTGCCTTACAGAGAAGTCTGTGGATGAAATCTTTGTTCACATCTGGGTCATGACACCAGTTTGATCTCCATTATTTTGGAGGTCACCGCATGGTGAATTCTGTAGGTTGTGGAGTAGGGAACACATTCTGTAAACTGGCATGGACAGGAGACTGCCTGTAGGATGAGGCTTCTGGACTGGGGCCGTTACCCTACTGGTGGATGCTGCACTGTAATTGTGGTCTAACTGCTCTAAGAGTTAAGCAGACTCAACCTATAACCCATACTTTGTATACACTTTGCCCGCAATTAGTATTTACTGAATTAAATTTGTGGTATGGTTTGTAGCATGCTACAAAACACACTAGTTCTGGGATTCCTCATGTAATGAAATCTCAGAAATATGCTTCTTCTTTTCATGAAGTCTTTCATGAAGATTCATTTTATTTATTTATTTATTTATTTATTTATTTATTTATTTATTATTTTTATGTTTATTTGTTTTTGAGAGAGAGACAGAGCACGAGCAGGGGAGGGGCCAAGAGAGAGGGAGACACAGAATCCGAAGCAGGCTCCAGGCTCTGGGCTGTCAGCACAGAGCGTGATGGGGGGCTCGAACTCGCAAACTGCAAGATCATGATCTAAGCTGAAGTTGGACGCTTACTGATTGAGCCACCCAGGCACCACAAGATTCATTAGAAGATACAAATATGCTTTTGGGGCACCTGGGTGGCTCAGTCGGTTAAGAGGTTGACTCTTGCTTTGGGCTCAGGTCATGATCTCATGGCTCATGGGAAGGAGCCCCACAATGCCTGGTACATGCCTGAAGCCCTAGGAGTGTTAGCGATTACAAGAGGAAGGCAACATCATGTGCCACATGGCATGTTCACTTTGGGCATATTGTTTAACTAGTTTTTAATCTCTGTTTCCCAAGATTTAAAATGGGTGTAATAACACAAATGATATATGGTTGTCATAAGGCACTTAAAATAGCATTTGGTACTTATTAAGTAATCTTTTCATGATGAATATGATATGGGCAGCTCTCGCTTCACACAATATAACAGAACAGTACAAGTGACCACACATGGTCAAAAGTTCTTAATGATTCATGAGAAATTAAAAAAATTTTTTTTTAATGTGCATCTATTTTTGAGAGAGATAGACAGACAGGCAGAGTGTGAGCTGGGGGAGAGGGAGACACAGAATAAATAGCAGGCTCCAGGCCCTAAGCTGTCAGCACAGAGCCGGACGCAGGGCTCGAACACACAAGCCTCAAGATCATGACCTGAGTTCCAAGTCAGACGCCTAACCGACTGAGCCACCCAGGCGCCCTGAGAAAATTTTTGATAGTCCTATAAACTTTAATTTTTTTCACAGCATTAAAAGCGCTCATAGGGAAATAAAAAGAATAGTAAAACTAGTATTTATTTAGTATACTGTAACTTAAAATATTAGAAGCATTGAGAATTAGTGTGTTTGCTTGTGAAAAACAGCAGGAGTTGTTTTCACCATGCTTGCCTTCTTGTGCGGCAAAATAGGGAGGGAGTATCTTTTCTATGTCATGGTGACCTGTCCCTAAGTTTGGATCAGCTTCTAACATTTCATCCTTTATGCTTTCAATGTCATGAAATGTCTTGGAGAGTTCCTCTCATGTGAAAGTTTCTGCTGGTCCCGTTGCCTCTGGGACATTGTCGTTCTTTTTGCTGTGAACCACTTCCTTATTTGTATCGATTTATATCACCTTCGCTAATCTCGTGTGGCTGTGTACCTAGACTCTGTCAAACAGTGTGTGTCCGCGTTTCTGTGGTCAGCTGGCTCTTTTTATGAATCTATTTGCATTGAACTTGACTTTCAGTGTGATTTCTTGTGTCTTTGCTGCACTTTCATCTTTGTTGAGCAGTTCCCTCTTTTGGTCATCTATTTTTTTGTCAAATGATACATGGGCTTATTGAGAGATGATGAAGCAACATGGCCCTGTGCTTTGCTGTCTGTGTGGGGACTGAGTAGCAGGTGGCCCCATGACAAATCACCTGTAGACTTTGAAAGAAATGATGGGACTGATAATGAATTATGATGAGGCTCTGTTAGTTACATGTCTGTTTGTGGACTGAAGAGCTGGCAGGAGAGTTTGTACTTTATGCAATTATTCCCAATTAATACACTGGGGCCACTGAAACTTGAACCGTGTTGCTTGGGGACTGGTATTATTTAAATTGTGGTAACTGAAATTCATGCCTATCGGAGCCTTACAAAGTGGAGACTTTGCAATTACCAGCTTTATTGAATAGAAATATTTAAATGAGAAAATTACCACTGTTATATAGCCACTAAAATATTAATAGGTAGGCCTGTTTTAAAAGTAGAAACGTAGAAGCACTTTAACATTCACAAAGAAATGTTCCTATGTGTGTTGCTTTCCTGTCGCTGCTGTAAGAAATTATCACGAACTTGGTGGCTTACAGCAAAGTAAGTTTGTCATATAGTTCGAAAGGTTAAGAGTGTTAAATAAGCCTTATGAGGCTGAAATTGAGCAGAGCTGTGTTTCTCTTGGGGGCTGAAGGGGAGAATCTGTTTCCTTTCCTTTTCCTTCTAGTGGCCACTGGCATTCTGTGACTTATAGCACTTGCCTCAAATTGTTGGAACTTCCTGCTTCTCTTATCACATCCCCTGCTGCTGCCCTTGACCTTCTTGTATCACGCTTATATGGACCTTTGTGATTACATTGGGTTTACCTGGATAACCAAAGATAATCTTTGCATCTCAAGACCTTATCTTAACCATATCAGGAAGCCCCTTTTCCACATGAAATGACCTATTCATGGTTCCAGAGATTAGAAGATGGATATCTTTGGGAGACTATTATTTTTTGCACCACCATTTGTCTCAAAAAGTGAACTTCAAAGCATACAGCATGATCAGCTCAATTTTTCCTGTCAGGAAAGTGAGGCCTAAAGAAACGGAGTGGGTTCTTCATGGTTAACATGTCACAAATGTTGTTTTAATGAATCCTATTTATTGAATATAAAATTCATCAATCACATATCGGGGGATAATCTAGAGATACAGTGATGAATATGTCCTCCCTCTCTCCCCCAGGTCATGAGAGCAGCATAGATGGTGTTGTTAGTTTCCCAAAAATTTCAGGTGCCAGGCCCTTGGGCTGTGCTGATCCAGTCACTCCTATGGACACACGGCCACAGGACACAGAGTTCAAGCCTGTTCTGGACCCTGTCTCTAAGGTGCTCTCTTCCCAACCCCAAACCCAGGCCTTGCCCTAGTAGACCTGAAAATGTCCCCTCCTTCTGGAGGTTTTCTGTAACCCCACCATACCTCAATATATCTATAGTCTACTAACTGTCTAAAATTACAAAATAAACCATTTAGTACACTAAGCAAGCTATGCTGCCGGGCTTAGCTCTTAAGCTCTGGTATGTGTGTTCAAAAGACTAGTATGATGCCTGAGAGGAAAAATGTAATTGAGGAGCTAGATATTCATGCTACAGATACTTTGAATCCCTATAAATTTATTTTCCTCATTGCAGAGAAACTATAATTCCATACTACTCTGTCTTTTCCAACTCTTAAAGCTAATGTGTGCCATTTGTCTATATGATGCTTTACCACTTAATCTGATAGATGCTCAATAATTAGTATCCCCTACTGTTATTATGCGACAGCATTCCAAAGGTCGTCCTGAGTGACATATAATAGCGTCTAGTGTTATGAGGTGTCTGTTACAGGTTAGCACCAGAATAGAAAATAATTGGCACAAAAAAAAAAGAAAGAAAGAAAGAAAGAAAGAAAGAAAGAAAGAAAGAAAAAAGGCAGCAACAAATATCATCATCACCAATGGGGCAACTTTGCCTATGGCTGATCTCTATTCAATCCCTACAGAATAACTCTGTTTTTCCTTATTTAGAGCAGCCAAATTTAGGTCATTCAACCTAAACATCAATATCTTTATAAAAGGTGAATATATAGCACATCAAAAATAACTGCCTTTTAAATTGAATGTGTGTGTGGAGGGGGTAGGATTTTTAAAAGGTAAAACTTTTGTTTACTGAAATGACTTTGTTCTTTAATGTTATTTAAATGGCTTCTTATAGGGGCACCTGGCTGGCTCAGTCTATAGAGCATGCAACTCTTGATCTTGGAGTTGTGAGTTCAAGCCCCACTTTGGGCATAGAGATTACTTAATAAATGGTTGCATATGAATATATGTATATGTATATATGTGTGTGTATGTGCAAATATATATGTATTATATTATACATTATGGTTTCGTATAAGTGTGTGTGTGTGTGTGTGTGTGTTGTGTGTATAGATATAGACAGATACAACTTGGCTTCCAGAGATTGGTTTGTATGTATGCAACTAACAGTATTGGTTGCCTACCCACCACTCACTCTGACTTCTTTCCCACTTCCTAAAAAAAATTCCAGTTTTATTCAAGCTTTCATGTTCCCTCATGACGTCACGTGCTCCTGGACATTTTCCTCCATTTGCAACCCCAGAGGATACCTCCCAACTGATCTGAAGCAGTGGTTTTCAAAGTTCGGTCCAGGGGTCACTGGGAGTGGGGTTTGGGGGACCCTGGGACCATTTCAGGGAATCCGCAACATTGAAACAATCCTCATTTTTGTACTAGATATTACTGTCTTTGTTATATTCCTTTACACATGTAGAAAGGTGTTTTTCAGGGGCTACAAGATGTGTGATGACACCTCCACTCAGACAGCAAGGAGAATGTGTGCTGTGAGTTCTTGTTTTAAAGTTTCCTCAGCTTTCATTTTGAATACAGTGGATATGGATGGATATAAGACGGATAGAGATATCCAAAAATCTCCTCAGAATTTTTAAGAGTGGAAATGGGTCTTGAGACCAAAAACAAGTCTTAAGAACTTATGGTCCAAGCAAATGACTATGGTCCATTTTCATTGCCAGAAATTTGAGTAGGCATAAACACATGACACAATCTGGCCAATTAGAGGAATTCTGCAGGGTAGCTGAGTAGCTGATGTGTTTCTGAGAAAGGATTCTTCATTCTTAAAAAGAAAAACAGCAAGAGGCAGCCTTTTCTTCCTTCCTTTCTCCCTTCCTTCCTTCCCTCCCTCCCTCTTCCTTTCTCTTTTTCTGTCTCTTCTTTCTTTCTTTCTTTCTTTCTTTCTTTCTTTCTTTCTTTCTTTCTTCTTGATGTTGTTGGATCTGGATATGTCTGATGACCTTGGAGCTCAGCCACTTTGCTCCAGCTAGAAGTTGAGACAGCAACAGAGGGGGGGCTTACCTTGCCTCTAAACACCTTGTTATTTGACATAATTACTCCCTGCGCCATTTAAATCTATAAACAACAACAAAAAAGAAATAGCCATCAAAGCACTGAAGTTGCTCAGGATGGCTTTTACTTTTCTGGACGCTTGTAACTCCACAATTAGCATTTCCATATCAGAGTAGAATATATTTCTATAGGTTATTTTGGGACCCTGTTAAAAGACTTTCTGTTAGGACAGGCAGGACCCCAGTTTTGCTTATTTCCTTTAATAGAATAAACAATATAGATATAAATTAATACACATAAGTTTGGTTCTGACCCCACATCAAATAATCAGTACCCGAGGAGGAATTATTTTTGTTTCTTTGAATCCCAAAGAATGGATTTATACATCAGCTTATCCCAGTCTTAAAGTCAGAAAAGTGAGTTTTCTAAGAAAAACCAGCAGAATTGGCATTGGGGGTATGATGTCTAGAATTTTTAAATTTGGTTATGTTGCTGAGGTTTTACGGAAGTCACCCTTCTATATCCATAGAGGTGCCTTTGCATAATGCACATAACTAAACAAATCAATTTAGAAATGAAGAATATAGTTCAGCTACTAATTCAGTTCAAATAATAAATTTTTATTTTATTATTTTTTTAATGTTGATTTACTTTGAGAGAGAGACAGAGCATGAGCAGGGGAGGGCAGAGAGAGAGGGAGACACAGAATCTGAAGCAGGCTCTGGGCTCTGAGCTGTCTGCACAGAGCTGACATGGGGCTGACATGGGCTGACATGGGGCTTGAATTCACAAACCGCAAGATCATGACCTGAGCCAAAGTCAGATGCTCAACTACTGAACCACCCAGGTACCCCAAATAATAAATTTTTAAATGGTATAACTTTGGGGGTGCCTGGGTGGCTGACTTTGGCTCAGGTCATGATCTGACTGTTCGTGGGTTCGAGCCCTGCGTTGGGCTCTGTGCTGACAGCTTCCAGCCTGGAGCCTGCTTCAGATTCTGTGTCTTCCTCTCTCTCTGTTCCTCCCCTGCTCATTCTCTGTCTCTGTCAAATATAAATAAACGTCAATTTTTTTTAAATGATACAACGTTTGTTTATTGAACTGGCCTTGTTATATTTTAGTCTTTTTGTATCATTAGCATATGTTTTTATGTATGTATGTATGTATTTTTATTTAAAGAGTCATGGGAGATCTTTATGGGACAAACCCTTTGCAATGCAGACTCATTCAATCACCCAAAATATTCATTTAATGATTTCTATGTCAAATACTATATCAGAAAATAGGTAGTTAATAGTAAGCAAGTAAGTACTGTTTCTTCATAAAACTGGGTCTGGAGTGGTGCATAAAAGGTAAACCAATAATCACACATGCATAAACACACCCATACAATTGCAAAGTTTGAGAAATGAGTTAGAAGGGAAGTCATCTGGTTTCAGTGCTGGGGAATTAGAGAGGGAGAAGAGGGCATGTGTTCCTTGGTAAGGTGTCTAAGGAAGTGTCCACTGATGAAGGGACTTTCCGGCTGAGACAAGAAAAGGAGGCTGTCATGCAGTATTTGGGACATGCTTCCTCGGCCACGTGAAAAGCAAATTCACAGGCCCTGCCTCTTAAAGCCTGCGGGGTCATTATGAACAGGACAGACCCTGTGACGTACAGCAGCCAATCTTACACGGCCATTCTGACTCCATACAAATAGTAGTACATTTATAAAGCTCCAGGTAACAATGTGCTGAAATAATAGGGGCAATTCCATGTGCACTCCTGGCAGAGATGTACGGAATGTAAATGAACTTGGCCTGCCTCATCAAAGAGAGTTCCACATAACGTGTCCTGAGTGTGAATGTAAAAGGCAAGAAACTATATGCTGATCAATGGCCAGAGTGATGCAGTTTGAAATGTATGTAAATATCGATGATTAGGCTGCATTACTGCTCATAGTAGGAAACATACATTTTTTTTTCCATTCATTAATGCCTTTTAGTGTTTACTAAACACGCACTCTATGTGTTGGGCACCATGTCTGGGTCTGGTTAATGAGGGTGGAAATCTGTAAAAGACAGGTCTCCTGAAAGTAAGAAGCTTCCGATATTGTTGGGGGACAGACTTATAAACATGATCATGAAATAAATAAATGTCATAGAAGGTAAGCAAAATACCTGTCCCTGGCTCCTCCCTATCTTTCTAACTATCTTTTGCTTTATTTTAAGGCAGAGTTGACTTGAGTTTTCTGTGTTTTAAATGTGATGGACTTTCTCATTGTAGGCCTTATATAGGCTTTGTGTCTGTAACACTCTGCCCACCCACTCATGTGTCGTTATTGTCTATTCACCACTTAAGCTTTGATTTAAATACATTTATTCTAAGCTATCTTTCCTAAATCAGTGTTTCTCAACGAGTAGTACGTGAACCCTCCCTATCACAAGTGTCTAAGAATGTACTTTAAAAATGAAAATTCTTGGGTACCTCCACACCAGACCGACCTACGGAATGATTAGAGATCTAGAAAAAAGGCATTTTCGTGCATTTCACTGGAAATTCTTTTGCACCTTCGGTTTGCTCACCACTGTCCTAGATTGTGTCCAGGATCTTTTCTGTGCCCCCATAGCCACAATGATCTGCCCCTACCATTAAGTCTTATGGCCTGAAACCATAGGTTGTCTGATAACTTAATCCTCCAAAATGACTGAAAACTCAGAGATAAGGAAATGTCTGCTTACTAGCAGTTGTGAAATCCACGGTCTCACACAGAGCATGGTTGCCAGAGGTGGCCCATAAATAGATGAATGTTTTACAGTGATGAAGCAGATGTTACCCAGTAGTTAAGGGACAGAAAGGCCTTCTAGGCAGAGTGTATGCCTGTTCAGGCAAGACAAAGCGGTTCAGGTTGTGTGCAGCACAGATGGGGCTGGGTGGGTGGGTGTAAGTTAGCTCATGAATGGCTGTAAGGCACGCTACAGAGGGGGGTTTCTCTTCATGTTATCAACAGTCAATACCTACAGGTGTTATGTATGATGAAGTAGGGGGCAAAACAGGAGGATAAGGTCCAAGAGACCTAGGTCTGAGGCCATGGACTGGTTAATTTTCTTAGGACTTGTCCTTGATCTTATGTCTTAGTTTGCATAACTGGTAATTGAATAGAACTATTTCCCCCTTTCTCAGTTCACAAGGATGAATATTTACACAGAATATACAAAGGAACATACCATGGAAAACATAAAAGCATTAAGTAAATGTCAAGTTGTTTTTTTGTTTGTTTGTTTGTCTTTGTTTTTGTTTTTAAATACAGTTTAACATTACACTTTAAGGATTGAAAGCTTTATCTGAGGGATACAGTTCTCGGCCTTGGAATAGTCACGGTAGTTAAATTTTCAGGCTACTTCTCTCTTGCCTGAAAGCCACAAAGGACTCTGGAGGCAAAAACTTTTCACTTGTATACTGTTCATACCTTCCATTAACATCAGCTTCCTTTATTTATATTTTATATTGGTACAACATTTTACTCTTCTAAGCCCAGGTTAGATGGGTCTGCATGGCTTGTACTTTGACACTTTAGGATTCAAAAGTCATAATGGCTTTTGACATATAGCAAATGTCATGTTACATCCTAGAGCCATGTCTATTTTTAGCAAATGGCTGATCTTTTCTTCTCCTCTTCCTCTTCCTTCTTCTTCTTCTTCTTCTTCTTCTTCTTCTTCTTCTTCTTCTTCTTTTAATATCCAGAATAAACTTCCTACATAAAATTAGCCTGGATTGGCTCAACCATGATCTTAGTGTCAAACAATTTTGACCATGTGAAGTATTGTGCTTTCTGTGGCTAGAAGAAGCCACTTGCTTTAATAGAGGGGCGTAACTTTGATTTGAAGAGATGAGTGTTTCTAAATTACTGTAGAAAGTCCAGTTTAAAAACGCTTGAAGAAGTTAGTCTATAATAACTTAACCAATCAAGTCATTCAGAGTTTTGGTACAACATGCATTCAGTTTGTCTGTGTGAAGTGGAAATTTAATGCAAAGACTTTACAGCAAACACATCAACATTTACGTCTTCATTCTCTCATAAAAAATGCAGTTTATTTGAGCATGCTGAGGGCCATTGAATCTAGGCAAAGGAGTCTGGAATGGATGAGTAGTAGGAAGAATAAAGATAATAATTAATAATAGCATTAATAACAATAACAATAAATGCATTTAAGGGCACCGAACTAAGAATCAGACTTTTTATATTTATTTCCAGCACAATCCACGTGCCGAGTTCTCCTTGTCACTGTTTTACAGTGGACAGAATTAAAGCTCAGAGATAAGAAACACAAGTCGTATATGCAAGTGCACAATCCACCAACAGGCACATCTCATTTCCAATCTGTGCTTTATTTCAACACACCATGCTGCTTCTACCTCAGTATTTGAGGGCAGTGGGGATAGACTGTAATGAGATTCAGAAACCATATTTCAATGATGTTCGAAGCGTGCTGAGAGGGAGAAACTAAGTCAATTTCAAACAAGATGTTCTGTAGGTTTTTTCTTTGTAAAATACCTGCGGTTCCTTCAGGTGGTGGTATGTAGTATAAGGAGACACCATGTCATTCTCCTTGAGTGGATGGCACTCTTAAGTGGGAGCAGAAAATTGTGAAAAGAGTGAGAAAGAGACCAGCAGCATTCTTCACTGGTGGGGCCTTTGTATTCTTGTTCTGTCATTTCGGAGGAGCCACATTCATGGTTGAGTTCATCTTCTGTTTTTCATTCTGTAGCCCACACATGCTCTAGTTCCTTATGATTCTAATGCAACTGTAACCTAAAAATAATAAAATGAATTATGAAACGCATTATGTATTTAATATAACACAGAGTTCAGCAAATTCTAACAAGCAAATTCAATCAAAACGACTTGTGTTCTCCTTAGTTTTTGCAACTTATTTCTTCTTAATAATGTAAAAAAATATCTTTTTCTACCCAGGATATGTTTGGGGAGTTTTGGGAGAGGCAGCATAGCTTAGGTAAAGAATTTGGCATTTCAAATGGAAATCCAAAGCACAATACACCTCGTACCATTCAGAATGTCAAAAATTAAAAAAAGGCAAGTAGCAAGAATCGGCAAGGATGTGGCGAAAGGGGACCCTCACGAACTGTTGGTGGGAATGTAATTTGGTGCAACCAATGTAGAAAACAGTTAAGGAGGTTCCTCAAAAAATTAAAAAAATAAAACTACCATATGATCCAGTAACTGCCCTGCTGAGTATTTACCCAAAGAAAACAAAAATGCTAATTCAAAAGATATATGCACCCCAGTGTTTATTGCAACATTATTTACAATAACCAAGATATGGAAGCAACCCAGATGTCCATGGACAGTTGAATGGATAAAGAAGATGTGGTGTATACAATAGAATATTACTCAACCGTAAAAAGAATGAGATCTTGCCGTTTCCAACAAGGTGGATGGACTTAGAGGGTATTATGCTAAGCGAAATAAGTCAGAGAAAGACAACATGTGACTTTACTTACATATGGAATCTAAAAAACACAAAACTAATGAAAAGACAAAAAAAATCAGACTCATAAATACAGAAAACAAATTGGTAGTTGCCAGAGAGGAGGGGGTGGGGGGATGGATGAAATAGGTGAAGGGCATCAAGAGGTACAAAATCCCATTTGTCAAATAGTCATGGGGAATAACAGGGAATAGCATAGGGAATGCAGTCAATTATATGGAAATAGCATATGGTGACAGATGGTTCCTACACTTATGGTGAGTATTTTGTAATGTGTGTAATTGTCATCCCTATGTCATATACCTGAAATTATTATACTATTGTACGTCAACTAAATTTCAGCTACAAATAAAAGGAAATGACAACACAGGAAGTTGGTACTGTTGTCTCCATTTTCTGGTTGGAGAAACTAAATCTCAGAAAGGTTAACTTACCCAAAGATCTGCAGAAAGTGGTGGGGATGGAACTCAAAACAGCAGGGGGAGGTTAACTGAATGGGAAGAGTTAAAAAAATATATAGTTTGGCATTTCAAGTTATAACCTCAACTTTGGTGGGGCCTCAACTTTGCCACACAATCGTTTTTATCTCTTTTAACTTTTCGGTGTGTCAGTTTCTTCACCTGTAAATTTTGGAAGAGAGTAACAAATATCTGGAAGAAACTTTGAGGGGAAAAGAAATAATACTTTACAAAGAATTATTGCATAGTTACATAATAGGTACTTAATACATGGTGAATATCGAGTCCTTGTGGCTTTTGAGGTTTTTTTTGTTTTTGTTTTTGTTTTTCTTTGGGTTGTTTGTTTGTTTGTTTTAGCAAATGATTTTTCCTTACTGCATATTACTTAACAAGGTTATAAGAAGGAAAAATAATCCTAACTTTTTTTTTCTGTCTCCATATATGTAAAGATATGAGAAATCGTTATATCAGGCCTCACACTGGGAGTATT